>NC_085140.1:167605867-167915867 GCF_024139115.2 Armigeres subalbatus
TTGAAAGGAGGCCTGAGCTCTTGAAAGGAGGCTGAGCCTCTTGAAAGGAGGCTTCTGAGCCTCTTGAAAGGAGGCTTCTGAGCCTCTTGAAAGGAGGCTTCTGAGCCTCTTGAAAGGAGGCTTCTGAGCCTCTTGAAAGGAGGCCTGAGGCCTCTTGAAAGGAGGCTTCTGAGCCTCTTGAAAGGAGGCTCTGAGCCTCTTGAAAGGAGGCTTCCGAGCCTCTTGAAAGGAGGCTTCCGAGCCTCTTGAAAGGAGGCTTCCGAGCCTCTTGAAAGAAGGCTTCCGAGCCTCTTGAAAGGAGGCTTCCGAGCCTCTTGAAAGGAGGCTTCCGAGCCTCTTGAAACGAGGCTTCCGAACCTCTTGAAAGGAGGCTTCCGAGCCTCTTGAAATGAGGCTTCCGAGCCTCTTGAAAGGAGGCTTCTGAGCCTCTTGAAAGGAGGATTCCCAGCCTCTTGAAAGGAGGCTTTCCAGCCTCTTGAAAGGAGGCTTTCCAGCCTCTTGAAAGTAGGCTTCCGAGCCTCTTGAAAGGAGGCTTCCCAGCCTCTTGAAAGGAGGCTTCCCAGCCTCTTGAAAGGAGGCTTCCCAGCCTCTTGAAAGGAGGCTTCCGAGCCTCTTGAAAGGAGGCTTCCCAGTTTCTTGACAGGAGGCTTCCGAGCCTCTTGAAAGGAGGCTTCCGAGCCTCTTGAAAGGAGGCTTCCGAGCCTCTTGAAAGGAGGCTTCCGAGCCTCTTGAAAGGAGGCTTCCGAGCCTCTTGAAAGGAGGCTTCTGAGGCCTCTTGAAAGGAGGCTCTGAGCCTCTTGAAAGGAGGCCTGGAGCCTCTTGAAAGGAGGCTCTGAGCCTCTTGAAAGGAGGCTCTGAGCCTCTTGAAGGAGGCTTCTGAGCCTCTTGAAAGGAGGCTTCTGAGTCTCTTGAAAGGAGGCTTGAGTCTCTTGAAAGGAGGCTTCCTGAGCCTCTTGAAAGGAGGCTTCCAGGCCTCTTGAAAGGAGGCTCTGAGCCTCTTGAAAGGAGGCCTGAGCCTCTTGAAAGGAGGCTTCTGAGCCTCTTGAAAGGGAGGCTTGAGGCCTCTTGAAAGGAGGCTTCTGAGCCTCTTGAAAGGAGGCTCTGAGCCTCTTGAAAGGAGGCTTCTGAGCCTCTTGAAAGGAGGCTTCTGAGCCTCTTGAAAGGAGGCTTCTGAGCCTCTTGAAAGGAGGCCTGAGCCTCTTGAAAGGAGGCTTCTGAGCCTCTTGAAAGGAGGCTCTGAGCCTCTTGAAAGGAGGCTTGAGCCTCTTGAAAGGAGGCTCTGAGCCTCTTGAAAGGAGGCCTGAGCCTCTTGAAAGGAGGCCTGAGCCTCTTGAAAGGAGGCCTGAGCTCTTGAAAGGAGGCCTGAGCCTCTTGAAAGGAGACTCTGAGCTCTTGAAAGGAGGCTCTGAGCCTCTTGAAAGGAGGCTTCCTGAGCCTCTTGAAAGGAGGCTTCTGAGCCTCTTGAAAGGAGGCTCTGAGCCTCTTGAAAGGAGGCTCTGAGCCTCTTGAAAGGAGGCTTCTGAGCCTCTTGAAAGGAGGCTTCTGAGCCTCTTGAAAGGAGGCTCTGAGCCTCTTGAAAGGAGGCTCTGAGCCTCTTGAAAGGAGGCCTGAGCCTCTTGAAAGGAGGCTTCTGAGCCTCTTGAAAGGAGGCTTCTGAGCCTCTTGAAAGGAGGCCTGAGCCTCTTGAAAGGAGGCTTCCGAGCCTCTTGAAAGGAGGCTTCCGAGCCTCTTGAAAGGAGGCTTCCCAGCCTCTTGAAAGGAGGCTTCCCAGCCTCTTGAAAGGAGACTTCCCAACCTCTTGAAAGGAGGCTTCCCAGTTTCTTGAAAGGAGGCTTCCGAGCCTCTTGAAAGGAGGCTTCCAAACCTCTTGAAAGGAGGCTTCCAAACCTCTTGAAAGGAGGCTTCCAAACCTCTTGAAAGGAGGCTTCCGATTTTAAAATTTCGTCAGCTTTTATGTGAATTGTAATACATCCGCCATTACGCATTTTTGTTCGAGGTACTCCCCTTGAAATGAGAACCGTATGTATAATTATTTTGAATAATTCACAAAACGATTATCATTATTGTTTTATGTGCGATATAATGTTGTTTTCTGATTGAATTTTGTATTGAGTGCATTCGATCAAATACTTTGATCGGTTGATTTTCAACCGGCTTTGTACTTTGACTTTAAGTTTTGTGTACCACACAAATCACTTTCTCACTTCAAACGAAACAAGATCAAACGAGTACCGAGGTCGGTCAAAAGATTCCGGTTGGAGATAACTTCAAGTTCAACAGTGCCCTGACGACCCAAAATATTCCCCGGTAGTGGATCTAGCCTTCGCGGATGTGAAGTTCTCCGAAAGCGCGAGCTCCGCCCCAACCGGCTGAGACGCCACGCTCTGTGGCTACGTGCTCGCCACAAGCTGATAATAATTGCGACATTGGTAGCTGGTAGCTGTTTCTGTTAAAGAGCTCGATAAGTACTACTCGTTAGCAGCATTTTTGGAAAATGACGTATACGTCACTTTTTCAGATTACGGCAGTGCTTTCCTCAATGGTGGCTTTCTGCCGCACCGTGCGCCAAACTCGATGTAGGATGTCAGCTATCCTGTTCGTTACTTATTATTATTATTATTATTATCGTCTTTATTTAAGAGGTTTTCAGCCCTTGGCTGGCTCACCTCTGGGCACTATTCGTTACTCTTGCGACAGCACTCCACTGTACTATGCTCTTAAACCTTCTTTCGACGATATTATCGGTGGTGTGGTAGTGTCTATTCCACATGCATATAACATTGGTGGGAATCGAACGCACACCTCAAAGTATGCAAAACGGGATATTGCGGTGAAGCGAGGAAAGCCGCATGCTCGAACCTGTGCAGGTACCACCTGAAGCATTCGTGGCATGTTAAGAACTGGGTCAAGCCAAAGTTTAGCTCTCTATGAGGTCTACAAATCCAGACCGAAACATTTGGAACTAGGCGGTGGGTCCACCAGCCCTTAGTCAAGTTGTCCCGCTCACAAGATACGGTGCGGTATGCGCTGATGACTTTCAGGCGTACCAGTCTAGTACTTTCCAATTTTCATGCAGATTGCGCTCAACACCGACGCCCAGACACTCCGTACCGCAGTATTCAAGCCGCCACGCTTGCCATCAGCCTGCGTTTGCTGCCCTAAGCAGCACACTTGTCATAGACGAGTTTCTGTGACTTCTATATGACCAAATCATGTCACATAAAAATTGCTGTAACCAAATCAGTCGGAACTGTGCTGCTATATGGGGAACACGCCTTAAAGCTGTTCGCCATCATTCTCCATATTGCCACTCTCGCCGTCGACGCACGCTTGAAGACGTAGTTTACATGATTGCTAAAACGCAGTTTATCGTCAAACATCATCCCCAATTGTGTAAGACATCTGGAGGTCATGTCACAGCCGTCGACTCTAATTGACGCCTGCTGCACCAATTTTCAGTTGTTGACGACTATCATCTCCGTTTTATAATGCGGTTTCTTGCTGCGCAACCATTTATCGATAAGACTGATCGACCTCCTCAGTGGAGTCTCCGTACACGGTCATCGTTCCGTCGTCAGCATCGTACATCACGTTCCACAGCAGTGGACCCAGGACTTATCCCTGCGGGACGCCTGCTGTGATAGGAGCGCTAGCCTTCCTCTGTTTGGAAGATCAGTACTCGATTATATAAGAAGCTTTCTAGCATCTTGTACAGCGAAGCAACGAGTTCGCAGATATGACGCTGATTTTATGACGCCACGTGTGGGCCGGCTGGACGCGTAATCTCAGAAATCCGAATTGCTCGCTCGAAAATCCCCCCACCTCCTCCACATATGTCAACAGCCTGTTCAGGATTAACTTCTCCAATAGCTTCCTTACAGAATCTATTAGACGAATAAGTTTGTACGGTGCAAGGTTTCCTGGTGGCTTCATCATCGTCAGTAGTTCCTCTACCGTCAACATCGTCACCTCTTATTCTGCTTCTGCTGCTACCCTCGATGCTGGCGGTCAATAAGTTGGTGGTGCGGGAACAGTACTTCAATTATCTTTAGTCTCGTTGGACATCGTTCGGGAGAAGCCAATGCTCTTCTTGTTTTGGCCATCAGCACCCGATAGGCGTCTCCCCATGGCTTGGAGTTGGCGCTCTGACACAGTTTGTCAACGCAACATTTCTGGCTTGTTTTGGTGGCCTTGTTTAGGCCCAGCATCGTCGCTTTGAATAGCTCGCTGCGTTCCTCTCTCACTTTCGCCGAACGAGTTCTTCGCAATCTTCTCCTGGTCTTGAGGCAAGTTTTTCGAAGGACTGCAATTTCCTTGCTCCATCAATATATCCTTGCTTTTCTTCCAGATAGCTTCACTTAAGGTTCTACTGGCTTGTTTTGCTCTTGCCCTCCTCTTACGCCCTTCACCCTTGTTTGCAACTTTCGTTGACCTACTTTTCTTGTCTACGCTATTTCGACATTTTTTGACGTTCCGTGGGTAGCGCTTGTTGCCTGGCAGGTCCCTCAGCGCTTGTCGGTCCTCCTTTCTGCGCTCTTTCACTGAGCGCGAAATCTAATGTCCCCTGTACCATGGCTGAGGTACTATGAAAGGATAGGGGAGTAGTTTGTGTGTTCTTCTTCGCCTTTGCTACCACTTTCCAGTTCAACCGCAAACTCTTTCTGTTCCTGCTTTGCAGCAAGAACTAAATGGCGAAGCTTAAGTAGGTTCAGCTTCAGGTCTCTTGATATTTGTGAAGTGGATACTCTCATCGAGTTGCGCCATTACAAACGTCAAACTCGGCAGGACGCCGCTTGACCCTATCTACATCGTATAGTGCGAACTGCATGCTGGCTATAGGTGCCCCGTTAGCGCTCTCCTCAACGACTGCTTCGCCACTCGTCTTTTTTGTTCCATCTCTCTCCCATCCGATGCATTCCTCTCCCTATTTCCTATTTACCTCTTCAAACTTTTCCTTACGATGAGGATCGCTTCCGTTGCTTTGTTGCGAACCGAGTTGGAATAGTCGCCTTCTTGATCCCATAGCTATCTTTCTGCATACAGTGAGGCGGGGGTCGACGCATCGATGTTCGAAGCAGGATCGGCGTAAGCCCGGTAGAAATAAACTGGTCCTACTCCCGTCTGGTTGGGTAAGCCAGACGCCTCGATTGGTACGGCGTGCCCCAAGGCCTGTCACGGTGTTACGGGACGGAAGGAAACTGTGGCATTAACCCAGCCCGCCATTTCAAGACGGTGTCACTCGGCTTTACTCGAGGAGTGGAATGACACAACTGTCAGCACTTGATGCAGTGTACCTATCTGTGAAGGCTAGAATGCTGGTAGAAAGATATCACACCGTTCTTTCCGCCACGTAACAAAATGACGGCTGAAACTTTGCGTTTTCTGGGTGACGATTTGTTTTTCAATTGCGATATTTTAATTTAAGGGCATATTTTCCATTTCAACAGCCAGAAAGCTTACTGTTAAGTATAAGTTTAGAATTAGATAAATGGTTTGTAAATGTATTCCCCTAAGCACCTAATGATTAATTATTTTAGAGCGTCTTAGGGGAAATGCTACAAGGTTAAAAGACTATTATTCTTCCATTTACTTCCACTATTAAATTTTTTATGTATCAACAAGCAGATACGTATTTCGTTTCCTACTTGGAAACTTCTTCAGTGTCGATAACAAACACTGAAGAAGTTTCCAAGTAGGAAACGAAATACGTATCTGCTTGTTGATACATAAAAAAGTTAATAGTGGAAGTAAATGGAAGAATAATAGTCTTTTAACCTAAGCACCTTTTAATTTAGTGATATCACACGAAGTGCACGGATTTCGGGGCTGTACGGATTTTGGTCCCCCGCTACATGAAACTTTTTTATAGATGTTCAAAAGATCCCACTGTCAGACCTCATCACATCTTAGAGCAGGTCTCCAAACTAACAGTATCCACGGGGAAGTGACGTTAAGAGACATGTTCCCTGCTGTCATGGTTGGGTGCAGCAGCATATAAGTGCTGACAAATTTATATTCAGTTCCTAGATATGTAACATGTCAATCCCATGCTAATATATGTTTTCTTCATTTTAGGACCATCACACCTTCGTTTGTCGTGCAAACATCCGTCCCAACGACCACCATCACGAGAACATTCACCCCGACCAATGTGATCACAACAACGGCCCCAACCACCAGTACCATCATCCGCACCGTTACTCCCAAAGCCACCAGTACAACAACCATCACTGCCGGTGTCTCAACGGTCACCGTTCGGGACACTAAAACGATCACCACTACTCCAGTGCTTACATCCACGCCCACAATCTACTCAACTGTCACACTGCCCGCCAGTACTCAATCGATCTGTAAACCTGCCAATACATACCTGCCGGACGAGGAAACCCCAACCATAACCCGAACTCGCACCGAAACCGTCACCGAACGTTTGACGGAAACCGTGGTTGCGTGTACGCCCACTAATGCCTACCTCCCGGTACAACAAACAGCCTCCGTGAATCGAAACTTCCTCGCACCGGAACCGGATCGATACAATTTGATTTGAAATTAACTTATTAGCTTTTTGTCGATGTCGTATGAACAAGAAATAATACTCTGTCCTGTCGTAGAAATGAGATATGCCAGAAGCGTAGCTTCTCTTTGCCTCCGTCCGCAAGCTGGACCTTCGAGGGTCCACATTTCCTTACTTACAAACGAGAGAAAAGAAAACAATCAAATACTCAACATCTCACTGTTGATACAAAGTTCAACGCTGTGTTCTAGCAATTGTTAGCAATAGTTGTAGTTTTTTATTCATTTTAGTGTAAATAATAACGATGGGAGTTGTTTGAAGCAAAGTGCCGTTTGTTTAAGCGTTGTGATGTAATGAACATATTTCTTATAACACAACTAAACCGTCGTCGTCCAAGTAGTGTAAGAACAGTTGCTTCCGAATTACGAAATAAAACTAGCGGTAATGTAACCCAAAATGTGTTCAAAATGATGGCACCTAAAATAAAGACTTCGTGGTTGTGTTTTTGAATCCATTTGTGGAACAATGAACAAGCGACTATGTTCTCATTTGTGGGTTTGGTGACACATAGTTCATTCAAAATTGTCCGTGTTGTTTTGGCACAAATAGTGAATGCAAAAATTAATGAAAGAAATTAACGGTTTAGAGATGTTTACTGAGGGATTATTTATTGAATTTGCTAATAAGTACTTAACTTCTTTGCGAATAAGTACACGTATTTGACCCGCGACGTTCCTTAAAACCTTTAATATTCATTTGGTAAAATGTGATTTATATTTTCTCAATAAAGACTTAAATGTAAAATATACTAACCGATCGCATAGAATCCGGGGTCAAATGTCGGGAAATATGCAGATTCTCTTCGATAAGACGGCATATACGTTGGAAGGCTGGATATTGCAACATACTCAATGGTAATCCATTAACGGTAACGAGCTCTACTAACGACGAAATATAAGTTTAAGTTTGCATGCGGTTTTCCAACCTTGAAATCTTCTTAGTTGGTTCCTCACTTTCCACATCTGTTTCCAAAATACCATATTTGGTAGCAGCGGTCATATGCATAAGCTTGTAATGGCGGGGTTATGACAATTTCCTCAGATCCGTTAGCATCTTATTGCACAAGAATTCTTCCATTTTCCTAGAGGGATCTCTTAAGGAATTACTGGAAGAATTTCTGTAAGAAATTCTTGAAATAATTGCTGAAACAATTTCTTTAAAAAGTTCGAAGAAACTCTTCGAAAGAATTTCTAAAGAAATTTCCAAAAAAAATCCACTAGATTTCTCCTCTCCTTTGAAATAATTGCTGAAACAATTTATTTAAAAAGTTCGAAGAAACTCCTAAACTTATTTCCGCAGGAATTTCTAAAGAAATTTCCCAAAAAAAAAATCCACTAGATTTCTCCTAAGGGAATTTCGTGAGGTTTTCCTGATACAATTTCCGAAGGATTCCTTCCGAATTCCGAAGAAAGATTTCCTACAGGAATTTTTGAAGGAATTCTTTAGGGAAACTCTGAAAGAATTCCTAGAGTTCCAAAAGAATTACTGTATCTATATCCGAAGCGATTTTCTGAGAATTTTCCGAAAAAATCCCTGGAAAATAATCCGAAGGAATTCCTGGAGGAATCCACAGAGAAATACAGGCTTTCAAGTTCCTTCGGAAATTCCTTTAGAAATTTATTTTGTAATTTCTAAAAGTAATTCCGGCGGATTGCATAAAGAATTTCCCAAGGAAATTCCGGAGGATTTAGCAAAAGAATTCTTAGACAAATTTTGGAAGTAATTTTCGAAAGATTCTCTAAACGAAATTCAGAAGGTGTTTCTAGATTTATTTGCTGCGGATTTTTGAAAAAAATCTTTGAGGATTTTAGTAATAAATCACTGGATGAATTATTAAAGGATTACTTAGAGTATTTTACGATAGAATTCATTGAAGAATTTCTGAAGGTATGCATGAAAGTTCTTCTGGATGACTAATTTTGGTGCGTTCACTTATCTGTCTGTTTTTCCAGATATTTCTCATGCTCGCAAAGGCAGGCATTGCTTTCTTGATCCGTGCCCACATGTCGATATTTGTACTGCCGTCTGAAGCCATTTGTCTTCCAAGATATTGGAAACTTTCAACATTCTCCTCTGATTGCCCGGCTACTGTGAAACTGGAAGGGGCCACCGTGTTTACATCCAACGATTTGAATTGTTGACGCTGGTGACTAAACCTGCCGAACAGGAGCGCTCGGCAAGGTCGTTGAGCTTACTCTGCATATCAGAGCGCCATTGGGAGAGGAGTGCAACGTCATCAGTCAATTCGAAGTCGTTTAGGTGCTCCATGGTTATAGGCTGCCATAGCAGTCCGCGGTTTGGTTCACGGTCAATCGCACTTACCAGAATCTCGTCGATTACCATGAGGAATAGTAACGGTGATGTAATACATCCTTGGCTCACGCCAGCTACGACCCGATAGGGTAGGATAGGGTCGGATAAGACCCCATTGTGCAGTACTCTACACGAGAGGGGCTCGTACTGCTCGATGAGGCCGATGATTTTCTCAGGAACATCTGTCTCAGGACGCCACACATATTCTCGTGATTGAGACGGTCGAAAGCTTTTTCGTAGTCAATGAATACCCAGTAAAGGAACTCTTGGAATTCGTTGACCTGTTCCAGAATGATATGAAGCGTGACAATATGGTTCACACAAGATCTTCCGGGACGGAATCCGGCCTGCTGCCGCCAGAGAGTCGCATCCATCTTCTCCTGAATCCGGCCTAGGATAACTTTGCTAAAAACTTTGAGAACGGTACACAGCAACATAATGCCAGTTATCGCATATAGTCAGGTCACTCAGTCAGGTTTTGGGCGCTTTCGGGTACTCCTCCAGGAATAATTCATAAAATTCCCACAGCAGTTCATTTGAATATTCCTCCAGAGATTCTTCCGTGAAACCTCCTGAAAGGCCTTTATAAATTTCTCCAGAAATTCATTAAGTAAAACAATTTAATACTGCTTTCAAAATTCCTGCAGGAATTGTTCCCGAAAATTTGTTGAAAGAATTCTTCCGGAAAATTATTTAAGAATGAAATAGAAAATTCTAAAGGAGTTTTCGTAGGAGTTTCTAACGAATTTTCGAAAGGATTCTCTTTTCCAAAAGAATTTGCAAGGATTCTTAAAAGAGTTTTTGGAGGATTTTATGAGAGATTCCCGAAAGAATGCTCAAAGGAAATTAAAAATGAGTCTCCGAAGATCTAAAGGATCTCTAGAAGATTTGCTAAAACAAAAATTGGAGGAATGACCGAAGAAATTGCTATAAGAATTTTCTAACGAATTCCTGGAGATCTGGAGATATTCCTAAGGGAAATTTCGAAGATATTCAAAGAATTTCTTCCAGGTGTTTCCGAAGAACTAGCAGAACTCTTGAAATAGATTCCAAAGAAATTCCTATATCAATTTCCGAAGAAAATCCTGAAGCAAGTTCCAAAGGCATTCCTAATGAAACATCGGAAGGACTAAAGGAATTCCCGAAGGTATTCCTAAAACAATTTGCGTAGGTATTCCTGAAGGAACTTCAGAAGGATTTTAAAAAGAATTTCTGAAGAAATTCCTAAAAGAATTCGTGAAAGAATTTCCGAATGACTTTCGATATTTCAGGACTGATTTGCGATTTGGGCGTAACTTATTTTGTGAACAAACATTGGAAGGCAAATCCCTGCCAAAACAAGCATTTCCCGGGAAGGCCACGATATGTATCCGATAGAATGAGTTTTCCTCTATCAGGTAAGGGAATTAGTTTTGGAGAAAAGCACTTACATTCTTCGGAATCTATGAAACAATGTTTGCTTACAAAATAAGTTACGCCCAAATCGCAAATTGGTCCCGATTTCTTTTAATTGCTGCTTTGAATTTTCGAGGAATTTCCCAGCGAATCTTCCAATTTGTTTTCGGAATTACAATTTTTTTTTCTATTTATATTTGGAAATATATTTCTGGAAAATTCTTTCAGAAAATCCTTCGAAATTTCTTATAGGAATTACTTTAAGAATTCCTTTACAAATTCTTCTAGGAATTTATACAGAAGTTCATTTAGAAATTCCTTTCAAAAATTCTTTAGGAATACATTTATGAGACCCATTAGATTTTTTCCGAAATTTTTCATGGAGAATCAGTTTCTTTATGAATTCCATTGAAAATTGCCTTAAGATTTTCTGCAGAAATTGAATAAGGAACTTCTTCAATTTTATAAAAGAATTTGCATCAACAATTATTGAAGGATACTCTCAAACAAGTGGTTCCAGTACTTCGTCCTAGTAACTTTAGTAAGATGTTCTTGGAATTCCTTTGAAATTTCACTTAGGAGTTTCTTCAGATTTTTTTTATAGGAATCCTTCGGAAATTATTTAAAAAAGCTCTTTCAAAAATTTTATATGGAAATTCCTTTGAAATTTCCGTCTGAAACCCATCCGAAAAGGAAGTTCCGAAGTAATTTCTGGATGAATTTACGAAGGCCTTTTCAGAGGATTTTCCGAAGGAATCCCAGGAGGAATGACAAAAAATAAAGGCGTAATATTTCAAATTATCTCTAGAAGGAATTCCTGAAGTGGAAAGAATTTCATAAGCATTTTCAGAAGAAAGAAAAAATTCAGAATGAATTATCCCAGAAATGTTCAAAGCCTGAAAGATTTTTGGATAGATTTAGCAAAGAAGTTGTTGAAGGTATTTTGCAAGGAATTTTTACAGGAATTTACGATGGAATTTCCAATAAAATTGCTTGAGAAATATTTATTTGAATTTCCAAAGAAATTCCCAGATTTCTTCAAAAATTCTTTCGACAGTAACTCCAAGAAATCCTTTGAAAGTTTTTCAAGAACTAATCAAATTTCTAGTGAAATATAGTATTGGGGGAAATAATTATTTGTCATAAAACGAGTTTGTGGGGTAGTGGGATTAAATTCTGGAAATAAGATACAACAAACTCGTCTTGTGGCAAGTGAAGACGTTCGACTAAAAGCTCAAAATAATTTTCTGATCAGATATAATAAAATTTCAGTGAAACATTCCCAGCATAACTCCGCCAGTGCACCCTAGAAGGTGTTGTCAAAGCTACAAATGCGTCAGGTCATCCTGGGAATTACAATAGTTTCAATATTGTTTTAAGGGCACGAATTACCACAATAGATCAACGTAATGGTCGCAGTGGTTAAAATCCCAACAAAAAAAAGGGCACGAATTTATAGAATCTTTACCTACATAGTTTAGCAAAAATGGTAGTCTATTTGGCCATTTCTTAAGAGTAATTGAATCAAGTGTCTTACGATTCTTACTATTCGTTATTTAAAGATAAATACTGACAAAACCACGTATTTTCCTAGATGAGCTCCAGTTTTACCAGTCCTAGGACCTTTCCTCTCACAACGTTGTAACATGTGCATTTGCCAAACACATCTTATAGCTGTCTACACGATAAAAAAGAGACTTTTTCACCATTCATAGTAAACCAGCTTAGTTCTTCCGTCAGGTTTCAGTAGGTCTATCGCAATGGTTCACCTAAGGCATCAGAATCTTCAGTATCTACATGTAAAAGTCCTTGCCGGTAAAACGTTTGTCGTCGATACAACTGCACGAAGGCCTCTATTTTTAAAGTGTTCCACTTATAGGCATTAAAAATTGCGTTGGACAACATCCACATCGCCAGAACCAGTATCCGTCTAAATAGATGGATTGAATGTTTTTGACAGATAGTGGATTTCCTATTGTTGCGGTATTGCATGTAATTCTTATGGAGAGCGATACCGCAACAATAGGACCTTAGCACTACCGCAATAATAGGCTCAAAGGATTCAAATGTTTAACGAAAAATGTTGATTTTTCATCATTTTGAACGGAATTTTGTCAAACAAAAGCTGTTCTAGTCGTTAATCCGAAGAGTTTTAGCGTACCCATAATTGTTTTGAATGCTATTATATCCAGAATAGACTACTTCAACACTACCGCAACATTAGGAAATACCACAACGATAGGACGTATTACCCTAGTTGGTATTTTGCCAGCTTCGGCGAAAAAATCAAGCCTGTAGAAGAATATAGGAAGTTTGTGTATTCCAAAAAACTGTTCACAAATTTTAAGCATAAGAATAAGTTAAAAGTATTGGTCACTGAGCAAAATCAATAAAAATGGCGCTAAAATAGTTGCATCAAAGATATCGCTAATCGAGTTGAAAACCGGAATGAACGACTATCGAATGGCCCCTAATTAGACTATCGCAAGTTCGGTTTAACGTACGGATTGCGAGAAAAATCCAACTTCAATAGTCCCCCATTCCGGTTTTCAGCTTGATGAGCGATATCACTAACACTTTAAGAGGGACACTAAAGTTTCACGCACACTTTCAAAAATATTACTGCATGTTAAATTAAGTAAAACCGATACATATTCACATTGATTCATAAAATTTTACTTGTTTTATTCTTTGTTGCATTTTTCTTGAAACAGCACGTAAAAATGATAGATTACCCAAAAACAGGTAATCATTATAATATCCTAATTTATACCCTAAGTATCATTCCACGGTTCGCACACATCCAATCACTCATTTTCACCTCACTTGCCACGTTTATACAACTTGTATGCAAGAATTTCCCGCCGTGCTACACTGGCGGCAAAGCTCCCAAGTTAAGCGTTACTGGCTGCTTTCCGAATGGTGAAGTGCGAACGCTGCTTCCACTGCTTCCCGATGAACTTCCAAAGTCTGAGCTTAAAATCCCACTAGAGCTGCTGCGAGCATTGCCAGAGAACGGTGGTAAATATGCATTAGTTGGTGGTGGGCGGGCTTCATCGTCAACTTGCGGTACCGGAGGAAGGTACGCGTTGGTTGGACGGCTATCATCCTGAACAGAGCTCACTACAGTCTTAGTTACAGTGGCAGTGTTCACGATGGTTGAGTACTGGGTCACTGGGCTGGGTCTGATCACCAGGGTATCGGTTCTGGTTTGATATTGCGTCACAGACTGAATGAGAGTGGAGTGCGCGGTAATGTATCTTATGTCCACCACCGTTGATGTGAAATACACAGGATATTGAACTGTTTGGGTAAGTGTTTGGTACACTGGATACTGGACGGTGTGAGTTAGTGTCTGGTATACTGGATATTGTATGCTCCGCGTGAGAGTTTGCGTTCGGTATACCGTCTGGACAGGTACAGCTTGCAATTGAATGCTTGGTCTAGGATAATAGTACCCTTGGAATCCTTGACCATGGCATCCAACGAATACGACGAAAATGAGTAAAAAACTTTTCTGTGGGAGGCAAATAGAATAATTAAAAGACAAGCCGATTCTAATAAAATCTCATCAATCTTACCATGTTGAATCCTTTCTCCAAATATGGCTGCTGCGGAGAAGGAATAACTTTGGTTTGTTGAACCTTTCGCTATCGAAACTAAAATTAATCTTCACCATATTGGACCATCATTTAAATAGTTCGATATCAAATTTCCCAAAGTGGGGGCCACCGATGGAGCAGGCCCATGTGTGGAGTAATTTCTCAAAGTGATAATTGACGAACAATAACGGTGCAATCGGTCATCGGTTAGTCGGCGACTAGGGAGATCCGCAACCGGGAGGGGTTGACACTGAAAACACACTTTGTATCTGCTACGGTCAACACAAGCCGCATTACTTCATCGGTTGTTGGTAAGATTCAGGTTCAAGCAGAGATGTAATACAATTAGCAGGCATGCACCTTTCGTTGGCTGCTGCCCAGATAGAGGGTGACGGATGAGATGGAAAAACAGATGATGTGGGAGACGATAATTAGAATTATAGTTTGTCAATTTTAGTCAAATGAAGTCGCGCCAGTATATTTTTGGTTCAAGGATGCTTGCTCAGCAGATTCATAGAATATAGTCACATATTATGGACGGGTGTTAAATTCCAAAAACGTGGTTCAAAAAGTTCCAGAGGATTGTGAATGTGGCTGTCCGGATATCAGAACTACAATTGGGTTGATCGAACTAAAATATCCAGTATTTTGCGCTTGATAATGGCGGCCGAGTGAGTGCCTTTTTGACATTCAAGAGGTAGAAAATATTTACTTATTTTAATCAATGTAGGCCTTGATTCTCTGGAAAATATTGGCACTCATTCGGTATCTACAAACAAACAAACGTCAAATATTCTCAATTACGTTGCTCAAGGATTTGGTTGTTTTCTCTTGCATTTCTTATATTTAATTGCTTTATTCTATTTTTTAGGTTTTAACCACAAGATAATGATTATGATCCTTGTCATGATCAATGTTTTTACAAAAAGAAAGCATATATGCAACCAGAACAGACATCTGGGTGAAGCGTTATTTAGATATTGGAAGAGTGAATTCACTACTCTAAACTCTTAAAACCGATTCCGATTGCATTAGCCATTCTTCCCAATCGCAAGCAGGCAAAACTCCAAAAGATGCGCAACGTACACATCGACGCTTTTTGTACTCCCCATGCATCATATAACTTTATCAAGTCAACTGCAAATTATGTTTAGTGAATTTCACAAATAAGCACAAATGATTTGATACACTTATTGTTAGTCCGTAACATGCCCATTGAATTTGTCACCACGCTAATGGGCCGTTTATATATTCGTTAATTCAAAAAACAATGCACTATTCGACAATACCAGTGCGTAATTGAAATAATGTTAACGCATATTAGAAAATTCTTGTAAGGGTCAGTAAGTCTCACACAGTATGGTGGTCAGGTATTCTATAGAAGATGATAAATAGTGAGGTGCCTTCAGTAATCCAGCAACTGAAAGTTTACCAGTCCATCCGCTGCGGACACTTTCGCCTCCCTGTCAGAGAAGTGTTGTGTCACAAGTTGTGGCGGAATGATTTTGTACACATGATGTGCATGGGGAGTAGGTGTAAAAGACGTCGATATTCCTTTCCAATTACAAAAAAAAACTGATTATTATTATTATAGATTTGCCGATATATTGTTGCTTCCACATCCCTAAAAAATAAAATAAAATTATTATAATAGAGCAATAGAAAACTACCAAATCCATGATAACATAACAATAAATATTTGACATTTGTTTGTTTGTTGATACCGGATGAGTGCCAATATTTTCCAGAGAATCACGGCCTACATTGATTAAAATAAGTAAATATTTTCTACCTCTTTATAGCCGTGTGGTGTCGGCAGCCGGTTGTCTGGCTAAGAATAACGCTACGGATTGCCTGTTCCAGTGGTAAAAGTCCACCATACAGGTGACCCCTAATTCTTGGTGTGATGCGGCTTTATGCTTACCGTGCTTATGAATGAATGGTTAGGGGGGTCTAAAAAGAACCTAACCGCTAACGGAGCCTGTGAAGCACCAGGGCACCCTTCACAGTATTGAGCCCTTATTGCGCTAACCGGAGCTATGGCGTAGTTGACTTTTGCTTCTCCGGAATAATCGGCTACTCTTATTCAATCTCAACTTGAGGTTAAATAAGGGTGGGATTATGAGTATGTTTTTATTTAGTTTTCATCTAATTGTCACCTATATGGATTCGCTATATGCGTTTTTCACAGTGTACTCTGTGTTTCGTCTTTGACGTTCTTGAAACGATACCGACTTGGTTTCATCGTTGCTGTTCACATAAATGTTGAAGTTGTGGAGTGTATTATCGTAATTCACAATGGCTACAGTTAGGATAGCTCAAATCAATCTTCAGCACAAAAGAACAGCAACGATTAATCTTTGTAGACTTATGCAAAATGGCAAATCCCAAGTGGCTTTGGTGCAGGAACCCTATTTTCGCAAGGGTAGCTTTTACCTAGGTAACCTAGTGAACCCGGTTTTTGCTGCTTTCAGTAATAAAATGGCAAACTCTCGATCAATGCCGCGTGCATGTGTACTTGTTAACAACGCTATCGTTGCTACACTTATCTCTGAACTAACAACCAGAGATGTATGTGCTGTCACAATTGATGCAACTGGCGGATCCCCCGTCAGGAAATACGTCTATTGTTCGGTTTATTTACCACATGATGAACCATCCCCTACGGATGCTTTCAAACGAGTTGTCATATATTGCACTTCAAAAGGCCTCCCGCTAATTGTCGGCAGTGATGCTAATGCTCATCACATCATCTGGGGTAGCTCGGATATCAATCTGAGAGGCTCCAGCTTGATGGAATACTTAAGTAGTACCGAACTTAGTTTACTTAACATAGGCAATCGCCCAACCTTTATGGTATCTAATAGAGCAGAAGTGTTAGACATAACCGTTTGCTCCAATAGAATCAGTCACGAGTTGACGAATTGGCATGTGTCAGATGAGGAATCCATATCTGACCATCGCTACATCTATTTTGATCAGTTGAATGTTTCTTCACAGACCTTGCGTTTTAGAAATCCCCGTTCAACCAACTGGGATCTCTATACAGAGTTGCTCTCGACAAAATTTCATGGATATCTACCATCCATTGAAACTCCTACCGACTTGGATGATGCCGTTGATACTACAACATTGCATATCGTGGAAGCTTTCGAAGAAGCTTGCCCCTTGCGTTCTGTGAAAACCTCAAGAGGAACCCCGTGGTGGAATTCCGATTTGGCTAAGCTCAGGAAGCAGTGTAGAAGGAGTTGGAACAGACGCCATTCAGCAGGGACGGATTCTTTCAAGTTGGCTCGCAAAGCATACAAGAAGGCTCTACGATCTGCTGAACGATTCGGCTGGAAAAACCTTTGTGCAAATGTTTCCAATTTGAGTGAAGCCACTCGATTGAATAAAATTCTTGCGAGATCCAAGGATTTCCAAGTTGGCGAAATTCGCAAGCCAAATGGCGACTACACTTCTTCTGACGAAGAAGCGTTAGAGCACTTATTTGATACACACTTCCCTGGATGTGTAGATATTGCATCTTCGGATGTTCCTGATGTCTTTTCATGTAGTTATGGGTCTTGGGCTCAGGCTCGTAGAATCATAACTACTGAATCGATTCAATGGGCTCTTAATAGTTTTGCTCCTTACAAATCTCCAGGGGAAGATGGGATCTATCCAGTTCTTCTTCAGAGGGATTTTGAGCATATCAAACATGTTTTGAAAAATATTTAATATGCAGTTTTGCTACTGGGTATATTCCCATATCCTGGCGGGATGTCACTGTAAAGTTTATCCCAAAAGGAGGACGTGCTTCGTATGAAGAAGCAAAGAGTTTTAGACCCATCAGTCTGACCTCATTTCTTCTGAAATGCTTAGAACGTATTATCGATCATCACATTCGTGATGACTGTTTGGCAAACATGCCTCTTCATGTTAATCAACATGCTTACCAATCTGGAAAGTCCACCGTGACTCTTCTACACAAGGTTGTCTACGACATCGAAAAAGCATTTGCCCAAAAGCAATCATGCTTGGGTGCGTTCTTAGATATTGAGGGTGCTTTTGACAACGTGTCTTTCGATGCAATATTGGAAGCCGCACGATGCCATGGGCTACCTAATATAATTACCAAATGGATTCACCAGATGCTTAAAAACCGACATCTCTACTCGACATTACGTCAAGCAGCGATTAGGAAATTAAGTGTCTGTGGCTGCCCCCAAGGAACCTCGTTGCAGATACGCTATTGAGATTACTCAATAATGGCGGTTTTCCTACCTATGGATTTGCTGACGACTATCTAATATTGATAGTCGGTTTGTGTATTACTACTTTATTCGACCTGATGCAAAACGCTCTTCAGGCAGTCGAAAGTTGGTGTCGCCAATATGGCCTTTCGGTTAATCCGAATAAAACATCTATTGTTCTTTTCACGGAAAAACGTAACCGTAACGGTATTCGCCCATTACATCTTTTTGACTCTGAAATCAATGTAACGGATCAGGTAAAGTATGTGGGACTAATTCTTGATTCCAAGCTCTCCTGGACTCCTAACATTGAGTTCAGAGTCAAAAGGCGTGTATGGCTTTCGGCCAATGCCGACGAACTTTTGGTAAAACTTGGGGTCTTAAACCTAAATATATCAAATGGATTTACACAACAGTTGTACGACCAATTTTGGCTTATGGATGTCTTGTGTGGTGGCAAAAGGGTGAAGTGAGGACAATTCAGTCTAAATTAGGCCATCTTCAAAGGATGTGCCTAATGGCAATGACTGGTGCGTTCTCTTCGACTCCCACGGCTGCTCTCGAGGTTCTTCTCGACGTTGTCCCACTACACATACATCTCAAACAAGAAGCACTTTCTTGTACTTACCGATTATGGGTTCTCGGTTTCTTGGAAGAGAATCCTGTAAACCGCAGTTCTACACACACTTCGTTGTTACAACTCATGGTTGATTGGGACAGAACAGTCCTTGCTCCAAGTGATCTCACACTCGCTAGTAGTTTTCCTTATAGGACATTTTCAACACAATTCCCCTCGCGGGATGAGTGGACATCTGGCTATTTGGAGAGAAGTATGTCGGACAGCATTGTTTGTTATACTGACGGCTCCCTCTTCGAAGGTAGAGCGGGTGCAGGTGTCTACTCGCGTGAGCTAAGATTGGAACAGTCACACTCACTGGGCAGACACTGCACTGTCTTTCAAGCGGAAATATTTGCCATTATGTGTGGAGTGCAATCTGCACTTCAGAAACACATAATGGGCAAAGTAATATACTTCTGTTCAGATAGTCAAGCAGCTATCAAAGCCCTCGCTTCGGCCAACTCAAGGTCGAAGTTAGTAATCGCATGTCGAACTCAAATAGAGGAACTGAATTCAGTTAATACATTGCACCTTATATGGGTACCTGGCCATTCGTCCATAGCTGGAAACGAATTGGCTGATGAGTTAGCTCGCACTGGAGCATCACAAGACTTTTTGGTCCTGAGCCAGCTATTCCAATATCTAAGTGTTGGGTGAAGCGTTTGATTAGCTCTTGGGCTTCCACTCAGCACAAACGGTATTGGAGTAGTTTGGATTCATGTCGACAAACAAAATTGTATATCCGAGAGCCATCTCCGGTAGTAGCTAACTATTTAGCTAATCTGTCTAAACAGAATTGCAGTGTCTTAGTCAAGGCCTTGACAGGTCACTGCCGACTCAACTATCACATGGCAAATATTCAACGTGTTGAATCCTTTGTCTGTGATGGTTGTGAATCCGATTATGGAACTTCTTATCATCTGATATGTAACTGCCCAGTTTATGCGCAACTGCGTTTCCAAATATTTGGTAAACACTTACTAAGTGAAATTGACTACAGAAACCTGAACCTTCAAAGCATTCTGTTGTTCATAACCCGTTGTGGTAAGGAGCTATGAGCTTTTGTACGTGTTGTATACGTTATATGCCCTCTTCAAGGGTACCTTTCCTCAACTTCCCATTTTTCTTCCATCCATATTCCTTTCTTTTTTGTTCACTTCCTTTTCCGTCAGGTGCGAGATGAGAAAGGCTGTGAAGGCGATGGCACAAATCTCCCGAATTGAGGTGAACGTGCCCCTGGAGCCGACGTTCTGATACCTGATAAAGGGTCAGTAAGTCTCACACAGTATGGTGGTCAGGTATTCTATAGAAGATGATAAATAGTGAGGTGCCTTCAGTAATCCAGCAACTGAAAGTTTACCAGTCCATCCGCTGCGGACACTTTCGCCTCCCTGTCAGAGAAGTGTTGTGTCACAAGTTGTGGCGGAATGATTTTGTACACATGATGTGCATGGGGAGTAGGTGTAAAAGACGTCGATATTCCTTTCCAATTACAAAAAAAAACTGATTATTATTATTATAGATTTGCCGATATATTGTTGCTTCCACATCCCTAAAAAATAAAATAAAATTATTATAATAGAGCAATAGAAAACTACCAAATCCATGATAACATAACAATAAATATTTGACATTTGTTTGTTTGTTGATACCGGATGAGTGCCAATATTTTCCAGAGAATCACGGCCTACATTGATTAAAATAAGTAAATATTTTCTACCTCTTGAATGTCAAAAAGGCACTCACTCGGCCGCCATTATCAAGCACAAAATACTGGATACACACAAAGGGGAAGTTAAGGATTCCATCGGGACCTTAATGATTTCTAACCAATTGTGCTCAGTTTTGGCATGAAGACTCTTTGACTGGTATACTAAATTGTGAAAATTATGAACGATACTCTGAGTGTTTGATTCTGAAACAACCCTGTCAATAATACAACAATACCCTTAAAGTATTTTGGTGTCCGTTTTCCCTTACTAACCGTTGATAATAATGAGCTTGTAAATATCATGAAGAGTCTCAGCTGCGTTAAGTGTTATACATGCATGAGCCTCTCAAATGAACGAATTTGGGAAACAAAAACAATACCCTTGACAAAACTGTTAACGAATTCTGCTACCGTGTGTTTTCGAAGAGTTGAGAAGCGCGGGTTACTCCAGGGATTTCTTGGATGACCAATAACATATGCTGTCTACCACGAGGTCTACCATATTTTTCTCTGTACCACAAGGAGCATGTACCATACTTAAAACAGGACTGCAAATCTTTGTTCCTGACTGTAGAGCTTAAGCCATTTCTTGGATAACTGGACGACCTATCTGTGACCTTATGCAGAATAACTATCATGTCGGTCAATTTCGAAAATCAAATTTGAAAGTTTATTTTCGGTTCCAGTTAACAAAAATTTCCAAGTGCAATCCCATTTCGACCGCATAAAAATGGTTTTGATTGTACTGCCATTCAGTTAAGTGCCTCAGTCTGTCAAACAACTAACACATAAGCTTAACATGTACGTGGATAGTGCTGCCAACAAATTTCTATTATGAAATTGTTTTTCCTATTTCAAACTTTTGGAATAGTGCAAAATTTAAGTATGAATGGCGAGAGTGTATGAAAACATATATATATATATATATATATATATATATATATATATATATATACTTTTTTTATTACGCTAACGGAAAATAATTGAAAACCCCACTTTTATTGACTGCATGATGTATTATCAGATGTGTAACATACGATTATTTCAGTTCAAACCGCCAGTTTGGCGACGCGTTTTTCGACTATAAACAAGGCGACGAAGAAAATAAATTTCAAAGGATCCAAAGTTTGAAAAAACAGATCATTTGAACGCCTTCCGGCAGTTATTTTTCACTTGTGCAATGAACATTGCTTTTATTTAGTGCGCAGTGAGAAATTTGTGTGAAAAAGTGCGGTGAAAATCAGTGAATTAAGTTGATTTTGGTAACGATGTTGCGCGTCTTCTATAGCAGTGAACGGACTAAATTTTCCTTCGTCGCACGGATAACGTAGGAAATTGTGCAAAAAGTCTCATTCTCAACTTTAAATTTGACTGTATTTCAAGTAAGTAACACTGGAGTGTAATTTAAATGAATGCAGATCGTAGTGTACACTTTTTTCTATCTCGCCAGATGATCAGTTCATTATGTTAGTTTACGATTCGCGAGTATTTAGTGATTTAGAATTTAATATGACGGATACTAGCGCCATGGACGAATTAGCGCATAACCCTATTCCGTTAGTTTTAGGTCCGTTTTTCATGTATGTTGTTAGTTATGCTTATTTCCATTACGGCGATAATAATAGTTGAGAACCGCTGGTCTTGAGAATCTTTGCTAAAAATACGCTAGAACAAAACTAATTTGGTTCTCGGTAAAACAGGAGGGCATCAAGGGATCATTCATAACTTTTGAGCGCACAATTCGATCCGACCAATATTCAATACCAATTTTTTTAAACGTAAACGTAAATGTAAACAGAATGTAAACAGTAGGGGAAACTGGACACACATGATCCCCACTTTTTGTTTAGAATATTTCTCGATGTAACATGCACTGATTTGCACGCTTTTTGATGGACTTGATAAAGAATTTAATTAGTTATTCAAAAACGTCATTGGAAGCAATTATTTGTTCATAAAAGTTACCAAAAACTCGATTTTGCCGAAAGATAGAAAATTTGGCATTTTCAAAACTTGCGGGAGACTTGATCCCCATATAGGGGGAAATTGATCCCTTTATGAGCTGAATATGTTTAGGTTCTTCCAAGCCTAATGAAAGGTCAAATTGGTCTATTCTCAAATCCTAACAATTATTCATAGTCTGTCGTAATAGCAGTCGTGCGAAAATGAAATATTGTTGTTATTAAGCAAGGCAAGTATTTTGGTTCTCGAATACAGTAATAGTGACAGATAGAATGTCGGCTATAGCAACAAAGTTGGCATGGTGATGATGATTTATCTGCAAACCATTCACTCCACTGAAAAACAGTGGTCATATCACGACAACCATGATGTTCTCAAGAGGATCTCTTCTGAAAATTGGCCACACGGCAAATGCCATGACCAATGGTAAATATCCCTGAAGGCCTGTTTTGGGACCAACAAAAAAGTCTGTGATACATCGAGATCGCCAGACTACTACCAATACCAAAACCGTGATCATACCAGGATGCTGACTTCATACATCAATATGGCCCTGTCACTCATCCTTTAAACATCATAGTGCGTGTTATTATTACACAAATGCGATTTCTCTTAAACGACTGACCAAAAGTTGGTGAATGAGCCTTTTATTAAAAATTCTTTAGGAAGATTTACAAATAAATGGTGATTGTAAGCAAACTTCCCCTAATTTAAACGGAAAGAATTGAAACCAAATCGAACAATACTGATATTAAGCCCAGTGATTTATTGAGCATTTTCAAAGCTTAATTTATACTCGTTTTCATTGAAAATAATGTTAAAATGCATTTGATAAAACTAATCAAAACTAAGTATGTTCAACTACAATTTGTTCTGGTTAATGAAATAAGGCTATTGAGACATTCAAATTGCGCGTGTATTGCCTGATTGACAAAATTAAAGGGAAATAAAAATTATTTATACTGTTTAACTAGAAAAGAATTTTAACAGATCAATTTAGTTACATACAATACAATAATATGCGATGGTATACAACAAACGCCTTAATATATGCAATATCGGGATCAAATGTGTCCAAACTGTGGGGGATCAAGTGTGTCCATGTTGAGTATTTATCTTATTTTGTTTATTGTATTAAATTGAAATAAGCAATAGTTAATACAATGAATTTATTCAATTCTACAATAATAAAACTTTGTCCAGTAAAAATTTGACACGTTTTGGTTGGACATATTCAAAGTTATTGAACTTTTCTCCTTCGAAGAAAAAAAGGATTGAGAATGCTTAAATAATAAAACCTCTCTAAAACCCATATGCATAAAGTAACTAATATCAAATGTTACTCAGATTCAATAATATATCTAGCGAATCCTTTTGCACATATCAGTGGTATAAAAATGTGATTAGTTTTCGAGAAAACAGGGGGGGATCATGTGTCCCCGGGGATCATGTGTGTCCAGTTTCCCCTACAGGCAGTGAAAGTCAAGGCAGCGGAGGAGATGACTACGTCAGTTCAGCGGACGATGGAAGCCAACCGGTCCCCACCTTGAGGGAAGTTAAGGGTGCCATTCAACAGCTAAAGACCAATAGAGCAGCTGGTAAGATGGTATCGGAGCTGAGCTCATCAAGATGGCCCCAGAAAAGCTGGCCACTTGCCTGCACAAACTGATAGTCAGAATCTGGGAAACCGAACAGCTACCGGAGGAGTGGAAGGAAAGGGTTATATGCCCCATCTACAAGAAAGGCGACAAACTGGAGTGTGAGAACTTGCCTTAATGCCGCCTACAAAGTGATATCACAGATCATCTTCCGTCGTCTGTCACCATTAGTGAACGAGTTCGTGGGAAGTTATCAAGCCGGCTTCGTTGACGGCCGCTCGACAACGGACCAGATCTTTACTGTACGGCAAATCCTTCAAAAATGCCGTGAATACCAGGTCCCAACGCACCATCTGTTCGTTGATTTCAAGGCGGCATACGACAGTATAGACCGCGTAGAGCTATGGAAAATAATGGACGAGAACAGCTTCCCTGGAAAGCTTACCAGACTGATCAAAGCAACGGTGGATGGTGTGCAAAAATGTGTGAAGATTTCGGGCGAACACTCCAGTTCGTTCGAATCGCGCCGGGGACTAAGACAAGGTGATGGACTTTCGTGCCTGTTGTTCAACATTGCGCTAGAAGGTGTCATGCGGAGAGCCGGGTGTAACAGCCGGGGTACGATTTTCAACAGATCCAGTCAATTTATTTGCTTCGCGGATGACATGGACATTGTCGGCCGAACATTTGCAAAGGTGGGAGAACTGTACACCAGCCTGAAACATGAAGCAACAAAAGTTGGACTGGTGGTGAATGCGTCAAAGACAAAGTACAGGCTTGTGGGCGGAACCGAGCGCGACAGAGCCCGCCTGAGAAGCAGTGTTACGATAGACGGGGATACCATCGAGGTGGTCGAGGAATTCGTCTACCTGACAACAACGTTAGTCGTGAAATACGAAGGCGCATCATCTGTGGAAATCGGGCCTACTACGGGCTCCAGAAGAAACTATGGTCGAAAAAGATTCGCCACCGCACCAAATGTGTCATGTACAAGACGCTAATAAGACCGGTTGTCCTCTACGGCCATGAAACATGGACAATGCTCGAGGAGAACTTGCAAGCACTCGGAGTATTCGAGAGACGGGTGCTTAAGACCATCTTTGGCGGTGTGCAAGAAGACGGTGTGTGGCGGCGAAGAATGAACCATGAGCTCGCCCAACTCTACGGCGAACCCAGTATCCAGAAGGTAGCTAAAGCCGGAAGGGTACGATGGGCAGGACATGTTGCAAGAATGCCGGATAGCAACCCATCTGCTGGGCGACATGGAGTGCGATCCTCTCGTTTAATAAACAATGTGCACTCGCTTGACTGTGGATATACAACAGTAAAGCACATGTGGAGATTGGACAAATAAAGCATCCGAAAGATATTCAATTTGTGAAAAAGAGAGCTAACCGCGGTGGAGGTTGGTACTCGGATTCTGATGGCTTTTCCGCAAACGTGACCTTTAAGTGGTCTTATTGTGTAGGGGTTATCACGCCTATCTAGAGAGTAGGAGGTTGAGGGTTCGAGTCCCTCCAAGACACGTGGATTCTTTTTCGCAAATTTCATATCAATTTGTCCATTTCGAAACATATGCTGTGCCCAGATAATTAACTTTAAAACTAGTTCAAAACAAAAAACGGAGCTAAGCCAATCGATACTAACTTTCCACTGAATCATACATCTGTCTATATGATAATTATATCTCCATGTTTTCTAATCTTGAAGGTTGGACCAACGAACGTAATATAATTACTGGGAAATCCTAAAATCCCATCCGAAGATGCCTTTTCTATGGCTATCAGCTTATCCATCAGTTGAAGCACAATTAACATTTCCTTCAAATGAATTAACATCGAAAAGTTTTAAATAATGAGCATTACACACGAAGTAAGGAGAATTGCCTATGGTATTCAATGATGGTTCTTTTTGCTCTTTCTTAATCGTCTATGCGGCCGCCAACTATGTGTGAGAGAATGGTATAAAATGGCCACAAGACACACAAAGACCCAATTCGCGAATCGTTACTACATTTCCAACCTTTCTTTCTTCAAATGGTGTTAACGAGTATTACTCATCGAACTCTTTACTGAAAAAAATGAAACTTGTGTATTTTAATTAAACGCATACGTCACTTTTTCAGATGAGGCAGAGTAGTACAATTTGGGTAGAATTGGTTACAGTAACTTAAATACATTTTTTTCCGGTTGTAGAAACTTGTACATCAAAAGTATGTTTCTTAGAATTCGAATATTTTCATTATCAGCTGTTCATTATTGACACGGCGAGTTCACTTGCCTACTCTATACTTAGTATTACTCGTCAGATTTTCGTTGAATCCGCTTAAACAGACAAACAACTATGTGTCCACCGTTTATTCTTCATGCATTTAAATGGGTTGGAAATTTACATAAATCTATCTATTAAGTTGTAGATCATGGCGTTACATATGTAGCTATTTTGTAAATTCTAAATTCGTACATTGGAATGATTCGGAATTTCGGTTTATATGCCACCTTCATTTTTTTCGATAAATCAACCACCGATTTATCGAAAAAAAAATAAGGAGGCATATTGCACTATTCCCCTCTATCTAAAAAAAACCTAATTGCGCTAAACCCACTCAACGCCGCAACCAATTCCACAGTCTCAAGAATATCAAGATTGGGTGGTACAAAACATCATCGATCGCGGGTTTCCCGAGCATCACGATTGAACCTCACACCAATTATATGCCTTCAATACTGATCTGCCGTAAACAGGCGAAGCGTCGAAGCATAGATAAGGCAGCTCCACTGGAATTCCAAAAGGATTTTTCTGTTGTCCCGGAACCGTTTCAATTAGTTCGATAAAAACTTTTTTTTTCTGAAAGTTTGTAAGGTTGTTGAGCACATAGAACTTGATTCTTTTCATCAACCGAACGATCGTTTAAAGTCACCGTGAAAGGTATATCCAGTGCTAATAAGGCCGATACAAATATTTAAAATCTATTTTGTCTCCCTCCCCCTCGGATTTTTTTGCCAAAAAATAATATTTTGAGGGGGCAACAAAATGAAATTTGGACAATTTTGAGGATTTTCTAAACATTCTTTAGCAAATCCGAGGAGTTTTTTGATTTTTTTCATTTTAATATTTATTTTTTATTATCCCCCCCCCCTTGACTTTTCGGAGTCTAGTAGGACAAAAAGTCAATTAAATATTTGTAACGGCCTAAATGACTAAAAAAAACGCACAATTGTTTGGATCTACTAGTCCAAGTGATTTTATTGAAGATTTTTTAGCACCTAGTCTATTAATAGCACTTAGTCTGAGAAATTAAAATAATTAGTTCAAAGATGAAAAACCTTTCTCAACTTTGCTTTGTGAATGGAGGTGAGGTGATGCCTGTCGCTGACTGTCAGCTATCAGTGTAACTGCGTATGATTTCTTTTACATTAATCTAACTTATTAGCATATTTACTGCTTCTTCAATTCTAACTTTCACTACCACTTGTAAACGGTTCGCTATCACTGCACTGAGAAGACCGTTCAAGACGACTTTAAACAATCGTTTATCGTCGTACCTACGTGGAAAACTTATGTTGCTCTTCAGCAAAATACTGTGGAGAACGCTTGCGATGAGCAAATGATCCCGTTAAAACGCAACATGAAATAAAACTTCAAATTACTCTAGATTTAACTACAAAAGCCAGAAAACTCGGATACTGATACCACGATTGATGAAATCACATGCTTCTTCACATGAATCTAATCTCCTGGGTCAAAGGTATAATCGACTTATTGCACATGTTCATCAATCAATTCATAATGATTTCTCATTCCGATGGGTCTATCGTTTTTCATGATTACTTCATTTGCTGACTATGTTCATTATTAATGCTCATGAAAATAATTATTAATAATGTTCAATTATTTTTTCAAATACTGGAACAGGTTCCTCTAACTGAAGAAAAGACAAGAATTCGTAAACTGGTTTCGAATGGACACCCTACATGGTTTGGGAATAACTGAGGAAATGAGTGGGAGACTCTGCGTTGCAATACTGAAGCTTTTTTCTCGGATGGTCCCTGGAGATGCAACATCTTCGGCGTTAGACATCGGCGAGACATTGAGTATGTAAAAAAAGAGTGAAATAACGTTATTGGTTAAACATGATTTAAAGATAGTCACGACGTGCACAAAAGTACGCACACAGAAACACCACAACCTACATATAATCAGACTAAAAATAATACAAAAATAATAATAATAATACAAAAATAAAATAATCAGACAAATAATACCATATTGATTGTAACATAGCAAAACAACCATTGTCGTGGGACGCTCCAGACTACCACACGCACGTGACACGATCGAAGCCAATCACGCGAGGATACCTTCATGCGTTTTATCACAGACCGCTCACTTGGCAACCGATTAGAGTCGGCTGCGCGGGCAGTGAAACAACGGTTTATTGCAAAGTCAAAACACCTGCCCGGACGACCACTGTTGATGTGTGTCTCGTGACGATGAACACGGGAGATGCTGCCGTCGAAAGTAGCAAAAAATAACCTGATTTTTTATGTAGAATCAACGTAATTTTTTTTATTCAAATGCTTTCGCAAAAAAAAAATCATTAGACTGGCCCAAACAATTACTATGATGAAATTGATTGAACTATTTTTTGATTATTTTTCTTTAACATTCCAAAAATAAATCTTCACAAGCAAAGGAAAAACAACATCTCATCTATAGTTTTCGTTCTTCGTTATTCTTTCGCCACAACCAATACTTTTGGTACAACTTGACTTAACTTCACGCAGAGCTAAACTAGGGTCGCTTTTAACACGGTTTTTCATGCAGATTTTGGAATTTACGTGATTTTCGGGATTTACGCAGTTGTTTTGTGTTCAAAAGCTCGGGAAACTCGAGAAGATTTACAATGTAGTCGTTTTTAAGCAATTATCGATATTTACGCGTTCTTCTACGCGGTACGTATACTGCCCATGATCGCATATTTGTAACCAGTGTTGTAAAATGTCATTTGCAGTTATGAACAAATTTGTCAAATGACATGCAGATGACATTTTACAAACCTGTTTGTAACACTCGCATTTTTGTTCATTTTGTAAAAAAACTGTGAATCGTTCAGAATGCTCAATTTAATGGGTCTAATCCCACAACCGTAAAATAGGATTTACTATCTTGCTTATCTGTGGTAAGCTGGAAATTATTGAGTTTGTGGGGAGGATTGACAAACGATTTACAAAATCAACCAAAATGCATATGTTACAAATATGCGATCATGGGCAGTATATCCCGCATAAAAATCGACTCCAGTGTAATATTTCTTCTTCTTGGCATTCTAACCCCCACTGGGACATTGCCGCCGCGCAGCTTGGTGTTTCCTCAGTACTTCCGCAGTTACTAACTGCGAAACTTCGCAACTGAGTTACCATTTTTGCATTCGGATATCATAAGGATTGATGATACTCAATGTGTCCAGGGAAGTCGAGACAGTTTCTCACCAGAAAACTTCTCAAAATCCGGGAACCGAAAACAGCCACCTTCAGCATGGTCTTGCTTTAAGAAGCAATACAAACATCTTAATAATCAAAGAACACTTTTGAAACTATATGATATATTTCTTCGTTAATTTTTGGGTTACCCTAATTAACGCTATTGTTTGCTTTCTTTTTATTATCAGTGACAATTTCGAATAATAATCCGCTGGCATTGACAGTAGAAAATCTGCTTTTTATATTAGAAACAAAAAATCTCCCTGAATTGCATAATTATGCCGATAATTAAATTCAAAAATTCCGGTTTCAAATTTGCGGAATAGACGCATTAGTTGATGCTAAATACCTACTATGCGTTGATATCACAAGTCTGCGAAACAGCTCTTGCGATTTTGCCACGCATGTTTTACAAGGCTTTACGTAACGGTATTCTCTTCCTCGTGCCATCACGCATCGCTTTAGGGGAAATACTGAACTATGATTATCAGCGGTAGGGGAAATGTGATCAATATAAGTCCCCAAAGCAAATCTTCGAATTTATTGGTGAACAAAAAAGTATTTTCCAAGTATTGGAACATCAGTTATAATATGAACGTTATAATATGGAAAATATTCATAAAAGACAAACATAATTTTAAGAAAACAATGCAATACAAAACTAATGCATTTCCATCTAAAATAAAGGATTCTGACTGATATGTGCCATCCAAAAAGTGATATACAAAATACGGCAAACTATTTCATTAAAACTGTCAAACTTTTCTGAACATGACGAGTGTAAGTTCCATTCTTCACGTTATCTATTTCCCAAATAGATGTTTAAAAGATTATTTTTTTAATTAGAAATTAGGCCGTTACAAATATTTAATTGACTTTTTATCCTACTGGTCTCCGAAAGGCCAAGGGGGGGATAATAAAAAATAAATATTAAAATGAAAAAAATCAAAAAACTCCTCGAATTTGTTAAAAAATGTTTTGGAAATCCTCAAAATTGTCCAAATTTTATTTTGTTGCCCCCTCAAAATATTATTTTTTGGCAAAAAAATCCGAGGGGGAGGGAGACAAAATAGATTTTAAATATTTGTATCGGCCTTATTGAAGAAAATAACGACGAAATTGCATTTTGTTTTTGTTTGATTTTTACTAGATACTAGATGCCCGAGCAGACGTTGTCCTGCATAGCAGGTGAAAATGCGTGAATTGCTCATGCGAAATTTCCATACGAATCTTAATTTTAGTTTTTCACGATTTACTCAACTTTACTCGTGATTTTTGCTTGACCAACATTTCTGCCGAACGAGTAATACAAATCCATCTATCCGGTTTTGAGTTAGCCGGATACGAACACAAACCATTTCATTTTTAACTAAAAAAAAAGAATTGTTCATTAAGTTCTTTTGTGTGGGGCTTACAAATGTTCGCTGGTTTCAGCCGCTTTCGATTTTGCGACAAAAAAAGAAAATGAGGTGTCCAATTTAGTACAAATTCCCCCTATCTGCGAGTGTTAAAGCTGTTTAAACCATGTGTTTAACGCATAGATGTTAATCGAACTGTAGCTAACCACAACAGATTCTCGACACACATTTCCGGTAAGTTTGGTCTGGTCAGATTTTGATAAGTCAATCGTTTTTTTCTGCTATGATTCATTGGTAAAAACGATTTCATCATTACCAGGATAAAAAAAATGCAGTCTTGTACGTAAAATGCAAAACAACATGATTTTTCGCTGATAATTTTTGTACAACGAGGCAACATTTTAATGGCACAAAATCCAAAAATATTCGAAAAGTTCATCTCGTATGTATTCCATACCTCGGTTCCTGCTTTACAGTGAGAATAATTCACAGCGAACAGACGTCTAGCTCGAGCTTCAAAGTTTAAATTACGTATTCGCATATTGCTCTTTGTCGCGATACCGCTGCCAGCGGATTGATATATGGGGAATATATTTATCCATCACACGTAGCATAACGAATTTTAATATAAACTCAAACATACTTTTCAGTGTATTTATGAATGGCTTTTCTAAATAGGATGTCTGTTCCCTGTGATTAAATATAGTTTATCGTGTTGAATAAAAAGCTAAAGTGTTGATATGTCTCATCAAACTGATGCATAAATGGTGTTAGCGTGATACAGCATATACTTATCAAACGTTGATTGCTACTTCCTTCATCCTTGTCGCACTATGTTAAAAGATGTAATTCACTGACGAACATTTTAAATATGTAAGTTGATATCTGGTTCTAAATTCAAAATTTTCTTGCACAAAACGCTGGAAAATACTCAATTGTAATCTTAATTAGCAGTCCATTGGCATACTTGTTATTCGGCTGACGACTGCCCGATGGGCATAGTGTATCCAATGTGTTTGACACTCAAGATACGTATTCATAGAATGTCAGGCATACAAAACCTACTATGGAAATGCTATTTAATTATTTTAATTATTATTTTCTGTTATTACAAGTGAGGGAACTGTTCGGCACTTCATCCCATAGCTTCTATTTCCATCCCATCAAAAACAAAGCAATGAAAAGAAATTCGGTTTGTTTCTTATTTTTGTGATAGTTTTCAGCCGTTAGCACGCGTGTTAGCAAAAAGAAGCGATGAGATTGATGCTGTATTTCTTTATTTTGCGATGAGATGAATATATGTTCAGTGAGATGAAAAACGGAACAGTTCCCCTACTTATTGTGAGTTGGTATCTTAATCATCAATAAATTTGCTACTGAATGATGTATCCTTCGGATGAATTTGTATTTGTTTTCGCTAAAATTTGAAAAATAAAATCAACACTAATTTTTGAACTCATAGCAAGCTGCCAAAAAAGCAGTCCAAATAAATTTAATAACACCAACATTGAGCTCGTACCAAGGCTCGTTCCTATAATTGTGTGATGGGTAATATTATTTTCTTTGTTGATCCATTTTTTTTTGTTTGAAAATTTTGATTTTTATTGTTGGAACCCCAGATAATTCCACTAGATGATTTCACTTACGTAGGAAATACTTACAATACCTAATTTAAAAAATGATCAATGTTTCCCCGGGTTACGGCACTTGCAAGTCTTACACGGTGAACCTAGTCAAAAAATAATTGGCTCGATAAATTAACACGTAGATCAGTGTAAAATTCTCGTAAAAAATTATGTTGAATGTTTTGGCTGTGCATATGCACAGCACATGTTTCGAAATGGACAAATTGATATGAAATTTGCGAAAAAAACCACGGGTCTTTGGGGGGGAGGCCCCCCTGTGTGTATATGCACAACCAAGATATTGAACAAAAAAATGGGTTTCGTACGGCCGAGTTGCCGAATAATATGCAATTAATTGTAATCAAGTGTCGTTATTCCACCGTCATTAGTCGTCTGAGTACACGCGACCGCATGCGTAGAGCAATAGCAATCACACTCATCAAATGCTTTAGCCAAGCAAGCCTTTGGCACAGCAGAGTGTGATTGATTCGCACTCTATACAAATCCTCCCAGCCCGTTGTTGAAGGCATAGAGTGTGATGCTCTCGAATAATAAACAAGGTGCACTCGCTTGACTGTGGATATACAACAATAAAGCACATGTGGAAATTGGACAAATCAAGAATCCGAAAGATATTCAATTTGCAAAAAAGAGAGCTCACTGCGGTAGAGGTTGGTACTCGGATTCTGATGGCTTTTCCGCAAACGTGACCTTTAAGTGGTCTTGTTGTGTAGGGGTTATCACGCCCATCTAGAGAGTAGGAGGTTGAGGGTTCGAGTCCCTCCAAGACACGTGCATTCTTTTTCGCCAATTTCATATCAATTTGTTCATTTCGAAACATGTTCTGTGCATATGTACAGCCAAGATATTTAACAAAATAATTAATCAACTGATTAAATTTCAAGAAGTTTGATCGTCTACCTGCTGGATCGGAAGCGAACACCATCTTTGCAGGGTTGCTGTCCGGCATTCTTGCAACATGCCCTGCCCATCGTACCCTTCCGGCTTTAGCTACCTTCTGGATACTGGGTTCGCCGTAGAGCTGGGCGAGCTCATGGTTCATTCTTCGCCGCCACACACCGTCTTCTTGCACACCGCCAAAGATGGTCCTACCCGTCTCTCAAATACTCCGAGTGCTTGCAAGTCCTCCTCGAACATTGTCCATGTTTCAGAGGACAACCGGTCTTATTAGCGTCTTGTACATGACACATTTGGTGCGGTGGCGAATCTTTTTTGACCGCAGTTCCTTCTGGAGCCCGTAGTAGGTCCGACTTCCATAGATGATGCGCCTTCGTATTTCACGACTAACATTGTTGTCAGCCGTTAGCAAGGATCCGAGGTAGACGAATTCCTCGACCACCTCGAAGGTATCCTTGTCTATCGTCACACTGCTTCCCAGGCGGGCCCTGTCGCACTCGGTTCCGCTCACAAGCATGTACTTTGTCTTTGACGCATTCACCACCAGTACAACTTTTGTTGCTTCACGTTTCAGGAGGGTGTACAGTTTTGCCACCTTGGCAAATGTTCGGCCGACAATGTTCATGTCATACGCGAAACAAATAAATTGACTGGATCTGTTGAAAATCGTACCCCGGCTGTTACACTCGGCTCTCCGCATGACACCTTCTAGCGCAATGTTGAACAACAGGCACGAAAGCCATCACCTTGTCTTAGTCTCCGGCGCGATTCGAACGAACTGGAGTGTTCACCCGAAATTTTCACACAGTTTTGCACACCATCCACCGTTGCTTTGATCAGTCTGGTAAGCTTCCCAGGGAAGCTGTTCTCGTCCATAATTTTCCATAGCTCTACGCGGTCTATACTGTCGTATGCCGCCTTGACATCAACGAACAGATGGTGCGTTGGGACCTGGTATTCACGGCATTTTTGAAGGATTTGCCGTACAGTAAAGATCTGGTCTGTTGTCGAGCGGCCGTCAACGAAGCCGGCTTGATAACTTCCCACGAACTCATTCACTAATGGTGACTGACGACGGAAGATGATCTGGGATATCACTTTGTAGGCGGCATTAAGGATGGTGATCACTCGAAAGTTCTCACACTCCAGCTTGTCACCTTTCTTGTAGATGGGGCATATAACCCCTTCCTTCCACTCCTCCGGTAGCTGTTCGGTTTCCCAGATTCTGACTATCAGTTTGTGCAGGCAAGTGGCTAGCTTTTCCGAGCCCATTTTAATGAACTCAGCTCCGATACCATCCTTACCAGCTGCTTTGTTGGTCTTTAGCTGTTGGATGGCATCTTTAACTTCCCTCAATGTTGGGGGCTGGTTGGCTTCCATCGTCCGCTGAACTGACGTGATCATCTCCTCCGCTGCCTTGACTTTCACTGCCTGTACTCTCAGCGCCATTTAAATGTTCCTCGTAGTGCTGCTTACCTTTCGATCACCACACGTTCGTCCGTCAAGATGCTCCCATCCTTATCCCGGCACATTTCGGCTCGCGGCACGAAGCCTTTGCGGGATGTGTTGAGCTTCTGATAGAACTTGCGTGTTTCTTGAGAACGGCTCAGCTGTTCCATCTCCTCGCACTCCGCTTCTTCCAGGCGGCGTTTCTTCTCCTGAAAAAGGCGGGTCTGCTGCCTCCGCTTCCGTCTATAACGTTCCACGTTCTGCCGGGTACCTTGCTGCAGCGCGACCGCCCGCGCTGCATCCTTCTCCTCCAGAATCTGTCTGCACTCTTCGGCGAACCAATCGTTCCGTCGACTTCCTCCCACATACCCGACGTTGCTCTCCGCTGCGTCGTTAATGGCTGCTTTAACTGTATTGCAGCAGTCCTCAAGAGGGTCCCCATCGAGCTCACCCTCTTCCGGCAACGCTGCCTCGAGATGCTGCGCGTATGCAGTGGCGACATCAGGTTGCTTCAGTCGCTCTAGGTCGTACCGCGGCGGTCGTCGGTACCGAACATTGTTGATGACGGATAGTTTTGGGCGCAGTTTAACCAAAACCAGATAGTTGTCAGAGTCGATGTTAGCGCCACGATATTTCCTGACGTCGATACCCGGGCAGAGGCCATGAACAGAATAACAAAACGTGATATGGACTTGATTGACATAAGAGATAAAAGAACAGGCAACAATATCAAAAATTTACACCAAAATATCATTTAAATATCAAGATATGGATAAGAACAAACTAATGGCACATGATATTGATCACTTATTACAAATAACATAACTCGATCTCCTCACGATATTTTAGGGCAAAATGTTGATATTGTCGTCTGATTTTTTATCTCTTATATCAATCATGTCCATATCTCATTTTGCTATCTTATCAACATTTGATATTATTGAGCTTTTTTGGTTTACTCGGGTAATGTCGGAGAAGTGCCGTCCTTCAATCAGAACATGGTCGATTTGTGATTCTGTCTGCAGTGGTGATCTCCAGGTGTACCGCCGATACGGAAGGCTGTGTTGGAAGTAGGTGCTGCGAATGGCCATATTCTTGGAGGCAGCGAAATCAATTAGTCGTAGGCCGTTTTCGTTCGTCAGCCGGTGAGCGCTGAACTTCCCAATAGTCGGTCTAAACTTCTTCTCTTGGCCAACCTGAGCGTTCAAATCTCCTATGATGATTTTTACGTCGTGGCTTGGGCAGCTGTCGTACTCACGTCCCAGCTGCGCGTAGAATGCGTCCTTATCATCGTCAGTGCTTCTGGAGTGTGGGCTGTGGACGTTGATTATGCTTAAGTTGAAGAACCGACCTTTAATCCTCAACCTGCACAGGAGGGGCCCTCCTTAGCCGTGCGGTAAGACGCGTGGCTACAAAGCAAGACCATGCTGAGGGTGGCTGGGTTCGATTCCCGGTGCCGGCCTAGGCAATTTCCGGATTGGAAATTATCTCGACTTCCCTGGGCATAAAAGTATCATCGTGTTAGCCTCATGATATACGAATGCAAAAATGGTAACCTGGCTTAGAAACCTCGCAGTTAATAACTGTGGAAGTGCTTAATGAACATTAAGCTGCGAGGCGGCTCTGTCCCAGTGTGGGGATGTAATGCCAATAAGAAGAAGAAGAAGAAGAAGCACATTCTCTCGTTAATCGGCCACCACCCGATCACGCGCCTTTGCATATCGTCTATCACTATGAAAGCTGTTCCCAGCTGGTGTGTGTTGCCGCAGCTCTGATAAATGGTATGATTAACTCTAAACGTTCGCACCATTGATCCCTTGCAACAAACCTCCTGCAGCGCTACGATACCGAATCCACGGTCCTTGAGCGCATCGGCGAGTATGCGTGTGCTCCCGATGAAGTTGAGAGATTTGCAATTCCACGAACCGAGTTTCCAATCGTTAGTCCCTTTTCGTCGCAGTGGTCTTCGCCGATGGTTCCGGTCCGTACTCTCTTGTTGATTGTTCGTTACGTGAGTTTTTTTTTGGCTGGTTTGCAGGGCCTGACACCAAACCCCCTAAATTTCCGGAGGACCATTCCTCCTTATTTCCGGTGGACCATAGTGCACAGTTTCACTTAGAGTACCTCGCTGGCACTCGGACGATGATCAGCCGCCCCTAACATGGAGAACAGACGCTGTTGTGAGCCGATCCTGACATGGAGAACAGACAACAGATAATGCTGACAAGAAAATGTTCGGAAACACAACCGACATTTCCAGGATACTTTTCAATAATAGCTATGCATTAGGGTGGCTCAAAAAACACTTTTCCAAATTTGTTGATGGGCCGCCCTCTTATTTGGTTCTATTTGATGCCCTGATTCTCTGGACAAAATTTCAGCCAAATCGGTCAACGTTTGGGCGATGCTAAAGTCGTTGGAAGTTATATGGAAAAATGCATGCAGAAACATCCAAAAGCATTGATTTGCAGTTAGACGGCACAATTTACAATCAAGAACCACGATACTCATTCAGATCTTGCCCATCAAAAAAATTGAAAAAAGTTTTTCCCATACTAATTTGAGCCACCCTACTGTGCATGTACTAAGACAAAACAAGACAAGAAGAATGTCGGGCTTAGTTTACTCAGTAGAAAGTCCACTGGCACTTATGATCAATACATTTACCGTCATAATTACATCACTATTTTATTATAAATCATGCCGTCAAATTACGGCATGGTTTATAATTCCTGATTTGTACTCCTTCTGGTTTCTGGTTTCCCATCTCAAGACGACGGATCGACTCCTGAGCAGTGTTGGTAAAATCATTCACAAATCTCAATCAGCGGCCGTCAAAGAAACCACGTGGATATTTAGGAGGAAAGGGGTTGTAAAATCACCACGATAAGCCACATGGGAGGAGGGGGGTCTACCTCCCGGACCACGTGCTTTTTCAAATTTAATTTTTTACGCGAAAAGCTCTTGGTAAATTACAAAAGCGATGTGAAAAATGCACATCAATAAATCAATGAATGCAAAGCGCATCTTTAGATCATATTTCCATTGAAAAAATCAAACAAAAAAAACATGTTGCGATTCAGTTTCAATTTCCACAAAAAAATTTAAATGTAACATACGGCATGTAACAATGTAACATGACGCTTTTGAATTAGCGCAATTATGTTTTACAAATGCTTCTCAAATGATGATATTGTTACAAGAGGTGCATGGGCGTAGCAAGAATTTCGAGAGGGGGGGGGGGGCAACTTTTTTGGTCTTCTAAATCGTAGTTTTATAGTAGTTTTATAAAAACACATGAAACCAAATCGAAACAATAATGATTAAAACAATAATGGATTTAAAAATGCGTGATTTATTGCTCATCAGATATTTTTAAATAAAGTGAGAAAAATATTAACGAACTTAGGATTCAGAAAGAATATAAAATCGGCTATAACAATTATTATAAAAATCCTGCATTCTTCCATAAGTTCAAGAAAACTAGAACCATACATCTGAATTTCAAAACAAATCCTCTCTGAAATAATATTTATTATAAAATAGGCAGAAAAATCAATATGCAAGCTTTCTCCAGGAATTCCTTCGACAATTGCTCCTGACATTCTATCCGAAATTCTATCAGGGATTCTTTAGGAATGCCTCCAGTAACTTCTTCGGCAGTGTCTTCAGGAATTCCACCATAAATTTTGCCGGGAATTGTTCCGAAAATTCCACCATTATTTACTCCAAGAAAATCTTCACGAACTTCTTTATAAGTTCTGCAGAATTCCCTGCAATAATTCAAATAATTTCGTGCTGTTTCCCATAATTAAGAATAAGAATATTCCGTGTAAATTCCGCAGAATTGCCAGTAAACATTCCTGAGAATTTCACGAAAAATCTTCGAATTTCTTGTGTAAATTCCATAAAATTTTCCGTGAATTGATTCGAATAATTTCTTGTGAAAATTTCAAAGAATTTCTCCAGAAATTCCACCGGAAATTTATACAGAAATTATACCGAAAATGAAATCAACAATGGAATTTTCGGAGAAATTCCTAGATTAATTCGCAACGAAATCCTGAAAGAATTCCGGTAGAAACTTCAAGATTTCCACTGGTAGATCCTCCAGGAGTTTCTCCGAAAATTCCTCCTGGAATTCTTCCAGGAGTTCCACCGGCATTTCGACCAAGAATTTTTCTAGGATTTCCTTCGAGAATAATTCCGGTAGTTCTATCGGCAGTTCCTCTGAAAATTCTTCTGGGAATTTCGGCAAAATTGGAATTTATTCAGGCTTCTTCAGGAATTTATATAGATTTTCCACCAGAAGCTCCTCCGAGAATTTCTCCGGGAGGTCCTCTGATGATGATGATGGTCCAGCTACAAACCCCAACAAAGGTTTCAGCTAGAAGAGATTTGTCTATAAGATGAATTCTCTTGTTTCCGAGAATGCTTCTGGTAGTTTCCCCGGGGTTCCTTTGGAAATTTTCCCGGGAGTTTCTTCAGAAATTCTTCCAGAAAATTCCTTCGAGAGTTCCTCCGGGAGTTCCACCAGTAGCTTCTATTCCCGGAAATTATTCAGGCTTTTTTTCAGGAAATCATTTAGACTTTGTTCAGAAATTAAGCTGGAAATTTCTCCCGAAGTTCTTTCGATAGTTTCTCTGGGAGGTCCTCTAGGAATTCTTCTAGGAGTTCCTCCTGAGATTCCTCCGGGAGTTCTTACGGGAGATCTTATGGGAGCTCCTCCGGCAGTTCCTTCGGGAATTCCTTCGGGAGATCCACCAGCAGTTTCTACGAGAATCCCTCCGGGAGTTTCACCGGCAGTTTCTCCGGGTGTTTCTCTGAAAAGGAACTCCCAGAGGAACTCCCAAAGTAATTTCCGGAGGAACTCCCGGGGGATTTTCTATAGGAATTTCCGGAGAAATTATCAGAGGAATTCTCGGAGGAACTGCCAGTGGAACTTCTGGAGGAATTTATTGAAGAACTACAGGAAGAATTTCCGGAGGAAATCCTGGAGGAACTCTCATAAGAATTCTAGGATGAACTCCCAAAGGAACTTCCGTAGGGATTCCAGGAGGAACTCATGGAAGAATTCTTAAAAGAACCTCGCGGAGGAATTCCCGTAAGAACTCCCAGAAAAATTCTCCGAGGAACTTCTGGAGGAATTTGTAGATAAATGCCTAAAGAAATGCTAAATGAATTCCTGGAAGAAATCCTGATTGAATTCCCGAAGGAACTACTGGTGGAACTTCAGAGGAACATCCGGAACATCCTAGAGGAAGAGAAAAAATATTTCTGAAGGAACTTCCGAAATCCCATTTCCCATGAAATTCCTGCCAAATATCGTCCAGGAATTCCCTGTAAAGTTCCTGGAGGTATTACCGGAGAATTTCTAGAAGAATTTCCGAAGGAATTTCTTATGTATTTACAAGTGAAATTATGGAGCTAGATCGGATGATTTCCGTCATATATTTTTAAAGAAACTTCTGGTAGAATTTTGGAAAGAAATTCTTGACGGAACTCTCGAATGCATGCCTGAAGGAAGTGCCGGATTCTTTCTGAAGAGAGAATAGCCGAAGAAATATCTAGAAGTAAATCTTGAAGAGAAGAAAAGAAATCTTTAAGGAATTTCCTCGTGAATTTCATAAAAAAAATTAGTGGGGGGTTTCTAGATAAGGAGGTATTACAATTACATGTGAAGGATTTTCGAACGATTTTCAGAGGAGCTTGTGGACAACTTTCCGGAGGAATTCAGAAGTTCCCAGGGGAGCTTCTAGAAGGATTTCAAGGAGAATTTTGGAGCCCGAAATGTTTCGAGTTGTTTTGAACTTTCATATATTATGGATCCTGGATGCCCTAATAAGTTTTGGGAATCTTTTGAATTTCAACCACCTATTTCTGTATATGATTGGATCGTAAAGTGCACATGTTTGAGGGAATTCATTTCAGTACCCGTTCAATTTTTCCAAGGGGGGCGACGCACCCTCCTGCACCCCCTTGGCTACGCCCTTGAAGAGGTGATATGGACAGATCACCGTTTTATGCAATTTATTAAAAAACGAAATCAACAAAAAAATGAGCATTTTTTTTTAATTTGAAAATATTAAAAATGCCGATCGCTGGTTAATTTTTACTGAGATGTTCAGTAATATCTGACATCATAAATTCGTCGAATTGGTATTGAAAAATTGCCGAGAAGTCAGCAAAAAAGTTGCTGAGTTTCTCTGCACTAAATGGCATTTATGAAATTTGAGATTGCCGAGAATGCAATTTCTTTTTTTGCCAGGGCTATACCGAGCGCTTGGGTGTGCAAATCTCGGCATATTTTTTTTGCGGGTGCACGGCAGAAAAAAAATAAGTGTGTAGGTGCATTTCCCTCTCTGTAGTTGAATGAATAAACAATCTTTATGTGCATAAAAGAAAATGAAAGGAGAATCTTGAAAAGACCTTTGATCGCCTTTCAAAGCGCAACGAATACATTCATATATTTGATCGCGATATATATATTTCATTCTATTAAACCAACATCTGCTGTGAAAAAATTGATATACCTACCTACCAGAATATACCCTCCCAAAGTCAGCGTCATGGAATATTATTATTATTTAATTAATTAACACCTTTTTGATGGCATTCCACTAGATACGCTCAAGCAACATTCGCACAATTCTGACATATCGTCAGAGCAAACCAAAGCATTTCGCATCCAGTAAGGCACGCGATGGAATACCTAATTCAAAACTAATAATTTGACGAATTGTTCGGCCCAACCATAAATCTTCCTTTGTGCATAAATTTCAATAAATTCAGTGATGCTGTCAGGCGTTGGTGAAACTCGAACTTAAATGCGCGGCATTATGAACATTGAGATATTTACCCTAGTTTGAGATACATTGCTTTAGCTTCTAACAATTCCAAGGTTGAGTTTTATTCGTGATTAATTATAGCGAGAATTTTAAACAAAGTTTTGTTGTTTCGCATTTTATTTTTCAAACCTGTAGACTTTCAAGAGAAATGACTGCTTGCTGACGGGATTTTATTCCGTGTATAGTAGAAAATCGAAAATTTGTTTTCAATAAAATGAAATATCTGCAGTTATCAGACGTCGCAACTCATTTCTGATTAGTGCGCATGATAGTACATCCATGCGTGCATGATGCGCACTACTAATGAAATATTTCAAATTGTCGCGACTCGCGTCGCAGCGCGAGTGCTCAATCGCGCGGTCCGGTTTGGTGGCGGCCCGACAATATATTGATGCCTTTCCTATACACAGGTGAAGCGCTGGAATATAGGGTTTATCGAACAAACGGCCTGATTTTTATTTAAATCCGGGACCATAGATGCTTAGTGGTTTCTGAAAGTGGAAATATTGCTTTCTTGCTGATAAAACAAGCAGACACATATATTATCTCAAAACTGGTTTGAATCTAATCTCAAAACCCAAAACAAGCTAACGACCGCTTTATCTACTCAAATGACTTCCATGCAGAAAACTTCTTGAAATTTGCAAGCGGTTGTTACGAATTGAGAGGGATATAAGCAGAGTTTTTTTTTATTATTTTTATTAACGTATTTTTTAACGAGAAGCAAAAAACTGCAAGTAGCATTTTGGTCAAATTTGAGGTAGGGATAGCAAAAGATGATTTAAGGTCACTCCTGACAGAATCCATGGTTCAAAGTGCTCGCGTTTTCGGGGGCACACCACTCGATACGGAGGCGGCGGACAACTGTCATTTTTGTTGATTCAGCTTTGCTGCGTCGCAGCATGCGTGAAAAAATAAAAATGACAGCTGTGCGTTGCTTCCGTATCGAGTGGTGTGCCCCCAAAAACGCGAGCACTTTGAAACATGGATTCTGTCAGGAGTGACCTTAATTTGAGAGATTTGCGGCTATGCATTATTTTGTTTTCAACGTCAATCATAATAAAAGTAATAATAAATCACAAAAAAAACATGCCAATATTTTTAAGTTTCTTTCAACTAGTACGGAAAAAGAAAATATTGAAATGCTTTGCAGCCCTTTATTCGAAGCTAAGTTTTCGTCACTTAAACCCTTTGATTATTTGATTTCTTAACTGCTTAATTTCTCAATTGCTCAATAACATATTTCTTTTATTTCTTAATTCCACAATTCCTTAATTCTTTAATTTCTTAATTTCATAATTCCTCAATTCCTTAATTCCTTAATTCCTTAATTCCTTAATTCCTTAATTCCTTAATTCCTTAATTCCTTAATTCCTTAATTCCTTAATTCCTTAATTCCTTAATTCCTTAATTCCTTATTCCTTAATGTCATAATTCCTTAATTCCTTAATTCCTTAATTCAATTCCTTAATTCCTTAATTCCTTAATTCCTTAATTCCTTAATTCCTAATTCCTTAATTCCTTAATTCTTAATTCCTTAATTTCAATTCCTTAATTCTCAATTCCTTAATTCATTCCTCAATTCCTTAATTCCTTAATTCCTTAATTCTCAATTCCTTAATTCAAATTCCTTAATTCCTTAATTCCCACCTCAATTCCTTAATTCCTTAAATTCCTTAATTCCTTAATTCCTTAATTCCTTAATTCCTTAATTCTCAATTCCTCAATTCACCTCAATTCCTTAATTCCTTAATTCCTTAATTCCTCAATTCCTCAATTCCTTAATTCCTTAATTCCTTAATTCCTTAATTCCTTAATTCCTTAATTCCTTAATTCCTTAATTCCTTAATTCCTTAATTCCTTAATTCCTTAATTCCTTAATTCCTTAATTCCTTAATTCCTAAATTCCTTAATTCCTTAATTCCTTAATTCCTTAATTCCTTAATTCCTTAATTCCTTAATTCCTTAATTCCTTAATTCCTTAATTCCTTAATTCCTTAATTCCTTAATTCCTTAATTCCTTAATTCCTTAATTCCTTAATTCCTTGATTCCTTAATTCCTTAATTCCTTAATTCCTCAATTCCTTAATTTCTTTACTTCTTAATTCTTTAATTCCATAATTTATTAATTCCTTAATTTAATAATGGCTCAATTCCTTAATTCCTTAAGCGATTTTTTGTCTCCCAAGACGATTTTATTAGCGACAAAATGTTGCAAATCCTGTTATGTTAACTGTCCCTATCACCATCATGAACAACTGAACATACCGTGCAAACTCAAACTTCGGACGCTTAAGCACTTTCTGATATAAAATCACCCTGTTTACCGACATTTTAAGTCACACCGTTTAAATCACCATCGCAATCACTAAGTATAGTATTCATCTTTGAACTACGTATTTAATATGTGCAAGATATTACGAGAAAAAATTGCAATTTATGAAAATGTCCGGCTTCTGTTTGATTCAAACCTCGGACACTGGCGGGGTTGGATTCATATTTCGGACAGAAAGATTCAAACTTCGGACACCTGATTACACAGTACCGGGAAGAATAAATGAAAATGATTCGCACTGCACAGCTCAGACGGTCTTTTAATCATTTCGTCGCATTGTTTTAACATGTCTTATTAGAATGTAACTATACTAAAACAAGCTAAAACTATTAGTCATCCAAATCCAGCTTGACGAAACATTTCGATGAAATATTTCAGAAAATTTCCCATACGAATTGAAGTGTCCGAAGTTTGAGTGTGTCCGAAATTTGATTTTCCGCGGTATATCCATCTCATCGCGAAACAAAGAAATTCGGCACCGATTTGGTCGCTTCTTTTTGTTAACATGCGTGCCCACTGCTGAAAAAATCACAAAATTAAGAAATAAATCAAATACCTTTCCATTCCTTTGTTTTTGATAGGATGAATATCAGAGCTATGAGATGAAATCCAGGAGAAGTTCCCTTATGTCATAACAAAAAAAAAAACACCAACCCATTTCGCTTTATCGTATTAGTGAACTTTTTATAGAGGGGCCGGAGACCCATAGTGAGTGTTATATATCAATCGACTCATCTTGACGAATTGAGGTGATGTCTGTGCGTGCGTTTGTATGTGTGTGAGCGCAAATAGCCTAGCTCAGTTTCTTGACACTTACCGTTATCCGATTTGCTTGCAATTGACGGGAAATTCTGTCCCACTGTTTCTGTTGATCGGATCGGACTTTGGGATCAGAAGTTATGGCCAAATTACAAGTTTTTCAGGCCAAAAACGCGTAAAGAAATTTAGCTTACTTTTCAACTAAATTACTCTTAACAGATCCCATTCGCTGGGGAAATCTTATCCCATTTATTCCTATTGAACATTTACCGAATCATACTGTGGGCTCAAAAGTTATTGTCAAAATTCATTTCATTTTTCATTTATTTAGTCTACATCTAAACAGATAACACTGAATCAACAATTTGACGCCACAATACATGGTTCGAGGCAGCATCTCTCCATCCTCGAATACGCCCCACGCTCGCCAAGTCGTTTTGCACCTGGTCTGCCCACCTCGGTCGCTGCGCTCAACGCCATCTCTTGCAGGGTTGCTGCCCGGCATTCTTGCAACATGTCCTGCCCATCGTACACTTCCGGCTTTAGCTACCTTCTGGATACTGGGTTCGCTGTCGAGCTGCGCGGGCTCGTAGTTCATTCTTCGCCGCCACAAACAGCCGTTCTTGCACACCGCCAAAGATGGTCCTAAGCACCCGTCTCCCGCATACTCCGAGTGCTTGCAAGTTCTCCTCGAGCATTGTCCATGTTTCATGTCATGTTCATGTCCGACTACCGGTCTTATCAGCGTCTTGCACATGACACATTTTGTGCGGTGGCGATTCTTTCTTGACCGACGTTTCTTCTGGAGCCCGTAGTAGGCCCGACATCCACAGATGATGCGCCTTCGTATTTCACGACTAACATTGTTATCAGCCATTAGCAAGAATCCGAGGTAGACGAATTCCTCGACCACCTCGAAGGTATCCCCGTCTATCGTAACACTGCTTCCCAGACGGGCCCTGTCACGCTCGGTTCCGCCCACAAGCATGTACTTTGTCTTTGGCGCATTCACCACCAGTCCAACTTTTGTTGCTTCACGTTTCAGGCGGGTGTACAGTTCTGTCACCTTTACAAATGTTCGGCCGAAAATGTCCATGTCATCCGCGAAACAAATAAATTGACTGGATCTGTTGAAAATCGTACCACGACCGTTACACCCGGCTCTCCGCATGACACCTTCTAGCGCAATGTTGAACAACAGGCACGAAAGTCCATCACCTTGTCTTAGTCCCCGGCGCGATTCGAACGAACTGGAGTGTTCTCCCGAAATCTTCACACAGTTTTGCACACCATCCACCGTTGCTTTGATCAGTCTGGTAAGCTTCCCAGGGAAGCTGTTCTCGTCCATAATTTTCCATAGCTCTACGCGGTCTATACTGTCGTATGCCACCTTGAAATCAACGAACAGATGGTGCGTTAGGACCTGGTATTCACGGCATTTTTGAAGGATTTGCCATACAGTAAAGATCTGGTCCGTTGTCGAGCGGCCGTCATTAACTAATGGTGACAGACGACGGAAGATGATCTGGGATATCACTTTGTAGGTGACATTAAGGATGATGATTGCTCGAAAGTTCTCACACTCCAGCTTGTCGCCTTTCTTGTAGATGGGGCACATAACCCCTTCCTTTCACTCCTCCGGTAGCTGATCAGTTTCTGATTATCAGTTTGTGCAGGCAAGTGGCAAGCTTTTCCGGGCCCATCTTGATGAGCTCGGCTCCGATACCATCCTTACCAGCTGCTTTATTGGTCTTTAGCTGTTGGATGGCATCTTTAACTTCCCTCAAGGTAAGGGCTGGTTGGCTGCCATCGTCCGCTGAACTGACGTAGTAATCTCTTCCGCTGCCTTGACTTTCACTGCCTGTACTCTCAGCGCCATTCAAATGTTGCGATCACCACACGTTCGTCTGTCAAGATGCTCCCATCCTTATCCCTGCACATCTCGGCTCGCAGCACGAAACCTTTGCAGGATGCGGTGAGCTTCTTATAGAACTTGCGTGTTTCTGGAGAACGGCACAGCTGTTCCATCTCCTCGCACTCCGCTTCTTCCAGGCGGCGTTTCTTCTCCTGAAAAGGCGGGTCTGCTATCTCCACTTCCGTCTATAACGTTCCACGTTCTGCCGGGTACTTTGCTGCAGCGCGACCGTCCGCGCTGCGTCCTTCTCCTTCAGAATCAGTCTGCACTCTTCGTCGAACCAATCGTTCCGTCGACTTCGTTCCACATACCCGACGTTTTCCTCCGCTGCGTCGTTAATGGCGGCTTTGACTGTATTCCAGCAGTCCTCAAGAGGGGCCTCATCGAGCTCATCTTCATCTGGCAACGCTGCCTCGAGATGCTGCGCGTATTCGGTGGCGACATCAGGTTGCTTCAGTCGCCCGAACATTGTTGATGACGGATAGTTTTGGGCGCAGAAAGTGGTCAGAGTCGATGTTAGTCTTGGCCAACCTGAGCGTTCAAATCTCCTATGGTGATTTTGACGTAGTGGCTTGGGCAGCTGTCGTACTCACGTTCCAGCTGCGCGTAGAATGCGTCCTTATCATCATCAGTGCTTCCGGAGTGTGGGCTATGGACGTTGATTATGCTGAAGTTGAAGAACCGGCCTTTAATCCTCAACCTGCACATTCTCTCGTTAATCGGCCACCACCCGATCACGCGCCTTTGCATGTCGCCCATCACTATGAAAGCTGTTCCCAGCTCGCGTGTGTTGCCGCAGTTCTGGTAGATGGTATGATTACCTTTAAACGTTCGCATGCGCGAGAAAGGCACAATTATCACTAGGTGGATTAATCAATTATATAGACTAGACAACAATATAGACTAGAAATTGCTAAGAGAATATAAAAACATCAAACTGCTCACTTTTTAAATGTGGATTGCCATAACAAGTATTAAGGAGCTTTTTATTTATTGCTGCCACTCTGCCATAGATCAGCTATTGATGATCTGGGAATCTTGTCTTTATAGTCATTGCCATGTGAATATATACTTTAATCACATTTGGATTTAAGGAAGAAGCAAAGTCGCTTCCCATATGGAGATTCTTATTTGAAAGGGGTCTAAATAACAGCAACATATTTTCCTTTGGTTGCTTTTTATTTATACCTATAAATAATGGAAAAAAAGCAAACCATTAATAAAATGCAACCATATTATGGTCTACGCTATGCAATCCTTGTTGTTGTTGTAGTAACTAATAAATCATGTTGCATATATGCTCAATCCATTTGTTGTTGATTTGGTTCTTTTTATAAACCCAACGAGAAAAATACATGTCAAAATTTCACAATGAATCAGTTTTATTCAAGTTCCGGTTCCATCCCAATCTGAGACATCCCAACTAACTGAAATATTTTTTCTTATCCAAACGTGTTCTCTCAATCTTTGGATTTTCTCCCAGACAGTGCATTGAACCGAACTACAAAACCAGCCCGAAGAAAAATTGGGGAACTGGATTTGTAGTCACTCCAGACGTTCTTCGAAAACAATAAAGTGAAAATAAAGATTCTGGACAGTACCAATTTTAGAAAAAGCAAAATTTGCATAAAGTTCAGCACGCTTCTATGCATAGCTGTGAGTTCAGAGAACGACTAATCTGTTTGGAATACCATCCATCGTAAATTAGAATTGTCTCGAGATTTCATCTCCTCTCACTCGACCCCTGATTCCTTATAGTTAGTGACTTGTATATAGTGGTTCGTTTATATTCCCGGGCAAATGAAAGTGGGTGTTTTGGCATGCTGAAAAATTAAGGTTCTTGAGAGATTTTCGGCTTCTTACCAAAAAAAGAACAGCGCAAGAAAAATTGCCCACAGAAGTAAAGATTTGTTATGTTACCTTTTCCGGTAGTAGTGAAAAGATTTGCACTCCATTGACGTGGTCAATACAATGCAGCATGCAACAACTTGCAAAAATGCGTATCAATCAGCGTTCACTATATTGCATTTCATGGCTATCAAATGTGGTGATAAAATTAGCACATTGCGATGTGCATGCAGATCGCTAGGGTCATTTCACACTGCTGAGCAGTCTTATTCTTTATATCACCAGAAATTGGTGATCTGAATCAGCTTTATATATTTTCATATACTTTTGTTTTTCTAGAACGATTAGATATAAATAAGGCCCCGGTGTCAACCGAGGCTTTAGTATAGATTTATAAGTTAGCCATCGTTGGAGATCGATGGCAAGAACTTCGTGTCGCCGACCACGATAGGAGCAACATCCAGACGCACGTGGCACCAGCTGAAGGACGCATGCAGATACTCGAATTGATTTGAAGTGATAATTAACTTGAATGAGGATATAGTGCAGTGCGAAAATTCGACGAAAAACTAAAATTGCCTTGAAATGGTGAGTGTGCAAAAGTAGCAAACAAAATGCATAACAAGTGCATTAAACTGTGGAAGGAAGTGATATCAGTGAAAATCAACAATGTTCAATGCTGTCATAATTTCAATGTGATTTAAAAATAGTGGTATACAATGATTGGTTCAACATGGAAGTCTTCAGTGATTCTGACGTATAAAAATTATTTTTCTCAAAAGAAAAAGGAAAAATAACAAAATATGACTGTTGAAAGGTTTCATAGTGCTGCACAAAATAAAGATGCAACTACTCAGTAACATCCTTGGGAATATTCTTTGTGACTTTGATTCGTGTGGGTGTGTGATATTAAACTATGGATATCGGAGCGAGACTAAGTGAAGAGCTGCTTAATTTTTAAAATTTACAAATGGAATAAATAATAAATAAACTAGATTGCGAAATGCATAATCAATCAAAAGATAATGAAAACCAGTGCAAATAAATGGTATTAGATGAATCTTATAATTCCTCGATGTGGGATCTACATAATCGTTTGGGAATAGTGTATCAATTGTATTTGCCACACAAAATACGTATTCATGCAATGGCAGGCATATATAGATGAAAATTATTTATGATTTAAATTTTCATATAAATATTCGAGAGGCTAGCCGAGGGGTGTAAGTAACATTTTGGTTAAATTTGAGTGGACTATAGCAAAAATGATTTGATCGGCAATATGTTGGTATTTTTTTAAATTTTATTTACTTTTTAAAATTTTTTTTTTTTTGGCGCTTTTACCCGTAACGGTCATTCACGTCTGGAATATGTTGGTGTTTTTTTTGTACGTTATTTGTAAAAAATGTGAAAATTTACAGAAATTAGGTTTTTATGAACTTTCATAAGATTTGTAAAAAAAACGAAAAATATTGAATAACTTTACTCTCATTTTCCTCAAAACTATGTTTTTGTCACCTACACCCCTTTGTGGTTGACCCCCTAATTTGATACACGCAAATACATAAACTCAACTCTCAGTTCTAGATCAACATTTGAATAGGGCGTAACAGACAAAATTTATTCTTTCCGATTCCTCGTGTACATACGAAGCTACTTATATACATAGACAAAGAACTGGAAAGATTAAATTTTGACTGTTACCGCCTTTTCAAATTTTGACCTAGAGTTGAACTAGCTGCTATCTGTTATCTATCTTCTTTATATGATACTAGCTATATGTTCCCTTGGCTTTGCTAGGGACTGAAAAGTAAATTATGCAATTAAAATGTCCATTGCTGTAGCACGAAACCCACAGAGGTAGATCTACCGCGTATGGAAGGGAGTTACACAGAAGTGCTCGTTTTCTAAAAACAACCCATTCTCCCTTGCCATCCCCCTTTTCCCAATGACCATTGCACCCCCTTTGTTATCTTCGCCTTAGGATAGAGAATGTGTGTACCAAATTTGGTTAAAATCGGTCCAGGGGTTCAGAAGTTACTGTGAAGTGGTCGTTTTCTGAACAATACCCTTCCCTCCAGACCCCTTCCCCATTCCCAAATTATCCTCCAATATGATCGGCTCCCCATAGTGAATATATGTAAAAAATTCGGTTGAAATCAGTCCTGAGAGATGAGAGTTCATTTTTGAACAAAACCCCTACCAGCCAACCCTCCCCCTTTTCCAAATGGCCTCCCGCCCCTTTGTTAAATTAGCCTGATGATAGAGAATGTGTGTACCAAATTTGGTTGAAATCGGCCAAGTGGTTCAAAAGTATAGTTAGCGAACCTTCATGCATACATAGATTGGTTTTACATGGATAGATATTCTCATGTGAAAATCATTAGTAGGTAAAGTTGAGTAAATCGTGAAAAACTAAAATAAAGATTTGTATTGGAATTTCGCATGAGCAGTTCACAACGCGCGTTTTCGCATTATGCAGGACAACCCCAACATACAATTTAAGCTGATTACGCATATCGTGACGCTAACATCGACTCTGACCTCTATCTGGTGATGGTTAAACTGCACCCAGAACTATCCGTCATCAACAATGTTCGCTACCGACAACCGTCGCGGTACGACCTAGAGCGACTGAAGCAGCGTTGCCGGAAGAAGGCGAGCTCGATGGGGCCCCTCTTGAGGACTGCTGAAATACAGTTAAAGCAGCCATTAACGACGTAGCGAAGAACAGCGTCAGGTATGAGAGAATGAGCATGAGCATGAGCATGATTGACCGCCCACGGTTGCTACTCCGTTATTGCCAGGCCAGCTGTTATTACACAGAGAACCAATAGATGAAGTTTGGGACTAACATCATCTTCAATGTGTAAGATCTGGTAAACGGTCTGCCGTGTATAGCGTGTAGTTTGATTTAAAACAAAAACAATCGAAAAACGCCAAATATTATCGACCGCACTACACGGATGCGAACTAAATTTTCACTTTCTTAACTTACTCACCCACACAAAGCAGAACAAAATTTCGACGACCGGCCGATCGCTCTACTTACTGGAGAATCTGAAACACGAGAAAACACGCACTGAACTGATTTTATTTCCGGCCGCCAAGGATGTTAACGATCATTCAGTAATTTGCGTTCGATCATTTAGTAGTTTGTCAATAACACATTCCAGAAGCTGAGTTTCAAAATATGTTGTATGATGGACTTCTAGTGCGAAGGTTTTCCTACAACTTTGCCTAACGGTTCGTTATTAGAATTCAACAAATAACGGAGTTAGAGCGCTAGTTGCAGTAACTTTAACTAAATGATTGGAATTTTGTTATCATTTAGTCTAAGTTACTGAAACTATAGCTATAACTCCGTTACTAGTGAAATTCAAACAACGAACAATTAGGCAGAGTTGTAGAAAAACTTTCGCACTGGAAGTCCACCATACAACATATTTTGAAATTCAGCTTCTGGAATGTGTTATTGACAAACTACTAAATGATCGAACGCAAATTACTGAATGATCGTTAACATCCTTGCCGGCCGCGCAATGCAGAACACAATATTTCGGCAGATCGCGCGATCGTTCTGCTATCCGAAACAAATCATGCACTCACAGCGAAGAACAACGTCAGGTATGTGGGACGAAGTCGACGGAACGATTGGTTCGACGAAGAGTGCAGACGGATTCTGGAGGAGAAGGACGCAGCGTGGGCGGTCGCGCTGCTGCTAGGTACTCGGCAGAACGTGGAACGTTATAGACGGAAGCGGAGGCAGCAGACCCGCTTTTTCAGGAGAAGAAACGCCGCCTGGAAGAAGCGGAGTGCGAGGTGATGGTTCCGTTCTCAAGAAACACGCAAGATCTATCAGAAGCTCAACACATCCCGTAAAGGCTTCGTGCCGCGAGCCGAAATGTGCAGAGATAAGGATGGGAGCATCTTGACGGACGAACGTGATCGAAAGGTGGAAGCAGCACTACGAGGAACATTTGAATGGCGCTGAGAGTACAGGCAGTGAAAGTCAAGGCAGCGGAGGAGATGGCCACGGCAGTTCAGCGGACGATGGAAGCCAACCAGCACCCACCTTGAGGGAAGTTAAGGATGCGATCCAATAGCTAAAGACGAATAAAGCAGCTGCCAAGAATGGTATCATTGGTATCAATGGTATAGTTTTTCATTCTACTTGAGTCGTTTTCCAGTGTGCTGTCGAGTATCCATAATGCCAAAATATCTCATCATTTTTGTACCTCCCCAGGCATTCTCGAACGATAAATCGTTTTCGAGATCGAATCGCAAGCCGTAATGCCAAACATGTTCGACTCGATAAAATTTCGTTCGAATCGAGACGCGCAATGCCACCCCTAGAGTGTGAGAACTTTCGAGCGATCACCATCCTTAATGCCGCCTACAAAGTGATATTCCAGATCAACTTCCGTCGTCTGTCACCATTAGTGAACGAGTTCGTGGGAAGTTATCATGCCGGCTTCGTTGACGGCCGCTCGACAACGAACCAGATCTTCACTGTACGGCACATCCTTCAAAAATGTCGTGAATACCAGGTCCCAACGCACCACCTGTTTATTGATTTCAAGGCGGCATACGACAATATAGACCGCGTAGAGCTATGGAAAATTATAGACGAGAACAGCTTCCCTGAGAAGTTTACCAGACTGATCAAAGCAACGGTGGATGGCCTGCAAAACTGTGTGAAGATTTCGGGCGAACACTCCAGTTCGTTCGAATCACGCCGGGGACTAAAACAAGGGGATGGACTTTCGTGCCTGTTGTTCAACATTGCGCTTGAAGGTATCAAGAGGAGAGCCGGGGTACAATTTTCAACAGATCCAGTCAATTTATTTGTTTCGCGGATGACATGGACATTGTCAGCCGAACATTTGCAAAGGTGGCAGAACTGTACACTCGCCTGAAACGCAACAAAAGTTGGACTGGTGGTGAATGCATCGAAGACAAAGTACATGCTTGTGGGTGGAACCGAGCGCGACAGGATCCGCCTGGGAAGCAGTGTTACGATAGACCGGGACACCTTCGAGGTGTTCGAGGAATTCGTCTACCTTGAATCCTTGCTAACGGCTGATAACAATGTTATCCATGAAATACGAAGGCGCATCATCTGAAGATGTCGGGCCTACTACGGGCTCCAGAAGAAACTGCGTTAAAAAACGAGCAATGGATAATGTTTTTAACATAACCGCGAGTAGACGTAGGACTTGTATAATCGTAACGTATTTACATTTAACTTCTAACTTTTGGATCTATGGAGTTTGATCACAGGTATTGACATTGGAAACGACAAGTTCTGGAAATAAAACTAATAATTAAGTACATAATAAGAATTTCTTTGTTTCTAACTATTAAGCCCTCATTAACTCCAGCAAATGTAGGGCATTTATAGATTTCTTATTGAAGGTACACGCAAAAAAAAAGCGTTCATGAATTCGTGAACTAACAAGTTCACGGTGTATTTTTTCGTGAACAACAGCCACGGATTCGGGAACACAACCACGTTTTCTGGGACGTTCTGGAAAACGTGACTGGTGTTCCCGAATTCATGAATTAAATCACGGTGTATTTTTGCTGGTTCACGAATTCGGGAACGCTTTTTTTTGCGTGTAGTATTTGAAGTTTAAAAATTCTATTAATAAAATTTTCAGACTTGTGCTATGCTAAATGTACTATATAGGAAACTGTCCCATTTTCCAAACAAAGAAATACAGCACCAATTTCGTTGCTTCTTTTCGCTAACATACGTGCTTACTGCTGAAAAAATCACAACAATAAGAAACAGGTCAAGGAGCAGTAACTCTACTAAAATAGAGGAGGTACTGCTAATACGTCAACGAAAAATTATTGAATGTTTTGATTTCAAACTTCGAGTCTGCGTCAAGTTTAATAAAATAAATTCTCAGAAAATGAAAAACAAAGAATAACATAATGTTTATTGAAATATTCTTCTGGAAATTATTTTTTACGGTCTTTTTTATAACATTCACATGTAATACAGCAAAATTATCTAATCTAAAATGGATATTAACACTATTGTTGATTGTGCAATTACTAATTGCCTTCTGCGAATAAATGAAAGTAATTACTTTAATCAACTTTTTATTTTTATCAGTGAAGTTGATTTTTTGCTGGGGAAAGAACTGTTATATTATAACAATGTTTTAATGTACGTGTCGTTATTAATATCAAGCACAACTTAACATATGGTCCGTCATATGCCATGACTCATACCCATCCCGGGATCATGTGGATTATGAAACCAATCACTTTTCGTGGATGAGCAGACCAAATCTCTCTAATTTTATTCTTCTTCATCCACCACCGCTGCCCTCGCTGCCTCAGCCATCATCGGCCTCTAGCCGTGAACTTCGAGCGATGCGATGGGCGATTGCATCCATAGCAACCGACACCACTGGCCCTGCATCCGACCATCATCAAGGATAGAATGACAAAAAATGCGCCCACTTCTTTCATGCATATTTGCAGACACACCGGTTCTACCGCTGGCGACTGCATGTTGTGTAGGTAAATACAGCGAACGAAACGAAAAATGCGCGAGCAAAAAACACGTCAGTAAGCGCTGCTGTCACAAATTGTAATGACTCGCACACGGCAGGCACTGCTTCTTTTATACACCAAGAAAATTTTGCGGTAGACATACCGCATTCTGATGTCCATGTTAGGAATACACGGGATTGGCTACATATAAAATTTTTGCTGGCTTTGCAAAAATTGAAATTTTTCAATAGCTTATCGTTAATAATCTTAAGTTTCAATGAAATAGGCAAATTGCTGGAGAGTGTCTGAGTCGATTGATATATAAATCTTAAAAATCCATCGAAAGATAAAGGCGTTAGTAACGTTCGAAATCTTCCCTTTCAGCGTAACGCTCTCGATTTTTAAAAATCTAAATGACACCCAGTATAGTAAATAAAGACGTAAGTCCTACGTCAAAAGCTTCGCTACCGCACAAAATGTGCCATGTACAAGACGCTGGTGCGACCGGTAATCCTCTACGGACATGAAACATGGACAATGCACGAGGAGGACTTGCAAGCACTCGGAGTATTCGAGAGACGGGTGCTTATGGTCATCTATGGCGGTGTGTGCTCAACCCAACTCCAAATAAATCAGCAAAAAACTGATTTAAAGTTTATTTAGTAATAGTAGAATTTTATGTCGAATTGTTCATGGGCATGTTAACTTCATTTCCTCCAAATCTGGGCTCAATCGGGCTCTTCCATCCAATTTCCTGTACGAAATAGTAACAGAGGTGTATTTTTCCATACCTATATTTCGGCCGAAACCCCCATATTAACTTCAAATCAATTGCGCCAGCTTATGCAATAACCGATCAGGCTGAAATTTTCAGAGAATGATTTTCTTATCTAAAGGCAAAATCCTGGAGGGTGCCCCGTAGAATCCGATGACTTATTTTTTCTCCCCATACTAGGCTGGGCCAATCTAATATGCATGAATCGAGTTTCAGACATAGTAATTAAGATTGATTTGTTATCCATAAAAATTTATCTTATGCCAAAGAATGATTTAAACATGTAGAAAAATAGTTATTTTTCAATAACAAATATCTGACGAGGATATAACGAGATACAAATAAAAACACTTGTAGTAGAAAGTTTTGAAGCTTTTGTTTTGAATGGGAATTGATTTGGCTGCCACTTTTGCAACCTTGCGAAATGTTTTGGCGTGAAAAATGTGAGATTTTATTCGTAAATCTCGAGTTTGCTTCTAACAATTGAAATTATTGTTATGATTTAGTAGTTGAATGCTGTATTTTTATGCGGTGAATAAGTTTCTAGAACAATTTTGACTTCAAAAATTCGAGCATGAGCATGAGCATGATTGACCGTCCACGGTTGCTACTCTGTTATTGCCAAGTAGGCTGTAATTACACAGAGAACCATCAGATGAAGTTTGGGACTAACATCATCTTCAATGTGTAAGAACTCAAGACCCAAAAATAAGCAATACCAGCGCCGGCCGTGTCCGAATGCAGGTCAATTGAGGAATAGGTAGGAAATTGTTGACGTGATACTCGCTTAGATAGAAGCCGATGAGTCATCTGCACTTCCACGAGAAATCACTGAGATGTTGGATATATGTGGTAGGGAATGTGGCAAGGTTCGTTTTGGTAAACGGTCTGCCGTGGATAGCGTGTAGTTTGTATTAAAACAAAAACAATCGAACGAACGCTAATTATTTTGATTATCGACCGCTCTACACAACTGGATGCGAACTAAATTTTCACTTTCTGATTACCTTACTCACCGGTACAAAGTAGAACAAAATTTCGGTGACCAGCCGATCGCTCTGCTTACTGGAGAAACGCGTATCTCTTTGCGTTCATTCTCTTTCGATTATTACAGATGTATATTAAAGTTTACTTCAGATTTCTTGGCAAAAATCTAAAGATTATAGCTTTGTCTAGCGATCTGAAGTAAAAATGTGGCAAAATATGCAATACTAGCTTATGTGCAAGCGAAAGAGAGCGTGAACAAAGAGAGCCTATCCCCTACACACGACCCATTCTCAAAGCAATCTAGATAAGATATAATTAAATAAAGTGTTTCATTTCCGTATAAAGCCACCGGAAGAATTAGAGTAGTATACAGTGCGAATTTTGTTTTCGTTTACAGACTACGGGACTTAAGCTGGTTACGAAGTCCGTAATAAGCCCTATTTGCAGCTGCAATATGCCTTTTCACCTCGCCGGGTAACATCATTATCGCACGTCACTAATGTTCCAAGATACACATATTCTTCTACCACTTCAAATTTTTCACCATCCAGCACCATTTCGCTACCACACCACTAATGAACTCACGTTGATTGCCAGCGACCATGTACTTCGTTTTGCTGGTATTGATCGTGAGTCCAATCCTCGCTGTCTCTCTCTTAAAAGCCTCTTCCACGGCACGGCGATCAATCCTGATAATATCGATATCGTCCGCAAATCCCAGGAGCATAGGCGATCTTGTGGTAATGGTACTGCTTCTTTACACACCAGCTCTCTCGAGTGCAGTATTCAACAGTAGATTCGAGAGTGCAACACCCTGCTTTAATCCATCTAAGGTAGCAAATGATGTCGATATTCCATCCGCAACCCTTACACTTGATTTCGATCCAACGTTATACGAATCAGCTGTATCAGTTTCGCCGGAAAACCATGTTCAAGCATAATTTTCCATAATTCATTCCGTTTCACTGAATCATACGCGGCGCGCCGGTTTGAAATTAATAAACAGATGATGTGTCTGCAAGTTGTACTCCCGAAATTTATCAAGGATTTGTCTCAGGGTAAACATTTGATCCGTCGTTGATCAGCCCTCACGAAAACACGCTTGGTATTCGCCGACGAAGGACTCATCAAGCGGTCTCAATCTGTTGAACAGAATACGGGACATAATTTTGTACGTCGAATTAAGGAGGGTTAGTCCTCGGAAATCGGCGCTTTTCAGTCCGAGCCCTTTCTTAAAGAGAGGGCAAATGAGGCCGTCCAACCAGTTCAGCAGGCAATTCCTCGTCTTCCCATATTTTCGACATAATATGGTGCAGAACTTCATAAAGCTGCTCACTTCCATGTCTGAGAAGTTCAACCGGGAGCTGATCCTTCCCCGTAGTCTTATTGTTTTTCAGCTCTTTCATAGCTTTTCTATCCTCATCTAGTGTAGGCAACTCCACAACTTGTCCATCGTCGCTAATATTTACTCTGTTCGCCGGTGCACCGTCACTTCCACTATTCAACAAAGTCTCGAATTGTTGCTTCCACCTGGCAGTCAAATAATGAGATTCTTTAAATTTGTTAACCACACATGATCTTCCAGCTCGAAATCCGGAATGCTGCCGCTGGGGAGCCGCATTGAGTTTCTCCTGAATTCATTTTGTCCTGCAGATTGTTTGGGTACTGAGAATTGGGTTTTTAAACATGTAATTGAGTTATGCAAATGCAAATGAGGTAAACGATGTAGCTCTGCATGAATATCAAGCGAGATTTTTCGCGAGCATTGTATAGATGACTAAATCGGCAGCCCTTACTTTGCACCGTTCAATGTGCAAAAACGATCCATATAAAAAAAGAAAAACGATCCATAAATAACATCTGAATGTTTCATACCATAAATCCATAAAACAGTTTGGGAGATTCCATAAAGAATATTTTTATGATCCATAAAACTTTGAAAAATGATCCATAAAAGCTATATTTTGATCCATAAAATTTCAAATTTGCGCATTTTTTATCGTGTTGATGATCCATAATTTTAGTAATATGATCTATAATTTTGGTCATATGATCCATAATTTTGATAATGTGATCCATAATGCTTGGAAAGAAGGCCAATGAAACTATATTAATTGGTCCACACATTTTATAAAATCTTTGGATCATTTATCAAAGTTTATGGATCACATCACCAAAACTATGAATCATTTGAACAAAGTTATGGATCAGATGGCCAGAATTATGGATCATATGACTAAAATTATGGATCATATTACTGAAATTATGGATCATCATCACGAAAAAATGCGCAAATTTGAAGTTTTATGGATCAAAATATAGTTTTTTGTGGATCATTTTCCAAAGATCTATGGATCATTTGTCATATGTTTATGGGAAAATAGCAAGAATTGTATTGTTTTTCTTGACCATGTTAATGGAACATATTTCCCTATTAATTGCTAAATTTTAGCTTAGTTATGGATCAAAAAATTATTCTTTATGGAATCTCCTGAACTGTTTTATGGATTTATGGTAGCATTTTAAGGAACATTCAGATGTTATTTATGGATCGTTTTTCATTTTTTTATGGATCCGTCTTTATTGTTTATATGCAAAAGTATGTTTTGCCGACTAAAACTTATAATAAGATTTTCCAACATAAGTCATGTTGATGGAAGAACCTTGTTTTCTTAGAGGAATAATCTGTTATTGTTTGTTTTATTTTTCTTTCAGGAGATCTTGCTATTATTTTTGGCAGCTCTAGTGACTTCAGCTCGGTCGCAGTATAATGGATATGTAGCACGTGCGCAGTTTGGTGGATATGAATATCCTAAACCGTCATGCCAACTGCAATACGATACGCAATACATCACCTCAACTGTATCAAGAGTAGATTATCAAACTATCACTATTCAAGCTCCAGCGATCACTCAATATGTTCCAGAACTAATCACACATACCGAATACTACACTGAAACTGTTCCTATTTACAACACTGTGACAAGTACCAGTACTGTGATCCAAACTCTACCTCCTCCTCCACCTGAGACAATCTACAATACTGTCACTCAACCACCAGTGTTATTAACCCTCGTTTCTACCCTAGTTAAGCCCTCTCCAGTGTACTCAACTATAAGGGACGTAGTAACGATAACCCAGCCTCCGATAGTGCTTCCAGCCCAAACAATAACTAATACCATTACGCAACCACCTGTTACTAGAGTGCAGACTAGCGTTTATACACAAACCGTACCTGTTGTGACTAGAATCACGAGTTCTGTCACTGTTCCTGGGCCAACTATCACTCTGCCACCAGTGACTAGAACTGAAACACAAACTTTACCTCCGGTTACCAGCTTCAGCACATCGTATATTACCACAACTACTCCTGTTATTCAGATCTCGACTGTCACTCTTCCAGCGATTACACGTACACTTCCTGCCCAAACGGTTGTAAAAACAACGACTTTGCCTCCTGTTACAACAACCTCGACCTCTATAATCACTACACCATCTCCCGTCTACCGCACAATCACAAACACAATTACTTCAACGTTGCCACCCCCACCACCGATCACGCAAACCAGTTATAGCACCATTACTCAACCACCGCAGACCAGAACTCAAACTCTGACCAAAACATCGACCCAGCATGATACGCAGATCATTACGAATACGATTACCAACACCGTGACCACCCCTGTTCCACAGTACATTACAAAAACAATCACACTGCCAGCGGTGACCAGTACCATCTGTAAACCAACGAATGCCTATCTTCCAGCGGCTTACGCCAACTATCAGCCTCAGTACCAAAACGAGCAGTACAATGTCAATCAGCCTAGGTATAATGACGTCTACTAGTCTTGAAAATATATTTAATTTCTACTAACTTGACAAGTGATACTCAACTATATGACTGTAAATGAAACCGTTGTTAGCAGAACAGCAGGGAAATATAATTTTCTGCTTTGAAAGTAACGCTTCGTAAGAATTTCAAATAATATAAAAAACGAAATAAAACGATCGATGTAAAACAAATATAATGCAATTGAGTTTTATTTATGGTTTGCAGTAACTGAAAGTAACAATCGTCTTCGCAGTAAAACGTATTAGAAAGGCATCTTATGAGAAGCATTGAAAAACCAAAGCGTAAATATATGAAAGTCATCTGAACAATATGCTTGAGGTTTAGTGTCATTCCCATCAATTTCAAATTGAAATAAGAACTTCAAGTTTGATTGAATTTCACACATATTATCTGTGTGTTGGGCAAGTTTTGTTTGTTAAGAAAATTATTTTGAGCTTTTTAGTGGAACGTCTTGACTTGTCATTAGACGAGTTTGTACCGTCCCATTTTAAGGTTTGATTACCGTTGATTTATTCAGGCTACGACCGGAAGAGTCTTTGTAGTACATAAAAGTCTTCTCCAAAATACGTCCTCCTGATTGAGCAACCTTGCTCGCTGTACATTGAGCACCTCGCTTTCTTGTGTTCGTCGGATCGCTATCGGAGAACATTTTCACTGGGTTATTATCCTACATGCTGGCATTTTCAAGGTGTGCACGAAATTAGTGGTTTATTCGCCTATTCCAGTAATATTACTCAACCAAAATGTCTTCCGATAGCGATCCATACACCTAGAGATGTGCGCCACTGCTGACAGTTTTTGGCACGCCGTCGCACAGAAGAGTAACTAGAACAAATTCGTGGACAAAACCCAAAATTTTTTTTTCAACATTTATACATTCTTATATTTTTTTTAGATACTTAAAAACATTCTGCATACTATGGCAATTTTAGAAATGACCCAAAATTAAGTAAAAAACCCAGATTAATCCACCTAGCGGCGATGATGCCTTTCTCGTGCATCGTAAAATGTACTGAAAAAATCACATAGGAAAGGTCAAAAAAGCACTTTAGGGGGATAGATCGCATATTTTCTTTCTTTTTGCATGTTTTTGCATTAATTACTATGCATTCCCACCATTCTTGAAAAAAAAATTTTTTTTCGGTTTTGAAATTTTTTTTCCAAGGGGGGACCCTTGGGAAAAAACAATGATTTTTCAATAATTCCGAAACGCAATGTCCGATCGGGCTAATTTTCAATAGCAAACAATGGGACCGCATTCTTCGTTGAACGCAACTTGTTGCGAGTGAATCGAGTAATGCTTAGTTCCAAAAGTGTGTCTACAAAATTTGTACACATACACACATACACACACACATACATACATACACACAAACAGACATCACCTCAATTCGTCGAGCTGAGTCGATTGGTATATAACACTATGGGTCTCCGAGCCTTCTATCAAAAGTTTGGTTTTGGAGTGAAATTATAGCCTTTACGTATACTTAGTATACGAGAAAGGCAAAAATATAATTATGGATCAAAAATGAGGTATTGGAATGGATTTTATCTACTTTATTTGTGGATTATTTGGAAAATCTGATTTTTACACAACATAAATGTTATCAACAAGCTATTATTAGTACACAATAAGTAGATTACAGTTGTATGTCTCCATGTTGTTCATGTTCATGGTGAAATTATAAATATTATGTTTCAGGTGATGACCACTTAAAAATCACTATTTTTTTCTATTTTTTATGTTTTTCTTTAGAGGAAAAGTTAATCTATACGGCAAGATCCGGCAAAGATAAATCACTTGGGTGTAACTTCAAGATATGGACTAAGCATTCCACGTGAAAACTTGTCCGCAAACGTCCGCAAATCAGATTCAGAGCTATTTGAATAAAATGCGATTTTTCATCATTTTAAACAAAATTTTTTACATTTGTTCGTAAATTACCACATATAACGAATCCAAAGAAAAAAAGTAAAAAGCATGCTGTTTAGCATGGATTTTGTCAAGACACAAATAGAATAATTGGCCTCCCATGAGTTGCGATGATATCTTTTGAAAACCTTATATTGAAATCGCTTATCTATAAATTCTGCATTGTAGAGAAAGCTGTTACTACCTAGATTTAGGATGAACTCGTTTTCATTGAAGTGATCATAATTTATGAACGGTGCCATATTATGATAGTTTCGTCAAGGCTAGCTATGATATTTTGTGGGCTTCGACTCGGACATGGTAATCGTTGTTGTTTCAAGCCACGGTATATGAAATACAGGTGATTTATATTTTTCACTACAGGCTTCACCTTTTCAGACCCTAATTTTTAAGGTTAAGGACAAAAGAGTGTTCAAGCAAAAAACAGTGTTTACTTTTATGCATGCGAATTTATACAACCATTTTTCTTTTGGGATCTTTAGTAATGGGTTAAAATAAGTTAAATGTGTTTTTCCTATGTAAATGATAGAAAATCCATTTAAGGATAGAGCTTTAACTACGGGTATCTTGCTACTTTGTGGAATATAGCAATTTTAGAACCGTTCGCGTAGCGAAAGCAAGAGATTTTACATAAAACGCGAGGGTTTATTTGAAAACATATGTATTGTGACATTTTTATCTGGTTTTACACTGTTAGGTGGATAGATTTAGCCAAAAAATTGCATTTTCCTGCATAATTGGCAATTATTACTTCGTCCTAGGAATATCAGGCGCAAATAACCACAAAAAATAGTTTGGCCAAGAATTGGCTTATTTACTCCTATGTGCGTCGTTTAAAATTTATCACGTCGCTGACCTGTATTTTACTACGCCAATTTACATTTGAAAAAGTCCGCAGAATTTTCCGTGTAAATTTCGAAGATGAGCATGAGTATGATTGACAGCCCACGGTTGCTACTCCATTATTGCCAGGTCAGTTGTAATTACACAGAGAACCAACAGATGAAAGGTTAAAAGACTATTATTCTTCCATTTACTTCCACTATTAACTTTTTATGTATCAACAAGCAGATACATATTTCGTTTCCTACTTGGAAACTTCTTCAGTGTTTGTTATCAGTGTTTGTAGTCGATAACAAACACTGAAGAAGTTTCCAAGTAGGAAACAAAATACGTATCTGCTTGTTGATACATAAAAAGTTAATAGTGGAAGTAAATGGAAGAATAATAGTCTTTTAACCTTGTAGCATTTCCCCTAAGACGCTCTAAAATAATTAATCACAACAGATGAAGTTTGGGACTAACATTGTGTAAGAACTGGTGACCCAAATATAAGCAATACCGGCGCCAGCCGTGTCCGAATGCAGGTCAATTTAGGAATAGGAAGGGAATTGTTGACGTGATACTCGCTTTGATAGAAGCCGACGAGTCATCTGCACTTCCACAAGCAATCACTGGGATGTTGAATATATGGGGTAGGGAGTGTGGCAGGGTTCCTTTTGGTAAACGGTCTGCCGTGTATAGCGTGTAGTTTAATTTAAAACAATCGAACGAACGCTAATTATTTTAATTATCGACCGCACTACACAGCTGAATGCGAACTAAATTTTCATTTCTGATTAACTTACCTACACGGAGAATAATCGGGTTAGTTTGAATCAACCATAATTTTGGTTGTTTTTCAAACTACAATTTTGGTTGTTTCTAAATGTTAATTTGTAAATGCAAACCAACCTTTTTGTTTGAAATTAAGTTTCTTTTTGGGTTAATTCTACCTGAAAAAATATGTCATTACCACATTGATTTTGGTTGTTTCAAACCTTTTTTTGTTGTTGAATTAATCTAAAATTTAGTTTTTATTAACCAATAATTAGTTTATTTGTTTCTCTTGTGATAGCTTGATACCAACATAAAATATTAGGTTGATTTAGCGTGAAGAATAAGTTGATTCAAACTCCATCTTTGTAAACTTTGAAAACAAACAAAAACTGAGTTTAGAACAAACTAAACTTTTAATTTGTTCAATTGTCAGTGAGTTTTCTGCCTGACTACTGATGTGATAAAAATATAAAGAAAAAAACATAACGATCTACTCGGAAGCACCAAACCTCGGGAAAAAATTGATTTAGGCGTGATTGCAGTTTTCCTTCGGATTTTTCCAAATTGTAAGTATAACATTGCTCTAGAACTAATTCATTACCATCTTATGATAATCATGTTTGCAGGTATAATAAGTATACAGGTATATTGCTTCGGTAATGGCCGTCACACCTGGTTTGGTTTATGTACTAGTAATATCTCTTCTGATACTAGTCGCGGTAAGAATACGAAATACTAAAGTAAGCATCCTTAAATTAATCGTTTGTTTTCCTTTTTGTTTCCAATTCAAGGAGGGGCATCGATAAACATAGACATATTCGACCGGAACTATAGCATACTTCCTTATCAAACCGGAAACAATATTTGGGTTCGCTAAAGTATAAAACATTCAAGCATTATTGAAAATAAATAAAATGATTAATTGTAAACATGATTTGTCTTTATTTCACTTTGGAAAACGAATTCAATTTAAATGGAGAGGCAAGGGGAACAGCATGGAAACATTTGTAGAATCAAACAAAATATCTGTTTGAACCAAACAATTATTTTGCATTGTTACAGGCTGGTATTTGGTTGTATTCAGCTAAACTTTTGGCTAGAAACAACCAATAATTTAGGTTGTTTGATGAACTGTCAAAATAAAACAACCAACAGATTGGTAAAAACAAACTAAATGTTGGTTGAATGTACTAAAAAGATGCGAAAATAATAACATAGTGTTTTAGTCTGTTTCAACTATCACCTTGGTCAAATCAAACCAAAATTTTGTTTGGTTCCAATTCAACCTAAGATATTAGTTGAAATAAGCTAGATTATGGTTGAGTTTACCATTTTTTTTTCTCCGTGTACCTGCACAAAGCAGAACAAAATTTCGGTGACCGGCCGATCGTTTCGCTTCCCGCACAAAGCAAAACTAAACTTCGACGACCGGCCGGCAGAGCTACTGGAGAAACACGATAGGACAAGAAAAAAAATCCCTTTCTCTTCATCTGCTGCCAGTCAACTGCTGCCCGAAACAAGAGAAAACGCGTACTGAACTGATTAATTTTATAACCGGCCGCTATATGGGGGGTCCCGTAGCGTAGTTGGCTACACGTTCGCCTTTCAAGCGAATGGTCATGGGTTCGATTCCCAGCCCCTCCACCAAAACCCTCGTCAGTCGCCGGATGCTCAGCCTATGCGGTGGCGTATTGGGGTGCACGCCTCACCGTCACGGCTGCCTGATGACGACTGACACCTTGTTCTTATCGGAGGCATTCCTCCAACGTTACCCGGATATATAGCAACCGGACAATGCAACGATCATTGGATACACGACATGGACAAAACGAACACAATGGACTCACGACGAGATGGACCAGCAACGACACACGCTAACTTTCACCTACCCCAGTGACTGAGTAAAATTGTATTGCTCTCTCTTTCTATCCCACGGAAATTTTACTCAATTTCCGTCAAAAGCAGGACAACTCAAAACTATGAGTAATCCTGCTTTTGACGGAAATTGAGTAAAATTTCCGTGGGAAGAAAAGAGACGGCAATACAATTTGACTCAGTCACTGAGTAGGTGAAAGCTGAGACGAGACCTGCAAAGAGGAAAAAATGTAACTTCAGCTGCTGCCAGTCAACTGCTGTCACGAACTGTCAGGTGCAACCAGCAGCTTTTTGAGTGAAAGTATTGGTATCCCAAATAAAATATTCCACATCATTTTTGTTTTACCAAGCCTTTTTTACTTTAACGAGTATTCCAAACCTTCCGTTTAGCTTGTTAATAATCAGTAATAAACCTGTGTTTTGTTCCCGGTATAAAAATCCTTATAAAAATTAATTAACTATTTCGTGAATTGGATACACTTTTATTGTGCTCAGAAGGGTCCACCTGGGGCTTAGGTGAAACAGTCAAGTAAACAGTTGAAACTCGATGGTCAACTGTGATGAAAAGAAGAACAAGTGTCAAAACAAGAGAAAAGAAGCAGCATCTTTGCAGGTCTCGTCTCAGGGTGAAAGTTAGAGTGCAACAACAATGAATAATGGAAATATCTAAAAATAGATTCTGTGTGGATTCTGGCTACAGAATACCACAGTAGATCTCGGCACAGTAGCGGTTAAGTAACACAGAGTGCCTACCAAATAAATAAAGGAATAAAAAAAAATAACCGGCCGCTCAATGCAGAACACAATATTTTGGCAGGTTGCGCGATCGTTCTGCTGTCCAAAACAAGAGAAAAAACACGCACTCTTTTCCGTGCAAATTTTGAAGATTCAGACGAACTTCTGTAGAATGATTCCTACATCATCACGTGCGAACTACAGAGAAAGACCGAAAGTTGTTGGGCCGAATATGTAGTTTGACCGAGCACACCCTTTGACCGAAGTCCAACTAAGCCAAAGTCATTTGTTCTAAAATGACATTTGGTCGACGACGCTTTTCTTTTTTATATATTTTCCCATGGAACTTTCGAAGGATTTCTTATGTACAATACAAAGAACATCTCGAAGAAATAAAAAAAACCCTTCCGAAAAATGAGGCCCATGCACAGATTGCATTAAATCAATATACCATTGCATTAGGTCTATGGTCGAGAGAAAAATAGAAATAGGTATGTATTTGTGCCTACATAGAATCTATTTGTAATCTTCCGTCGAAAAACGATTATTTATACACATCGCCAACCTTATTTACTTACAAAAAACTTGGCCGAAGACGAGCATTGAACCGAAGCCCTCCCCAGCAAGCCTAGCGCTATTCGACTGGCACGCTTCCCTTTGGGCTATACACCAGATGAAAGATGCAATTTTTGTCATTGCAAAAAATAGCGTCAAGCCATGATGATTGTGAATGACCGGTCTGTGCAGATGTCGACTGTCGGAGAAGATGAAAAATGGTCAGGAGATAGGGATGAACAGAGCAAAACGCACCAATGGGGCAAAATGGCCTAGCATTAGCATTAGCATTTAGCAGTTTGCACAAATTCGTAGGTGGTACAAGCCAATAATATTGTATGAGAGTAGTATCACTTTCATCCGTAACCACAGATATTGATTTGGGACTAATCACTAACTCTTAGATGGAAGCAATGCAATAGTCGAGATCTGTCCTGGCCACGTCCTTGCGAATGCTGAGGAAGGGGAAGGATGGTTTATTGGACACCTACTTAAGAAAGATGCAGAGAACTCTACGACCTCTCATAGGTGCCACGGGAGGTTTTTGGTATGTGTGGGAGGTTATAACAGTAGGAAACGTTTTGGTAGAACGTGAAACCCAGAAAGAACTAAGATAGAAATACAAAGGGACGAGCCTGCAATTGAACCCACGACCTCGTGCTTATAAGGCAGAAGCGATAGCCACTACACCACCAAGCTCGCCACCAATGGGGCAAAATGGCCTACCTCACAAAATCAATCATATAATCTTTTGTATGACATTTCTGAGCAATTATCACAATTACAATGCAATATTAGATATTCATTATCAAGATGCACCACAAAGATTGAGAAAAATCCTTTGATTTTCACTGAAAATCAACAATGGCTCGTTCTTCCATCTCACCCGAAAGATTTTCGTTCAATCAAATCAGGTTTATAAACATCAACCAAACCACCACCATGCATCGTTAAGCCTTAATTTACATGCAAGTGTTCCGTTTTGCGCCACCTCGTTGAAAATGCCGAAGCCAGTGGAGTCTTCCAATTTTGACCCATCTATGAAAAAGCTTCTCCACTCGCTGGCGTGGCCGTATTTTTTTGCGAATAATGGAAATGTGACCTCCATTGCTATCCACGTAATATAAAAGCATTCATGACCAGAATCCACCAGGTCATAGGCTGACCATACGTACCGTATTTAACGGGACACTCTCGTTTTTTAGACCTTTTTGTGCTGTCTCGCCGTTATCTAAAAAATCCTCAATTTGTCCCGTTTTTTCATTGATCACACATAAAAAGTGTTCTTCTTTTGCGTCCCTCGGCTGGCTCATCTCTCAACAAAGAAATCTCCCATAAAAAAGTGTGAGATGCTATGATTTTTTTTCCGCTTATTCCGGAGGTATTAAAATTTGACCAATTTCGTCAGTGAATTGAACGGAATTAGTAACTTGGTAGGCAAGTATTTCCTGAAAATTAGGTCACGCCTCAACGTCCATAAAATCAAGCGCAGGGACAGAAATTCAAATTATCAGATTAAGTTAATTTTCAATCATTCCCTTAATTCTAAAGGTTTCTAAATCACCCACTGTAAAAAAACGACGACAAGAAAAAATAATTTGTAAATCAGCTGAACAAAGTCGAGCTTAAAGCCGTTTCAAACCTACAGGGTGCGGCAGAATATAATGCGAAAATTGGTTCTATTTCTTACAAATTCCATTTGAACTGCTCCAAGCAATAATATAAACATTCGAGTTCAGTTAAAGTATTCCCCCGCTGATCCGACAAATGTATGGCCGAACTATCAGATCCAAACAAATTAACCAAAACAAAATCACAGGACAAATTTGAAAACTGACAGCATAATGTGTTTAAATGGGTGTTGATACTTTTTAATCCGGAAAATTCCAAATTAGCGAGATCCGGACTAACGAGTCAGCGAACTAGCGAGGTCCGGATAAGCGGGGGGATACCATACATTATAAGGCCCTTTCAAGCAAATTGTGAATGAATGTGTGCTCTATTTTTATTAATAATATCTTCAAGACGACGCCGGAGCTAAAACACCCTTTTCGAACCTAGTCTAGTCCTCCGACATCGACTGTCGTGTGCATGTTAGGGTCTTCACACAAGGGTGCGATGATTTGCAGGCTCGTGCTTCAATATACGCCCAATCGTATAACACAGCGGATTAAGATCCGGACTGCTAGGGGGGCACAAAACTTTCAACCAACATTTCATTTTGTTCTTCTGCCGTAGGACAACGTTAAGATCATCGGAGAATTTGGCCATCACCCAGAGAAGCCTTGGTCCTTTAAAATACCGATAAATAATTCGGTATTGATTTTAAACCCAACATAAATGAAAACAGGCGGCAGTTTCAAACCGTTGTGGCCACCAAGCCAAACATCATTACATCAGTCGGATTGGTTTGGAATTTAAACATGATTTTCTCCAGAACATCCACAATTTTCTTCGGTGAAATGAATTGGTCCGTGCAATCGTTGGCGTCAGCATCGATGCTGAAAAGCTTTTCGCGTCGGAGAAAAGGATTATATTTTTTTTCTTCTTCAACAAAAAAAGTAATCTTTTTGAACGAGTCACATTTTAAACCATTTGAAAGTAAACATAAACAAATACACTTTCAACAAGAAGTAGTTACTAGCTACTCGAATCAACCCAATATTCAAGTTTAAACATTTTCGCATTATTTTCTGCCGCACCCTGTAGGGAAAATTTGATCGGATTAAAGTCTAGATTTAAGGTCTCCACGTACTTTAAGGCTAGTTCATGGGATTCCGTTATGAATAATTAGAAATTCAATCCGGTAGAAATCTCCGAGAGTCCGAGCTGTAAACCAGATTATAAATTGACCAGGATTTTTTAACTTTTCGCGACGAAATTGCATGAGTCCCGCTTTTTTTGGGAGCACATGGGAACAAAATCAATGGACAAGATTCCCGAGGTGTGAGGCTACTTTTAGCGTCATTTAAATCAATTTCGATCAAAAAGGACTGTGAATTGATTAAATTTGACATTTATTCTCATGCGCCAGCCATATTCATGGAAATAATGAAAATTACATTTAACTAATGTTTTTTCCTTGTTGAGATTCTTGTTATTCTTATCCGCAGATTTGAAAAGGGATGAAAAGGGGATTTAGAACGAGAAATCAATAATCCCACCCTATTGCTCTTTCGCTTTTGTCTTTTGACATTTTTTCTTAAAACTACTTTTTCTTAGCCTTCTAACGCCCAAGCCGGCCTTAGGCAGGGTACTTCGAATATTGTTTGTTATTTTCAATTATTCAGAATTAAAAAAGTATTTGATATTGATCAATAATAAAATCCTTAATGCATGCCTAAGAGTAGATTAGAATAAAATTTCAAAATTCCCAATTTTTTTTAAATATGGGTAGAGGCGTAATTTTCTTTTCCTTCGTGTTTTTGTCCTTTGAAGAGTGAAATATTTGTAGTTTAGTATTTTTCCACAACTAACTAAATACAATAGAAGGTTATGGTGGTGCACGATTTATTCTAAAATATATCTAATTTCTTACACGGAAAATGAAAATTAAGTTTATAAATTTTGAAATTTTCACAGCTTTTTAATTTTATCATTTTTTAGGCTTTTTGACATGTTACGTTTTGCAAGCTCCTTTGATACGTTTTTTAACCGAAATGATCTGGTCAGCCTACATGTGGCAACCATTTTTTTCAATATCAAAGTTGCTTTTCTCTGGAGGTATGTTATTCTTAGGCGACTTTCTGGCGCTTATTTTTCGTTGCGGAGTAGATTTTTTATGAACGCTACAATATCAAAAAATGCAGACGAACTGCAAAGAAGACTTAGCTATCACGTTATACAGAGTGTATGTAATTAAGAGTGGCGACATGTGCCGCATTTGACAGGTCTCCTGCTCGTTTAGAACGCGATTTTGTATGGGAATGACAGATGAATTTTGTTCCAATTCTGACAGTGTCGCCACTCTTAATTACATACACTCTGACGTTATAGTAAAAGAAGTTATCACGATGTCAAATTGTCAACCACCAACGTACCAGTGCTAAATACTCATAAAACGAATTGATAAGTTGCTTAAAAGTCGAATTCATACAACCTATCGCGATACGGGAAACTGTACCGAATCCGTTGATGCTTCAGATATCAGGACAAATAGCTGTCCCGGGACACATCCCCTGAAAATAAAAACAAAAGTGTTACAATCAAATTTCTTTTTGCTTACAACTTGATGTCAACGGTCCCAAACAAGAACCGAACAAAAAATCTGTGAGATATGTACTCACCTATTTGTTTCCGCTTGTATTCTATCCGGACCCGTTGGCCAAGAGTGACCGAATCTTACATCGAGCATGCAAATACCAACAGGTTTTCATCACGGAACCAGCTCCATGTGTTACTCTGTCCTGTCAGAACCGAGCGCCATTATCGTCTGCGGGCAGCGAATTCATTTCCAGCGGATTCCTTTTTTTGTTCAGGTTGTTATTAATGTTTGCTTCCCTCCCATATCAGTGTCCATCTTTTTCCTGAGGTGACATGAATCAAATTGGTCTGCCACGGTCACGGACAGGAATGTTACAGTGCTAAAATAGCACAGGAAGAGGTACCTAAACGATGTTGATACTACAGCAGCATAACAAACAGAATGTGGTGAAACGAGATGTTTGTCCAGTTTATAGTCAAACACATGTCAGGCAAGAATACCGGGGATTATTTAGTGGTTTCGTGGTTGATTTCAAATTATGTCCTGTGGTTTTACTTACATGGATGCAGAACTCAACTCATTGTAAAAATAAGATCTAATAAAGGAAAGAACTCCGATGTAAATATGTACTAGAGTGTAGATACATATGTGTATTGGAGGTAACCACTTTCCTTCCACATATGGAAGCGTAGGTTTCACAAATGGATTGTGAGTGCTTCGACTATGCGTTCAATTTGGGAATCTCGTGCTAATTCAGTAGCCGCTAAGTTGCGAAGGTCGACGGAGATCCTTCGTAGCTTAGTTTGTTAAAAGCATCAGTCTAGCGTACTGAGAGTCGTGGGTTCGAGTCCCATCGAAGGAAAGTTTATTCTTCAATCCAGTCAACACAAGATCTAATAACCAGGGTTTGAATCCAAAGATGAATGAGAGAAACATCTTTCAGCACACCATTTATTTCATTTCATTTTCACTAATGAATGTTGTTCGATTTGCATCCCCGGACCATTTCAACTGTGATGCTCGTCACAGTATAAATAATAATAATATCTTTTGTTTGATTCGGAGCGGGAGAACAAGCTACGAAATATGATTTCTTGTAGCGTTTAATTTCACCTGTAGATTCCCTCCAATTCGTAAGTTTATTATATTTTATCATCAAATAACATAATTCCCATGGTCAATGATGTAAATCTTGCAAATTATTTTGAAAACAATTTTCAGATTTAACCAAAACAAATAGTAAACAAAACACATGATGTTTATTTTCGTACAATAACAACGGACGGTAATGAGCTACCGTCCGTGGACATGGTGGCTATTGTCAAACCCCTTGTGATAGTATAGGACGCCAGGGGGGTGAGAGAAACTCTCACTTATCATGTCTGTATATACTCTGGATAGGTAGCATACTGTGAGAGAAGTTTTTCGGTAGCTGTTACGATAATGAGCTGATTCGGGGGGCAACAACCCATGATAAATTTATTTTAATAAGCCCCAATTAGGGGTGGGGGGGGGGCTGGGGGGCACCGGTTTTAATGATGCATTACATAGCGAAAAAAATATGATCTTGTTCGATTCGAAGAGGTTTTTTCCTCTCTTTTATCGTTGTTCGTTATCTATTGAAATCGATTTCTGCAAACCCTGTTAATAACCATGTTGGGTGGTCAATACCCGCATCATAGAAAATTCACTTTAATTGAAAGAAAATACGATAGGGTATCGGCAGGTGTTCGGCACACCCCTAAAGCCACAATTGTGTCTTCATGTTCAAATTGAACTAACTGCATCTGCAAGTCAGCGCACTCGATTATAGAATATACTACCCTCTCTGACCCTATTTTTAATATTGGATTTGGATTTAAGTTGGATAAAGATCGGATTTGCATTGTTTTTTTAATTTAAATTGGATTTGGATTGGATATTGATTGGATTTAATTTCGATTGGATTAGGATTGAATTTGGATTGGATTTAAATTGGATTTGGATTGGATTATGATTGGATTTGGATTGGATTTGGATTGGATCTGGATTGGATTTGGATTGGATTTGGATTGGATCTGGATTGGATTTGGATTGGATTTGGATTGGATTTGGATTGAATTTGGATTTGATTTGGATTGGATTTGGATTAGATTGGATTTGGATTGGATTTAGTTTGGATGGTTTTTGATACTTTTTGAAATCATGAAGAAGACTAAATTGTTCATTCTTGATTTCAGCATGACAAATCCAGGGGGCCGCACAGAAGGACCAATCTTCAAAAAAACGTCAAAAATCACTTTTCAAAGTGATCCAAATGAGTGTCTTGAGTCACGGGTTGTTAGTAGAATATTTGACGATGATGTAAACACAGTTTTAATTCATTTTAATCGGATGGATCTTACCTTGCAAGTAGAGCATGTTGTTGATTTTTAATTCTTAAATTTATCTCACTGCTTCAATATGTTGGTCACAACGTATACATCGCCCAAACCTATCCCAAATATTACACCATTCATTTCATTTATTCAGACTAAGGCCGAAGTGGCCTGTGCGGTATATAAGAGTCTTCTCCATTCGGCTCGGTCCATGGCTACACGTCGCCAACCACGCAGTCTACGGAGGGTCCGCAAGTCATCTTCCACCTGATCGATCCACCTTGCCCGCTGCGCACCTCGCCTTCTTGTGCCCGTCGGATCGTTGTCGAGAACCATTTTCACCGGGTTATTGTCCGACATTCTGGCTACGTGCCCGGCCCACCGCAGTCGTCAAAATTTTCGCGGTGTGAACGATGGATGGTTCTCCCAGCAGCTGATGCAACTCGTGGTTCATTCGCCTCCTCCACGTACCGTCCGCCATCTGCACCCCACCATAGATAGTACGCTGCACTTTCCTTTCGAAAACTCCGAATGCGCGTTGGCCCTCCACGAGCATCGTCCAGGTCTCGTGTCCGTAGAGGACTACCGGTCTAATGAGCGTTTTGTAGATTGTCAGTTTGGTACGGCGGCGAACTCTATTCGATCGGAGCGTCTTGCGGAGTCCAAAGTATGTACGATTTCCAGCCACTATACGTCTCCGAATTTCTCTGCTGGTATCATTTTCGGCAGTCACCAGGGAGCCCAAGTACACAAATTCTTCTACCACCTCGATTTCGTCACCACCGATGCCAACTCGCGGTGGGTGGCTCACATTGTCTTCTCTTGAACCTCTTCCTATCATGTACTTCGTCTTCGACGTGTTGATGACTAGTCCGATCCGCTTGGCTTCCCTCTTCAGTCTGATGTAGGCTTCTCAAAGTTACGTGCCATAATATCTATGTCGTCGGCGAAGCCAAATAGCTGGACGGACTTATTGAAAATTGTACCACTCGTGTTAATCCTTGCTCTTCGTATTACCCCTTCCAAAGCGATGTTGAATAGCAGACACGAGAGACCATCACCTTGCCGTAACCCTCTGCGGGTTTCGAAGGGACTCGAGAATGCCCCTGAATTTCGAACTACGCACATCACCCGATCCATCGTCGCTTTGATCAACCGTGTCAGTTTATCCGGAAATCCGTTTTCGTGCATTAGCTGCCATAGCTGGTCCCGATCGATTGTATCATATGCGGCTTTGAAGTCGATGAATAGATGATGTGTGGGCACGTTGAATTCGCGGCACTTCTGCAGTACTTGGCGAATGGCGAACACCTGGTCCGTGGTGGAGCGTTCGCCCATAAAACCCGCCTGGTACTGCCCCACGAACTCCCTTGCAATTGGTGCTAGTCGACGGCATAAAATTTGGGAGAGTACCTTGTAGGCGGCGTTCAGCAATGTGATTGCGCGGTAGTTGCTACAATCCAGCTTATCGCCCTTTTTGGTAGATGGGACACACGACACCTTCCATCCACTCCTGCGGCAAAACTTCCTCCTCCCAAATCTTGGTAATGACCCAGTGCAGCGCTCTAGCCAGTGCCTCACCACCGTGTTTAAATAGCTCTCATGGTAGTTGGTCAACCCCAGGGGCTTTGTTGTTCTTCAGCCGGCCAATCTCCTCCTAAATTTCGTGGAGATCCGGAGCCGGTAGAATTATGTCCTGCGCGCGTTCCTCCAGGTCCATCACCATACCGCCATCTTCGTCTGCCACATCGCCATTCAGGTGCTCTTCGTAGTGCTGCCGCCACCTTTGGATCACCTCACGCTCGTTCGTAAGAAGGTTCCCGTTTATGTCCTTACACATATCAGGCTGTGGCACGTGGCCCTTACGTGAACGGCTCAACTTCTCATAGAACTTTCGTGTGTTATTAGCACGGTACAGTTGCTCCGTCTCTTCACGGTCTCGATCTTCCTGCTGACGCTTTTTCCTCCGGAAAATCGAGTTTTGTCTGTTCCGCGCCTGTTTATATCGTGCCTCGTTCGCCCTCGTGCGGTGTTGCAGCAATCTCGCTCATGCTGCATTCTTCTCTTCTACTAACTGCTCACATTCGCCGTCATACCAGTCGTTTCTCTAATCCGGGGGCACCGTGCCAAGTGCAGCGGTTGCTGTGCTACCAATGGCGGATCGAATATCTCTCCAGCCATCTTCAAGAGACGCTGCGCCTAGCTGCTCTTCCGTTGGAAGTGCCACTTCCAGCTGCTGCGCGTATTCTTGGGCTAGTCTACCGTCTTGTAGCCGCCCAATAATAAGCCGCGGCGTCCGACTTCGACGCGTGTTGTACATACTGCAACGAGGTAGTGGTCGGATTCAATATTCGCACTGCGGTAAGTGCGGACGTTCGTGATGTCGGAGAAGAATTTACCGTCGATTAGAACGTGGTCGATTTGGTTTTCCGTTTCTTGGTTGGGTGATCTCCATGTGGCCTTGTGGATATTTTTGCGGGGAAAGAAGGTGCTTCGGACTACCATTCCGCGGGAGGCTGCGAAGTTTATGCATCGTTGGCCGTTGTCATTCGATACGGTGCACAGTGTTTTCTAACCCAGGAATTCGTGATCGAAAATGTTTTGGCCATGAAAAGTTGATTTTAGAGTCTCAGTGACTTCGGAGAAAAGTTTCAGTATGTTAAGCTCCATATTCTGGAAAAAAAAATTTTTTGACTAATCCCCCTAAAAGTGAGATGGAAATTCTCTTTCCTTCAATTATGAAGATACATCATTGGTGTCTTCGAGAAAGTTGTAGAAAAAGTTGCTACGAAAAATTTTGCTATATAAATTTTATTTCTATCTGCTATATAAGTCGAGATATGGGTCGTTATTTATGAACGACCACCAAAAAACAGGTTTTTCACGATACTTTCGTCAATATATTTTTTAGATTTTTCAAATGTTCTACAAAAATGTCCGTCGCGATAAAAAACATGAACCTTTCGAAGACAGTTTCTTCTTATTTTCAATATTGACGAAGTTATTGACGATTTTCGGTTCAAAAATGAGCATTTTGACATTAACTGCATACATGTAGGGGCAAAATGGGGCAGAATTTTATTTAGGTAATTGAAAGTATAACTCATGCTCTAATGGTTGCATTGCAACATATATGTGACATAGCTTGACATAAGTGCCGTATGAACATCTTTTTCTTCTTCTTCTTGATATATAAAAAATGAATTGGTCTGTATTGTGCATTACTAAGAAACGGCTGGATATATTTTCTTCATTTCCTCAACAAATTTGTTTATCAACATGTCCGACGGATTTACAGAATATTTTCTCATGTAAGAATCTCGACCAAAATTAGAAAAAATATGAAAAATTGAAAATAAAATTTGTATGGAAATTTTAAAAAGGTAGATCGCATTCTCGCCTACTGTGCAGGACAACGTCTGCAGGGTCATCTTTAGACTTTACACTTACGCCAGAACTATGATTTAGCCAAATACAAAATTTTCTAAATGATTATGGATGGATGTTTTACAGAACTGACATGAATTTCAAAGTCCGCGGGAAGAAACAACGCGTATTTGAAAAAAAAATATAAAAAAGTCACGTAAAAAGCGACCCCAGAGTATTTGGACAAATTGTATTATTTTAGAAATCACCATACAGCCAGAAATGCTGATGAGAGGAAATGCAGTATCGGGTAAATCAGTAATCTTTATGGAAACTATGGTTAGCGACGCCTCAAACATCATAAGTTTAAATATAATTTTATGAAAGCAATTCGAAGGTACTTGTTTTACCTATTTACTTTTCGAAATATCCCGGAATAATAAAAAGCCGGTTTGCTACGTCTAAAACATCACCATATTGCAAAACAGGTTAACAGAAAAGTGTTCCAAAAATTTTAGTTTATTTCTTTTCATTTAGCATTCTCTGGAAATACCAATATCCCGATATATTGAAATTTCTCTGTAAAATATTCGTCGATTCGATAATCATTTTCAAAATTTGGAGATTAAGACAAGACATAGGTCTGGCGTAAGTGTTATTATCATGAACTAGATGAGCCGGCAGACGCTGTCTTGCACAGTAGGTGAGAATGCGTGTTGTGATATGCCTATACAAAATACCCATACAAATTCTATTTTGAATTTTTCATATTTTTTCAGTTTAAGTCGTGACTTTTACATTAGAAAATATTATGTAAGCCCATCGGAAATTGTGATGAAGAAATTTGAACCCAGCCGTTTCTTAGTTATGCGGAATACAGACCAATTCATTTTTTATATATAACAAGAAGAAGAAGAAAACATATCCATACGGTACTTACGGAAAGCTAAGTCACATATATGTTGCAATGCAACCGTTAGTGCATGAGTTTTACGTTCAATCTCCCAATTAAAATTCTGCCCCATTTTGTCCCTACATGTATGCAATTAATGTCAAAATGCTCATTTTTGAACAAAAAATCGTCAATAACTTCGTCAATATTGAAAATAAGAAGAAACTGTCTTCGAAAGGTTCATGTTTTTTATCGCGACGGACATCTTTGTAGAACATTTGAAAAATCTAAAAAATATATTGACGAAAGTATCGTGAAAAACCTGTTTTTTGGTGGTCGTTCATAAATAACGACGCATATCTCGACTTCTACAGCAGATAGAAATAAAATTTATATAGCAAAATTTTTCGTAGAAACTTTTTCTACAACTTTCTCGAAGACACCAATGATGTATCTTCATAATTGAAGGAAAGAGAATTTCCATCTCACTTTTAGGGGGATTAGTCAAAAAATTTTTTTTTCCAGAATATGGAGCTTAACATACTGAAACTTTTCTCCGAAGTCACTGAGACTCTAAAATCAACTTTTCATGGCCAAAACATTTTCGATCACGAATTCCTGGGTTAGAAAACACTGTGCGGTGTGCAGACTATCCGGTCCGATGACCGGTCTATACATCTCCTCCCTTCCTACCTGCGCGTTCATGTCACCGATGACGATTTTGACGTCCCGCAGTGGGCATTCATCGTATGTCTGCTTTAGCTGTGCGTAGAACGCATCTTTCTCGTCGTCGGGTCTCCCTTCGTATAGGCAGTGCACGTTGATAATGCTATAGTTGAAGAAACGGCCTTTAATCCTCAGCTTGCACATCCTTGCGTTGATTGGCTGCCACCCAATCACGCGTTGGCGCATCTTACCCAGCACTATGAAGCCGGTTCCCAACTCGTTGGTGGTGCCACAGCTTTGGTAGAAGGTAGCCGCCCGATGCCCGCTTTTCCACACTTTCTGTCCTGTCCAGCAAATCTTCTGCAGCGCCACGACGTCGAAGTTGCGGGGATGTAATTCATCGCAGATCATCCTGTCGCAACCTGCGAAACCTAGCGACTTCCCTAGCAGCACAATCCAGTCCGATTTGGTTGCAGCAACTCATATGTGACTGAATTCGGTTGCATATGGGTCACAGAAACCTTTGTGCAACGTGTGTGCTGCTCGGGTTGCAGTTCCATGTTCCAAGCTTCCAATCGTGATCCTGTATTCGTCGCCTAGGTCTTTGCCGATTATATCGAGTCGCATTATCTCTTATATTGTTCGTAATTATTGGTTTTCCAGGCGGCTTATTGGGCCTGCGCAAACCTCCTGTCTCGCCGGAGGGCCATCGTGTCAGGGCTGTTTAGCATCCCACCTAACACCAGGACTTGGGCTTGTGCGCTTTGAGCGGCACACGGTCGCTTTGGCGGAGCCTACTTGCGGATACATGCAGCTTTTTATAGAGGTTTAACAGGGCCCACTGTCAAACCCCACCACATCCTAGGCAGGCGCCACAACTCGCAGATCGCCTGGGGAGGGATCGTCAAACCCTTGGACATAGTCCCTGCTGCCCTGGTATATTACACCATTACAAAGTGTATATATGTGTATAGTGTGAAAAGAACTCTACACTGGCGGAGCCAGTCATTGATATTCATGGGGCACCATTTGGTGCCGGCACGTGGTTGAGTATCATAGCGTTCTTGCGACGACTGGTGCTCCACAATTCGCTCCGGTTGTGCAGCTCTAGCTTACGAGTCGGTGATCCATCGATTCAATGAAATATCCCAATATGTGGCCTGCTAGACCATTTTATGCCCTTCTGACATTTTTGACCGTCTTTTTTGGAATTGGTCCCACTGTGGGCCGTTTGCTACTTGGCAAATCGTAAAGGGGGTCGCGAACCCGAAAAGGTTGGGAATCACTGGCTATATTAATATTTCATCTAAACATCGTTAATTTCATACAGGAAACTAATCCAACAAATGCAATACCTTATAATTTTCTTGAAACATGTGGCGGAATTGACATTGATTTTAGTTCAGAAATCAAGAAAATGTTACAAGGGAGTCTAAATATGTTCAGGTCTAAATCAAGTTTGTTACCCTAGGTTACGAAGTAGCAATGTCCCGGTTAGAGGATGCAATGCTAGTAATAAATGGAAAAACAGATTAAACGTGTTGAACATAATCGCTTCATAAATTCTGAAATGCCATTTCTTTTAGTACATTTAATCTGTAACCTATTGTCAACAAATTTGGACGAATTCGTGTGAATAGATTTTGCACCGATTGATTTGATTCAATACCACCCATGACGGAGTCTATCCCAATATACCTTCGTATAGACCTTTGCATCCATACCATGTCCAATCGATGTTCGCTTCTGTCTGAAACTCTTCTGGTTCTTCCCCGAGCAACACTTTTCGATTCCGCGAAATCTGCTAAATAAGCGCTACCATAATGTCATTGTCATGTTTGCGCATGTCATGAAGGCAACGAAAATATTCAAATTAATCAAGACTCGACTCGACTTCGGGGATGTGAATGGAAAAAATAGGATTGAGACCTTTTCCATAATTGTACGGGGAGAGCAATAATTCGGTATTAAGCTAGTTGTTGAAATCCAATGTTTGCATGAATTGTTGACCATGTCAAGTTGCTTTTGGCTGCTTAAGTATGTTTTTGGCTATCTGATTTACAAAATGAAATAACGTTCATCTAATGACCATATACGCATAGGGTGGCTATTGCTATGCTACCGGGAATTAACAATATGAGGTAAATTCCCGATCATAACCAAGGTCGACGACATCCAATATGTAAGGTCAGCACGAGGCTGAACATCAAACAGCAAAAAATAATATGCAAACATTGACAGAATGGTCGATCTGAAGAATCGCGGAAATACAAGAAGAAATTCGCTGCTCCTGCGGCCATGTTACATAAAATTGTAAATGAGTACGATGTCGTGTGTTGGGAAACAGAAATTGATATTTGCTCGGTACATAGACGGACTCAAGTGTTTGGCAAAGCTCTCGTGCTGTTGTCGCATAGAGGGTTGTTCACGCGTGCGTGCACTGCAGGTCGATGGTCGAGTCTCAGCATGTTGGTATAACTTGACACGGTCATGTGGAGGGCTATTTTATGCTGATGCAGCAATCATCTAAGCCATTGGGTTACCAATATTGCGAACTATATTGACTGTGACAGTATGAATACCGACAATAGCAGTCATTGATTTGCGCTCTGTGAATTAAAGTCCATAATCGATTACAAGATTATAATATTTTTCCCATTTACTTCCAAATAGTCATGGAAACTTCAATGTTTTGTTATCGGCTATAGAGAAAGATTGATTGCTAGCTTCAAATATGGTTTGCGGGTTGCATTTAAATGTTTGTGATATAAAAAGTCAAAATGTGCCAAAACTTTTTAGTGATGGGTGGTGTGGCGGGGAGGGAATCGAATCCATGAACATTTGATAAAAAGTAATAAGAAAATTTGATATATTTTTTCCATACTATTTTGAGCCACCCTAAGAAGATAGGAATACATAATTTCTCAACAATATTTATAGCTACAGAATATATTGTGAATGAGGAGTAAACTTTCAAAACTATGCACCATGGTATTCTCGAAAAATCACCGCACCGGGATTTACCTTTTTTTTTAATTCCTAATGATGACAACTCATGCTCCGGTATAGCGTAGTCATCAGCCAGCATATATAAAGGGGAGAACGGTCCAAACTGCACACCGAAGGCTTTTTCGATGTTTTCACCTATATAAACAAGAGTATCGAACCATTTCAACGTGTAAATGCAAAATTTACAAAACTAGCTACATTTCACAATGATATCTTATTCCAAAACAAATTTATGATTTTCTAACGCATTTAAAATAAGTTTTAAAAATGGGCTGGGGCAAAACGCCCGAATGGTGGTGTAAAATGGACCAAATGAATGTAAAATAATGGTGAACGCATGGTTGCTTGTTTTTTCTTAATGGATTGAACGACAACCTTACGGGTGAGGTGAATAATTCGCAAATCGTAAAGTTTAAGCGAAAGTTAAAGGATTTTGCTCATTTCTCTATTGCAGCTCAATAATGAATAGCTAATATTGAATTGTAATGGTAATATTCGTTCATAAATGTCCTACAAAATATTATATGAGTGATTTTGTCAGTGAGGCTATTATGCCCCAGGGGTGCGTTATGCACTGTTCTCCCCAACTGCCATTTAACCTGCGTGGGATAATCTTCCTATTTCCAACCGAACGGTCTTTTATAATGTGGTCCAGACAATTCATTCTGGTTAGCGAACGAAAAAGTCAAGTTTGCGGAACACTTTTGAAGCGTGGTAAATTATCAAATTATCATGCGCTTAGCAGTATTCTGCTGAATTCGTACGATTGAAAGAACTGAACAAAGATGAGTTCAAGCTGTGGGGGGTTTTTCATGACTATTAGCTAACCTTTGAATTGGTCATGGGGAAATCCTAGCCCGACTTGTACCAACACTGAAGGTACAGCCAAGGAAAGGTTTCAGGGTTCACTGCCTTCCTTCTTCTCAGAATTGAACCTTTTTTTATCGGCTATCATTTAAATAATTCTTCTCGGGCTCTACGTGGGGTTTGCTCGAATAAAAAATATTTACTACAATCACTGCTAATGAAAAAGTCAAGCGGGGCAATATTTGGCATTGTACTTGAAAAGTCCAGAGCATATGAACGTAAAAAGTAAGAAAAACTTAAGCCATAAATGCAAAGCAAAAATTATTGGACATTCAATGCTATGTAAAAATGCATACAAGATTTAAAACTAATCAACTTCCAATAATTAATATAACGTTGCCCCGGCAGACGTTGTCTTGCATAGTAGGCAAAGACACGCGTTGTGAACTGCCCATGCGAAATTCCCATACGAAGCTTAATTTTAGTTTTTCACAATATACTCAACCTTACTCTTGATTTTCGCATGAGGAAATATCATATAAACCCGTCAGAATTGATAACGAAAATATTTGCTGAAGGAATGAAGAAAATTCATTTAGCCGTTTTTTAGTTATGCGGATACGAACACAGACCATTTCATTTTTATTATATAGAAATGATTAAATTTAACAAGTTAACGATTTAAAATAACAGCCGTACCACGTGGATTTATTTATTGTAATATTTTATAGCACAAGAAGTTCTCGACAAATGATATTCATTTTGAATATAACAAATACACATAATTTAATAACTAAACGCAAAAAATCTCGGGATTCATAAGAAAATATTGATATTGGATGTGTTCGTTAATCCGAAAATCATGCGCGGCGGCATTTGTCATAATTATGCCAAGTGGCGGCAGCGTTTTCGGCTTCACACCGGAAGGGCAGCGCCAGCGGCGTGAATCAGTCTGGCGATTTTTTTTGCTTGTACCTTTCTACGAAAATATTCTAAATCGCGATGAATTTCCCTGAAATTTATTATTCTCCAAACCAAATATTATGACACCCTCGAAATTTTTTTCAAAATTTCATCTCAATTAACTCGATCTTTTAATTTATTTCCCCACGAAATACTTCCAAAATTCTCTTTAGACAATCTTTTGTAATTGTATTCGGAAATTTCATCGAAATGACAATGATAAACTATGAAAATCTTCTTGGTTTCGTCGGGAAATGTTTGAATATGCCTTCTTTCTATTTTGTTGTTGTTGTGTTGTTCAACTAGAAAATGAGTTACGTATCTGTTGATTCTAAATAATATTTTCTAATGAAAGTAAGAGAAAAAAATAGTAGACCTAATTTATCATGCAAGTTCCAATAAGACTTCAATAAATTATTATTAACTACATTGAGCAGTTTATCGAAGTGTGTGCCATCGCGTCACGCCTCCACCGCCGATAGTTTTTAAAACCACATTGCCGGCAACATGTTTGACTCTGTGCGCCATCGTTTGAATCTTGGCACGCTGTTGATTTATGATATTACACGCCGATTCAAATTTGTTGAAGTCTGTAGAGTTTTCCGGATGATAGGCCCTAAACATCCCGTTGAAAGTCTACAGAACTTTTCGTAAAATTGATTTGAATGAATTCCTTGAAAATTCCATACAATTGTCATTCAATTTGGCAAAAGCATTCCGTAAAAACCTTCTGATGAAAGAATTTTCTTCTTCCTTCTTTGACCGCACGAACCATTAGGCCAAAGCCCATCTGACTGACACACGCTAACTTTCACCTACTCAGTGACTGAGTAAAATTGTATTGCTCTCTCTTTCTATCCCACAAAAATTTTACTCAATTTAAAAAATTACTCAATTTCAATCCTGGTTTTGACGGAAATTGAGTAAAATTTCCGTGGGAAGAAAAGAGATGGCAATACAATTTTACTCAGTCACTGAGTAGGTGAAAGTTAGAGTGCAGTTATTTTCCGTATCGGACATACAGCTAAGGAAATCCGTTCGTTTGAACAGATCGTTTGCCCGAATAAGTGGTTTGGCTGAAGGTCATATGGCCATCGTCAAGTCATGTTCAATGTCACTTGGCTGAAAGCGACATAGGGCCGAAAGGGACATCCGGCCGAACTGGTGATTTGGCCGAAAAGTCGTTTTCCTCAACGAGTCATTTGGCCGAAAAAATCGTTTGGCAGTAAGTGCCATTCAGCTTAAAACTGTAATTTGGCCGAAACGAACATACGACCGAAATTATCGTTCAGCCGAACTAGTTTGGTAGTTTGGCCGAAAGACAATTTCGGTGGCACTGAATTATGGGGATTTACTCGAACATTAATCAGAAAATCGACTGCATCAATAATTTTTTCACTATTTTCTTTCGAAAGAAGACAAACAAGATAAGAAATCCCCAAAATGTCAGGCCTCTACGAGTTATAGTTTTTGAGATATAGAGAGTTAAAAAGGTAAACTATTGATCGACTGTTTCATATTATTTGAACTTAAAACGGCTATGCTGTCTTCAAGGATTAAAACAAGATATATTTGTCCAACGTTTCGACACGGGGTTGGTGTCTTCATCATTTTATCCCTGATGAAGACACCAACCCCGAGCCAAAACGTTGGACAAATATAAATCTTGTTTTAATCCTTAAAGACTGCGTAGCTTTTTTAAGTTGAAAAAAAAAAGAAAAAAAAAGGTAAAAAACGCTGTTTTATTTTCAAAATCTTGTTTCACTTCATACCACTTTTGGAAGGTTTTTTTTCTAGTACGATACCAAGGTTTATATATAGCATTCTAAAGATAATCAAAAGACCTTTCATATCGTACTAACAAACATCGTGATATCATGAAGAAACTAAAAAAATCAAAATACGAAGAAAACACTGAAAGATAGAGATATTTTCAACCAGTACCCTGGTAGTTTTCGTGACTGTCATGTGAAAGCAAAAACAGATGCATTTTCATTGAAAATGCAGCCGTCTCCTGGTCACCTGTCACATTACAAGCAGTCATGATAGGAATGTTGCTTTGTTTTGAAATCTAAATTTCTAAATAGTTTTAATAGATCTGTGCAAATAACGATGACTAGTAGATAAAATGATTGTATTGTTTTTAATTTTCGAGTTAGAGGTAACATTATTGATGCGTTTAATGCGCTTTCATGGAATAAAAACCTGTGAAATGCTGGCAGAATTCCTTTCATTGTTTATGTTTTCTATGAATAAAATGTAAATATCGCGTGACCTCTCTCAATGAAAATGAAAAACTCAGTACTGTTTTCAGCTATGAAAGTCAGCCACCTTTTTCCCCATATTTTCCCGCGGAAATATTTAGTTTGGAATCATATTTGAAATGTGTAAGTTTAGATATCGACGGAAAATCTTGCGCATACCTGCGCCATTTTGAGAAAACGCGATTTGAAAAAAAAACGTATGTCCAAAACGTCTTTTCTCCCTTAATGTGCATCATAGCAACACAAATTTCAAAATTCAACTATAATAAACGTTTTTTCCTATTTGTTCTTGATATTTTGTGAATAAAAATTTATTGTCGTTTAGAAATTTATAGGGGAAGGAGGTCGGTTGTCGGCACTGGTCGGGTGTCGGCACCCCGACGTAACTTTTGACAGATAACAGATATGGACATTTTGACATATGTCATGCATGCGCTATATTAGCACCTGAGAATTAGCACGATCTTTTTGTGCCGACTGTCGATCCAAACAGATGCCTATGTTTCGTTAAATGAAGAAAACATTTTTCAATCAAGTAGAAACCAAATCAGAAGTTTTGTTTTCGGTTATTTGCTTAGTATTACAAAACGAAGCAAAACGATCGAAAAGTTAAATTTATTACGTATTAACAAAGTAAATTTACTCTATTTTGAATTCAATATTGAAAACTACCGTAGCGTTCGCAATTAACCTTTTATTTTCACTTTTCAAAATGATGGCAAATTTTGATTGTTGGCACGCAACATGGTCGGTTATCGGCACCCTCTTTTCCAAGAGAATATCAAGACAAACCAAAGTTAATTACCTAATTTCAAGCCATTATCCACGTTGTGAGCGAAAAGGATTATTTTGAACCTAATTAAATATGTATAATGTATTTAAATGTAATTATTTTCATTGTCACTTACATAATAAATCTTGATATTTTTAGTCATAACGCCAACCGTTCATATTTTTCCCTTTATCCTGTTTTTTTGGGGTGTCGACAAACGACCACCTTTTTATAAACGGCGTAAAATCTACATTGAAATTGTCTCAACTTCTCTGGGCATAAAAGTATCATCGTGTTAGCCTCATGATAAATGGAGACAAAAATGGTAACCTGGCTTAGAAACCTCGCAGTTAATAACTGTGGAAGTGCTCAATGAACACTAAGCTGCGAGGCGGCTCTGTCCCAGTGTGGGGATGTAATGCCAATAAGAAGAAGAAGAAATTGAATGTTTTGAGTAAATTCCAAAGAATTTCCGGGAAATTTCTTACGAAAATCCCAGAAAGCTTTCCATGAAAACTTTCGCGAATATTCCAAAGAATTTCCTGTGGAAACCCCGAGCAATATCCGTTGTAAATACTTAAGAATATTTATTGAAATACCGAAAGACTTCCCGTTGAAAATATAAAGAACTAGCTTTATGTACCCGGCCTTGCTCGGCATTGCCAGTTTGGTTCGCAGTTTTTTTCACAATCGGAAAATGATAAAACCAATTGGTTAACAGGGTAATTGTGCTTACTTGTTGATATTTCATCATTTGATTAAAATAAGGCTTTTAGAAACATTGACTCATTTTGAAGAAGAGATCGTGGGTTTAAATAGCCTTTTTCCGGGCAAACGTCTATTTCCAAAGAAGGAAAAATATCCACCGATGCCTTATTCCGCGCAAACGCATATTTTCAATGAAGGGATCACACCCACCATTGCCTTATTCCGGGCAAATGCCTACTTTTAAAGAAGCAATCACATCCAGAATGAAACACATTAATCATTGCTTTTCACTGGGCAAACCGTGATTCCGATGAAGGGTAACAATTATCATTGCTTTATATCCAGCAGATGCATGTTTTCTATGAAAGATTTTTCTGATGCTGTTCAGACTTATCTCAAATGCCCTTCATGTCGAATGACATTAGGCCAAATAGTGTTATGGTAATAGCCTGCTTCATTTAGGGATATGTCATTTTCAGGGAAGTATCCTTTTTGAGAAATATCATTTTCGTTAAAGTCATTTTTGGGGAAATGTTATTACCAGGAAAATGTAATTGTCGAGGATTTGCTATTTTTGAGGATTGGTTTTCGGAGCATTGTACAATGTCAAAGAACCTCGGATGAACTAAATAAGAGGGATTTTATATTAAGTCGTTTTCTAAAGAATACCCAACCCCAATAACCTCCCGCATTTCAAAAGCTCCTCCCAGCCTCTCTAAAAAAGTTTTCTTTGTTTAAACAATACGTGTTTACAAATTTGGTTTGAATTGACCCTTACGATGAAAAGGTAAACTAAACTGTTCGTTTAATAAATATACCCATTCTCATTCAGCTATGACACTCTGACCCAGTCTGATATAGTCTTCCTTAGACAGAGAATATGGGTTTCAAATTTGGTGGACATCAGTAAATGGGTTCAGAAGTTATGCTTTTTTTATTGTCTTTATTAGGGAGACTTTCAGCCCGAGGCCAGAAGTTGTGCTGAATTGATCGCTAACTAAACAATACCCCTCTCTCACATCCTCCCCATTTAAAAAGAACTTACCCACATCCAATAAAATCGTTTCCTTAGGACAGACAATACCTTTCCCCCATACCGTCTCTTTTTTTCCAAAGAGCATGCTTAACCTTCCTATCGTCGTCTCCTTGAGATAAAGAATGTGTGTTCCAAATTTGGTCGAAATCGGCCAAGGGGTTCAGAAGTTACACTGAGTTGATAAAAAACTAATCAATAGACCTCCCCACACCCTCCCTCTTTTTCAATGAGCATCCATAGCCCTTCTATCGTCGTCTCCTTAAGATAAAGAATGTGTGTTCCAAATTTGGTCGAAATCGGCCAAGGGGTTTGGAAGTTACACTGAGTTGATCGATAATTAAGCAATACCTCTCCTCCCATTTTTTTATTATCAGACTAAGGCCGGAGTGGCCTGTGCTGCACATAAAAGTCTTCTATATTCAGCTCGGTCCATGGCTGCACTTCGCCAACCACACAGTCTGCGGAGGGTCCGCAAATCGTCCTCCACCTGATCGATCCTGATCGATCCTCTCCTCCCATACCCTCCCCCTTATTTCAAACACCATTCCAAACCCTCCTATAGTCGTCTCCTCAAGATGAAGAATGTGTTTTACAAATTTGGTTCAAATCGGTCATGGGGTTAAAGACTTACATTAAGTTGATCGATAGCTAATCAATACCCCTCCCTGCGCCCCCACCCCCTTTTTAAAGAGCATCCATTACCCCCTATTGTCGTCTCCTTAAGATAAAAAATGTGTGTTCCAAATTTGATTAAAATCGGCCAAGGGGTTTAGAAGGTACACTGCTTTGATCGATAATTAGCAATACCCCTCCTCCCACACCCTCCCCCATTTTTTAAACACGATTCCAAGCCCACCTATCGACGTCTCCTTAAGATGAAGAATGTGTCTTGCAAATTTGGTTGAAATCGGCCAAGGGGTTCCGAAGGTACACTCTTGGGTACACTGCGTTGATCGATAATCAAGCAATACCTCTCCTTCCACACCCTCCCCCTTATTTCAAACACCATTCCAAACTCTCCTATCGTCGTCTTCTGAAGATAAATGATGTTTGTTCTAAATTTGGTTGAAATCGGCCAAGGGGTTCAGAAGGTACACTGCGTTGATCGATAATTAAGCAATACCCCTTCCCGCAAACCCTCCCCCTTTCCAAATTTGGTTGAAATCGGCCAAGGGGTTCAGAAGGTACACTGCGTTGATTAATAACTTAGCAATACCCCTCCCCTCTTTGCATCCCCCTTTACCAAAGAGCATCCTTAATCCCCCTATCGTCGTCTCCTTAAGATAAAGAATGTTTGTTCCAAATTTGGTTGAAATTGGCCAAGGGGCTCAGAAGGTACACTGAGTTGATAAATAACTAAGCAATACACCTCCCCCCACACCCTCCCTCTTTTTTTAATGAGCATCCATAGCCCTCTTATCGTCGTCTCCTTAAGATAAAGAGTGTGTGTTCCAAATTTGATTGAAATCGGCCAAGGGGTTCAGAAGGTACACTGAGTTGATAGATAACTTAACAATACCCCTCCCCTTTTACCCTCCCTTTTTCCAAAGAGCATCCATAATCGGCCAATGGGTTCAGAAGTTATGCTGGAACATACATACAAACATACATACAAACATTGAGTTTTATATATATAGATAGATTTCGCGTGAAATTTTTGAAGAGTTTTCCGTAGAAATTGCAAATATTTTCATTTGAAAATTCCGAACAATTTCAATTGGGATTTTCAATAGATTTCCGTGGACATATTAAGGAATTACCTCGTAGAAAATCCGTAAAACAATCCAAATGGACATTTCAGGAAAACTTTAAAACAGATTAATTTCCTGGAGAAGTTTCTTACCCAAGCAGCACATCTTGTTTCACTATTGAACATTCCATTGTGTTGCAACCATTCGGAAAGAAACAATCTTTGCGTATGTGTCATCAAACATAACTCTCTTGCAATCTAAAAAGCGCAAAGGGTGGATCCTACAGAAACATCCTTCGATTGCAGTAAAATTGCAGTCAAGTATGTTATCGATCATTTAGTAATCTGCGTTCGATCATTTAGTAGTTTGTCAATAGTTTGGAATAACAGAGGCTAAATTTTAAATATATACGATAGAAAATTATTTGAAGAATTAAAAAAAATCGAATTTGATTATGTAACGGTCCTGGATGCAGAAGTCAATTTTCCTTGTGACGTTTCCATGTAATCAACATTTTCTAAATCGCTTACTTTTATCCAATTACAACAAAAATTATAGTGGACACAGAAAATGTCAATTGGATATTGGAGAAAGCCTTTATTTACCTTCAATTCAATGATAAATCTTCACTCCAGGTAAATTTTGGAGATACAGGAGCAATCTGTGGTACAAGGTAGAGAAATTTAGATAATTTTTAAAATCTCGAATCGTTTAGTTTTTGAAAATCAGCATTGAATTATAAGAAATTTTGTAGAAAAACGGTGATGATGCTTTTCTCGCTCATTATAAAATGTATCGAGAAAAGTGCTTTAGGGAGGTCAAAATAGCACAAATATAAAGCAATTAATGGTTTTTACTGTCATGTAGACTTCTAAAACATTTAGAATAATTCTTCGTCTTATTCTTCTTCTTCTACTTCTTCTTCTTCTCCTCCTTCTTCTTCTTCTTCTTCTTCTTCTTCATAAAAGAATTCATCATAAGCAACAGACGATGAAAATCATTAGTTGTTTTCAGGATTAATTCTGTCCAAAAAAATGTGGAAATGCTCGCACAAAATTTTGTGACACTCAAAATGTATATTAGTTTATAAGAAGACAATCGATGAAAATAAATAAAGAATTTGAAAAATAAAAACAAATGTGGCAAAATTGGTTTGTGAAGAAATCATATCAAAACCGTAATATAATCGGGAGAAGACGAAATCAAGGACAGAAAAAAATTGTTCAACATGTTCTTGTACATGTTTCTAGAGAGTCGAATACGAATAAGTTCTACAAAAAGTTTTAAAATTCCGCCATCCGAGCCAGTGATTTTTGGATTTTATTAAAATGCGATTTCTGGCTGTTGGAATAATATTTCAAGTCTTTAATTAAGTCTACGGAATTTGAGTTGAAAAAGTAATGAATAATATTATTCGAAAAGCACAAATAAACGCTTCATAAAAAATCACTTTAATAAAGACTTAAAAAAACAAATAAACGCTATTGAAAAATGTTCACTTCTATGAACATTGAAGTTGCTCCGCCTCTCCTTGATGGAATATTTCTGATATTGATTTGATATTCTTGACTTGAATACACTACAGGGTGTCTGCAAATTATCCGTACAACAAAACAGGTTCACAATAATATTTTTGAACAAATTAACAAAAATAACATGCATTGCATGTTATTATAATAAGATTACATGAACCAAGCTTCATTTGTTGATTTCAAAATAACCCCTGTATCATGAGTTATACATTCCCCGTCGAACGCAATTGCTGCCGATTTTCTCGGTTAATGGAAACAGCACGAAAAATGTGTGAGACTTTTTACGCCTTTTGTATAATATGTATATGTATGTATATGTATTTTGACCATAGCTTCTGATCCTATTAGTCCAGTTTTCAATAGGCAGTAATGGAACATGAATCCCTGCCGTTCACAGACCGCATCGTGCTTTCGTTCTGTGCGGTTCTATTTTCTCTCTTTGCTGAAGGAAGTTTTTAATACTACCCGAAGCTATTTTAATTTCAACAGTGCTTCTCAGCGCTATTTGTACTCACTGATCCCGTTACGATCTTTGCAAGGATCCGTGCCTTCGTTTTACGTTGGATACGTTTACGGAAGTAAAATTCCGACAAGCGGTGGTAATCCTGCAGGGACACCGTTCTGGAAAAAAGAAACAACTTAACTTCAAGACCATCGACGCCAAATTAACTTTAACTTCAAGTAATTAACTTTAACAAAAGTGAACTAAATAATATGAAAAGTTCGGAAAAGGCCTGTATTATGTCCCATGTCCGTGTTACATGGGAACATTTCCGCAGGCCTGGGGGTAATTTCCAAAACCCCAAAAGTGGGGTCATGGTACTGTGGTGGAACCTCTCACGCCAAGGACGCCTGTCCTATGAGAGAAGATTCCAATAAATTTAAATGTGCCAATTGTGGGGGCAATCATAAATCAAATTTCTGGGAATGCCCTTCAAGCAAAAAAATGTTGAATTCCCGTGCAAATCCCAGATTCGCCGGGTAAACACGAGTCAAAACCCTCAACCATTTGCCGGTCGAGCATTTCATACCCACCATAATCAACGAACACATTTTACTCCTACCTCTCATAGGGTAACGAACAGTTCGTCGAATTAAATTTTCAAAAAAAATCTCATCACAAGAGATCCAAATTATTTTATTTACCGAAATGATCGTCTTGACAGCGCCTGTCTGTGGTGGGGTCGCCATTGTCATTAATAGACGTATCAAATATAAATTATATTCTTTATTTGAAACCAAAGTTTTTGAAACCTTGGGAGTTTCTGTTGAAACAAATTATGGACAATTCTTTTTTATTGCTGCCTTTCCAGTGCAATGGGAAAAGGAGTTTGTTAAAAGTTGATCTTCAAATTCTAACTCATGTGGTTACAATGATAAAATTTTATTAGAAGATTTATCTGCGGGATATTATACTATTCAATATTCCAATGGATCAACTTGTTTTTCTTCCATTCGAAATCCTTCTACAATTGATTCAGTTTTAATGGATTCAAGTCCGCTGTGTTTCTAATTGGTAACTCATGCTGACTTTGACTCTGATCACCTTCCTGTGACGTTTTAAATCATTCAAGAAACCAATAATAATCAAATCAGCTCTACTTTTAATTATCGCTGCTGATAGGGATTGGGAGCTGATTGGGATTTATATAAAACGTACATCGATAGGAATTTTGATGTTGATATTGCTCTCGATATCAAAAGTGATATTGATAATGCTCTCATATCTTTGATAAATTTAATTGTCGAAGCCAGAGGCATTGCAATTCCTAAATGTGAAATTAAATTCAACTCCATTATTATTGACGGCGATCTTCAGCTACTGATCCGTCTTGAAAATGTGAGGCGAAGGCAATACCAAAGAACTCGCGATCCCGCGTTGATAGTTACTTGGTGAGATTTGCAAAATGAAATAAAAAACGTTTCGCTATTATGAGAAATACCAACTTTGAAAATAATGTCCAAAGTTGGATCCCAGTTCGGAATCCTTTTGGAAATTAAAAAAAAATGTTAAAAAAAACTGAAAAGCGCTGGAGGGGGGGAATACAATTTTATTAACAAATGGCGAAAATTCTTAAAAACTTGCTCAGCAGCAGAGTGTAAAATAATCGAAAATTTTTGGTGACGTGCACTTCTATTTACTTGTCAGCTCACTTCCAGACACATTCATAGTCGGATCAGGACTGTCAATATTCGATTGAATATTAGTCATTGAATATTTATGTACGTTCTACAAATTGATAAATTATCTGAAATCTGAACAAGTTTTAAATGAGTAAAGTAGTTTATCATATAGAACTGAATCCGATTTTCATCCACGAGGCACTTTCAATGGTAAACATCAATATAAACAATGCTAATAATGTTTTTTCCTGCACACAGTAAGCACATTCAGTGACAGCCGAATGAATGAGTTTGTGGAGTAGTCGTCTGACTATGTCATTCTATGTTTTGAATAATCATGCGATGTTTGTCAAAATTCGGACTGAAATTGCTTCATGAAGATGAATATTTTATGCTCTGCTCAGCAGTTTGAGAGTACCCATAATTTTAGTCTAGGTCTCATTAGTCCTATTGAGGATCAGGTCACGCGGATGTATGAAGACATTCTCAATCAAGAGCATGTTTTTAACCCGTTTGCATATTTTCTCCACTTACTTGCAAAAATGGAAAATTTCCCCGAATGCTTCCAAAACTCAGCTTATAAGCCGAGAGCTTCTTATTTGAAACCTTCTAGCAGACATATTGTCACTATGAATGGGGTTCCAATTAATTGGTCTAGCGAAGCCAAATATTTAGTACTTCTGCTGGACCAAAAATTAACTTTTAAAAATCACATTGAAGGCGTTCAAGCCAAATGTAACAAATATATTAAGTATATATATCCACTTATAAACAGAAAATCAAAACTTTGTCTTAAGAAAAAACTTTTGATTTACAAGCCAATTTTTAGACCAGCCATGTTGTATATGTACTAGTTGCTGCAATACCAGACAGAAGGCACTTTAGAGGATTCAAAATAAAGTGTTGAAAATGATTCTGAAGTTGCCTCCGTGGTATAGTACCAATGAATATCATAGAATTTATAATTTTGAGACATTGCAACAAATGTCCAACAAAATAATTTCCAATTTTAGACAAAAATCGTTGCAATCTTCTATCTCCTAGTAGTAACCCCATTAGGTTAAGTTTAGTTTAATTTGAAAACATTGTAATTCCTACATGGTTCAATTCAACCAGAGATAAAATCTTAACTGCCAGAGGCATTTTAAATGTATTAAGAATAACTAAAAATGTAAATAAGGATGAAAGTGTTAAGAAAACACGGAACACCTAACCTAAGAGATGAATGCATGTATTAGATAATTAGCAAATAATTTGAATTCCGACAAAATTTCACCTCTCCCAACCTTTTTGTACAACCTCTAAAACTTTTTATAATTTTCGTGTTTTGCGATAAATTGCTTGGGTTTCCGGCATTAGGGTATCTCCCATACTACTAAGTAAGAGAATAAACCCCTCTCAAATAGGACGCTATATTAGTGTCTTCTGGTTACACAGTTGTTGATGGTCCAGCTGTGGGAGGCGTCGATTGCGATCATGCGTGAGAAAATACGCTGACGAAAAATAAAATCAAAATAATTAAATGGACACAAATTCTCATATTTATATAATATACAGCATACAGTAGCAAATCATAAATCTGAAATTATTATGCTTTTATTATAATAAGCATACCATCAGATTATGTTAGCAGTATTATACCCCTTCTAAAAACGATTTCCAATAGACATTTATCACCTTCAACAAATGTCTAGGAAATTCCTAACGCCGGCAGTTTTGATTTCAAATTCATCAAAATCTGTCGTTACGTGCCTTATCTTAGCCTTGCAGCCACAATCGGAGGACGCGATTTGCATTTTGGTTATTTATTGGTTCAACTGTTGAAATTAACTCTATTCAGAACTGCAAAGTTGTTCTCAAATGTAGAAATTAGCTCCATTTTAAACACCGTTCAATCATCGTTTGAGCCTACTTCAAGGGCCGCCGGTAAGCGAGCAGTGAATGTCTCTCAACTTCGGCCCAAAGCATCGCCGTCGTGTTAAAGGTATCACGGGCTCTCATCTCCACCTCGGAATCGCTATCGGCTTAAGCAGGATCAGACCAAAATCACGAAAATCGGCGTAGCATCTTTGCGATGCTGTGCGTGAGTTTAAAAAAAACAACACCACTTCTTCGTTTCGCTGCATATGGTTGGGATTTCGCCGAAGTCGTTTGTTACATTGTCTAGAGATGTTATAATGTCATGCGAAGCCTACCTGCTGCTGTTGTGGTTCGCGATCTGTGACGACGACAATGACGACCGAAACGACGAGAGCTGATGACCAGAGGCGACGATGACGACGACGACGCACGTCGTCGTTGCCGAATTGACCCTAGGCGAGCCTAGTGGGCGTCTTATTCTCACGAAGCAAAACTGGCCCACCGAATGTGATATACATTTATGCGGAAAGTGTTATGATTTGATTAATTGATGCATTTGTTTTGTGGACTAGTATTGCAATCTGCAAATATAGTATAACATTTTCAGCATTTAAATGACGGGCATACATTTTCCCAGATAAATTAGGTTTAAGCAAATGTCCATATACGTATCCCCATATCATATTAATCAATATCTATTCTGTTCTGCGTTAATTCTGACTTACACTTTCGTGAATGTACACGTAAAAACGTTTTTTATTGACAATAATAACAATAGTAATAAACATATTTGATTAAGCAGACCAACTTTATATTCAACAATACTCACAATCTCTTCACACCTATCATTTTTATTAAGTCTCATTTATCATTTATATACCCAAGAGGTGATAAGATAAAATATGGTAAGTTAATTCATTTAAAAATATGTTGTATTAATAACGAGGAAATATTTATTTATCTAGGTAGTAAAAACGCATTGAGGAAAGGAATTCCGAAATTGCTTAAATACCAAAAAAACGTAAATTAAAAAAAAAGAGTTTTTTGACTAAGTTATTTTGTGACGGGGCTTACAGTTGTTTAAAGGCATCAGCCACTATCGTTTTTGCGACCAAGTTTGAGTTATCAACTGAGAAAATCGGGTGTCACATTTTACCTAACAGGCGCATTTCATACAGATTTTCTTTACTTTCATTTTGACAACATATTATAAAACTATATTTTGTTGGTTCTGTATTAATTTTAAATTTTTATTGATAAGGAAAGGCCAAGGCATGGAAACCAATGAGTTTTATTAACAAATTTTGCTAACATTTTGTCCAGTTTTTATACAGAGTTTTGTAGGTTCTTATACAGAATTGTAATAAAATCGGACATCCGCTGCTTGGGTGTCATTTTTAACTTTCCATTGTCCAATAAAAGTCGTTGTCGATTAAGAAGAAGAAGCCAAAAGATGCTATTTGAAAAATAAAAGTACACGGGAAAGCATAGATAAAAAAATCTCTAGTTAAAATATTCTAGAAGTAATTTGAAAAGCCCGACCTAATCCACCTACAGTGAATGGAACACTTCTTAAATTTTTTAAAAGTTGTGAGCACCCATTTTTTATTCCAATCTCTTAGCATTCGCTTATATGCTTATATATATGCTATATACCTTCAATTTAAAAACAAATATCTGAAATTGGGATAATACATATGTTAGTGCATATCATTCGTATTTCAGATACAGTGAACTATCCTTTAATCGATATTGAAGTTAAGGAGGTATCGGGATAAGGAACACATTTATATTTGGTGTGCAATAACATGTGAGAAATGAGAAGTGAGTGATGAGAAGTGAGAGGTGAAAAACGTGATGTGATAGTAGCGAAGTGAAAAGTATGTGAGTATAGTGGAATAAACAGAAGCAAGGGGTGAGAAGTGAGATGTTGAGTAGTGAGAAGCAAGTGGAGAGATATAAGACAGAAAGAAGAAGGAAGACAGAAGAAAGAAGAAGAAAGAAAGAAGGAAGGAAATCCTCACTTCTTACTTCTTTATACTCCCTTCTCACAACTCACTTTTCAATAATCATTTCTCACTTCTCACTACTTACTTCTTACTTCTCTCTTAGCACATCTCATTCTCACCTCCCTCTTCGCACTATCTCCGCACTTCTCACCTCCGCCCTTAAACACGTGGCTTAAACACCACTCCACTTGGGAGGCCACTGCTAATTTATGGCCGATTTATTGCTGAATTATTGCCCGTACGAGACTCTCCTTAGGGAGAGTCCATTTAATCTCCTCCAAAAGAATTTTACGGATCGTTTCAGCTAGCTAGTGAACCACCGACCGAACGGGTTTACCCTAATTATTGTAACGTCCTCATATGCATAGTTAGAAGGCACTGAGAGAATTCGGTAAAGTGTTCACTCATACTCAAGAGCGATGTAACAGGGTATGCTGCTCGCATCTCATCATCGGATCGGAGATCCACTGATCGTCGTGCAACAATCAACAGATAGGAGATGGACTGACTGCCCCTAAGTCACACTCCCATTTGGCGGAGGACGGGGCTCGGAAATAACAAACGCGACGTGATGTACAATACACAAAAATAATCAAACAAATAAAGACAACTTTCGTGATCATTTTCCAAGGCTCTCATAGATCATTTCTCCGCAGTATGAAATTTCTCCGCTATCCAAGCATTCACCGCAGTGGCGACCAAATTTTGAAAAATATCAAAGTGGCTTTTTTTCTGGAGTTAATATTTTAGAGTGCTGCACAATTGGGTCCTGTCCGACCCTATCCGGGTCATAGCTGGTGTGAGGCAAGGATGTATTCTACCACCGTTACTGTTCCTCATCGTAATCGATGAGATTCTGGTAGATGCGATTGACCGTGAACCAAACCGCGGGCTGTTATGGCAGCCTATAACCAACGCAACGGCGCTCTGATATGCAGAGTAAGCTCAACGACCTTGCAGAGCGCTCTTCCTCGGCAGGTTTAGTCATCAACGTCAACAAACCAAATCGTTGGTTTTGGAGAATGTTGAAAGCTTCCAATATCTTGGTAGCCAAATGGCGTCAGACGGCGGTACCAAGATCGACATAGGCGCACGGATCAAGAAAGCAAGGGCTGCCTTTGCGAATTTAACAAATATCTAGAAAAACAGGCAGATAAGTGAACGCACCAAAATACGAATTTTCAACTCTAACGTGAAATCTGTGCTGTTATACGCTAGCGAAACATGGTGTGTATCAGTGGAGAACACTCAACGGCTGCAGGTGTTCATTAACAGATGCCTGCGGTATATAATTCGGGCCTGGTGGCCTCACAACTGGATCTCAAACAACGAGCTCCATCGTCGTTGTCACCAGAGGCCGATAGCAACAGAAATTCGGGATCGGAAGTGGGGCTGGGTCGGCCACACTCTACATAGGGGCGGAAACGAAATCTGTAAACAAGCATTAGACTGGAACCCAGCGGGACATCGCAGCAGAGGCTCATGGCGGCGAAGGCTCAATAAAGAAATAAAAGAAGTCGACCGAAATCTAACCTGGCATGGCAACAGGTTAAAGCGATAGCCGGGCAACGCTCAGGATGGAGATCTTTCAAGTCGGCCCTTTGCACCACCAGGATCCATAAGTAAGTAAGTAAAATATTGTTGTTTTCGCTTATCGCAAAGAGATAACAATTAACAAAACGACTATTTAACTGTTATTCCGTTGTTTATTACAATAAAATGTTCTGGACCGATTAACTATCCAATTAAAGTGTCCTCAAATGGCTTCGTTGCACTACAAAAAAGGCGTTCGAGAACCAGCTATTCCCGGTGAATATTTGACTCGCGGATTGGGAAACACAAATTACGTTTTTCAGAATGTTCAATTCAAATCTACACCACGATTTTGCGCTGATTGACCCGTCAGTGGAAAACTTCTATAACAACTATTACTCTGCAAAATTTCCTGTTTTCTCCCTATTTTCCAGTTTTATTTTTTTATTTTTACAATTTAATAAATCTATTCCACAAAATAGGTCACCATAAAGTCTCAATATTAAACCACCTAATACGTCTACAACGCCCTTTAACAATTGTTTCGCTCCTGAAAGTAAAACAACAACTCACCCTCCACGGTGAGTTGATCATTCTTGTCCGTGCAAAACGGAGCTCTCCTCAGAAGCTTCGCATCTGGTAAAGTTTCTTTTGATCCGCGAGATGCTGGGCGGCGCATCGCTTCCACTCCGCGGCGGCGTTTCCTCCTTTCTGTACATTTTGCGGCGCTTCATGTCCAATTAGATATAAATAAGACCACTGTCCTAGGTAATGCTGGTAGTCCCCAACGTAGCAACAGGCTAGAACCATCGCCATCGAGACGGTTTCGTGCGACAGTACCGTATCCATCCGGACGAGTAACTTTCGTGGGAGAACGCCTACGACATTTCCAGTTCTACCTGAGCATCCGACCGATTGCGGATGTGCTTTAGGTTGCATCGCGAAGGTGTGAAATCCGATCGGATTAGATCAGATCAGATCATCGGGCTGTTGCTCCACTGACCAGCGCAAAGAATTGAGTGAAAACTGTAATAGCAGAGAATCAGTGAACGTTGGCGGAAGAACAAACCGACCGAAGTGATAATAACTGAATCGGCGTGAAGTAATTAGTACGTTCTTGAACGCAGTGAAAGTGAAATTGAATGGTGTAAGGGGAAATAAAAGGAGTTGGAAAAATGGTGAGTGCAAATATGCGATATCAAACAAGATAATTAGGACTGTAATGTGATGTAGTGAGACAAGCTTATAATTTACCATAATCGAAGTAGTGCAAATAAAGGATTTAAAACAATGTTTCTGAATGAAAACTTCAGCAGAGGATGAAATTAAAACATGTTCAAGTGAAACATCCATGGACATTAAAGTTCAAAATGGACAAGCAAGAGAAGCAGATGCCGTAAACAGTGCTGTGAGAAATTTATGATGTGCAATATTTGGTCGCTCCCATATGGAACCCATCGGTAAAAGAAACTTTTAAAGGTGATGGTGAAATAAAACCGTCTATTGCCTGCTAATTATTTTATAATTAGCCAAAGAAAAAAATATTCTAAAATAGTCACCTATTCGGTTTCATACTGAATTTCATTATTCGAAAAACTTAATACATTTTAATTGTCGAAGGTTGGTTTACAATAGGGATGTTTCAATAGAAATGACATCATCGGTAAATTTTCTTATTATATTCAAGTTTAATTTCTACCGGAAATGAATTGCGTTCTTGGGAATTTCTATCAATGCATTTTGTTGCGAGTCAATCGATTTAGGGTAAGTGCATTAAAAGTGAGCTAGACAGTTTACGCGTTTTTTATAAAAAAAAAAGTATTTTGGCCTTAGTTTCTGAACCCATAATCCGATCTGACATTTTTTAATAGGAAACAATAGGACAGGATTCCGCGTCGAATGGAACTTCTTGCGAGTAAATCGGTAAAAAATAAGTATACAAAAGTGAACTGCCTATGCGAAATTCTAATACGAATCTTTATTTTAGTTTTTCACGATCTACTCAACTTTACTTTTGATTTTCACATGAGGAAATATCATATAAACCCGTCGGAAACTATAGCGAACGTAACTGCTGAAAGAATGAAGAAAATCCAACCAGCCGTTTTCGAGTTATGCGGATACGAACACAGACCATTTCACTTTTATATATAAGAAGAAGATTTAAATTTCTTTAAACATTATCAACTAATAAAATTCATGTAGACTCTCATTTGACTAGATGACAGTCCAACTGAATGACATTTCGATTAAAAGAACTGCGTTTTGTTTTAATTTGAAACACTTGATTGATACATTAACTAATTGCCCATCATTGTGCATGACCTTTCGGCAGCCAATAAAAAAAATTACGACAATAAAGTTTCAAGACAATACTTTCGACCAAGTGGGCCTTGTGTCTTTTCGACTGAATAAGCCTCGATGAATTATGCTGCTAAATACTTTCGACTAGATGTCCATTCGAATAAATGTATCTTCGACCAAATATCCTTTCGCCCAAGTGTCATTCGACGAAATGTCATTCGACGAACTGCACACTTAGAATTTTTTACAGTATACTGTAATTTTTTAACGAACTTTCAACAGCTGAATGTTCGGTACTATTTTCGGTAATTGGTTACAGAATTACAGATCGTTAGGTAATTGGATATTCCATTATTTATTATTTATTACTTACTACATCAACAATGATGCCCAATGATGGTTAAAAAAAAAATATAAATACAATATCACATCACTACATTAAAAACATTGTCAACACGGTTAGATGACTTTACCCATTAATGGGTACTATGTTATTGTTGATATTATTCCCACCGTGAAAAATTCACCCATTTTCTTGAAAAAGTGCCACTACTCATTTTAATGGGTAGTGGCGCTTTTTAAAGAAAATGGGTGAATTTTTCACGGTGGGAATAATATCAACAATAACATAGTACCCATTAATGGGTAAAGTCATCTAACAGTGAAGAGGTTAAAATACAATACAATCACAAATACATTAACTATAGTCTATGTGTGTCAATTGTTCTGGTCGGTGAAAAATGATGTGAAGAACCGGCGGAGGACATCTCGCGTCAAGTGGAAATCAAACACCGACGCCACTCTATTGAAAACACGCTGCAAACCATGGAGGGCACTACGCAGTCCATAGTTTGTGCGACGAAAAGGAAGTCTTAGCATTAGGTTACTCCGCAGTTGTCGGGGTTGTGCGTTGATGTTTATTTGTCGCAGAAGAGTGTCACAATCTATTCTTCCTTGCAAAATATCGGCGACGGTTAATGCTCTGCATACATCCCTTCGGATACACAGAGGTTCTAAGCTGATCAGCTGGCAACGGCTCTCGTAGCGAGGAAGTCGTAGCGGATCTCTCCAGGGAAGGTTGCGGAGTGCGTACCGTATAAATCGACGTTGAACGGATTCGATGCGTTCGACACCATTATTATAGTTTGGACTCCAGACCGCAGAGCAGTATTCTAACGTAGATCGCACGAGAGAGCAATACAGTGTTTTCAAACAGTAGATGTCTGTGAAAGTCTTTGTCACTTTGATCACAAATCCAAGAGACCTGGATGCTTTATCAACAACATATGAAATGTGATCCGAGTATGTCAGTTTGGAGTCCAATAGAACACCGAGATCTTTCACACAGTGCACTCTTTCAATAGTTGTTTCGAACAGGCAGTAGTTGAAGGTAATCGGTTGTTTCTTTCTAAAAAAAGTTATGATCGAGCATTTTTTCGGGTTAACTACAAGTCGAGTTAGATTGCACCAATGAGCGAAAGCATCGATCTGGTCTTGTAGTAGATGACAATCGGCTATTGAGCAGATGCGCAAAAACATTTTAAGATCATCTGCAAAGGATAATCGCGGTCCTTTTAGAACTAGATGAACGTCATTGAAGTAGAGAAGGAATATCAACAGTCCCAGATGGCTACCCTGCGGTATGCCAGACATCGCGAAAAAGCTTTCCGAGCGACAATCGCCTAGAGCAACTGTCAACCGGCGCACAGTAAGGTACGAACCAAACCATGCAAGCAGGCTGCCTCCAATTCCCAATATATCAAGCTTGGCGATCGCAATGCTGTGGTTCAACTTATCAAATGCTGCAGTAAGATCCGTATAAATTACATCTGTTTGATCACAAGCAAGCATACTGTCTGTAACGTATGATGTGAGACATAGTAGATTCGTACATGTGGAACGTTTTTCCATAAATCCATGTTGGTCGGTACTGATATAATGTTTACAGTGGCCATTTAGAGAATCCATGACGACCAGCTCGAACAACTTCGATACAGCGCATAGCGACGTGATTCCTCGATAATTCTCGGGTACTTTTTCAAAACGGCGTATGTCGCAAATTGTAAACAAACCCGTTTTCAACAGCATATGGCATCAAATTCATCTAAAAATGTGTATATCTTCAAAGCTACATGAAAATGTGTTTTTAAAAATGTAAATCATTTTTTTGCAAAACGGTGTAACATCATTGTTGAAAATATTGCACATACACCGCTTAGCAGAAAATGAACTTTAAAAAGTTTTTTCGAACAACTAAATAGTTTAAAACGTGCGTCTGCTTGTACTTTTTCATCACTGATTTCAAAATTAAGCATTTTGCTTAAATATTCTGATTTTCGTTAAGAAAAACATTTTACGTTGTTTTTCTGCAGCAAATGTTGTTACGTCGTGTTGAAAGTGTTGCAATTTTTTTGTCGCATGTGCGTGAAATGTTTCAACTTGACGCAACATTTCGACGTATCAACAATGCAGCGTACGGAGCAGCGTAACATTTCGACGAAAGTAGCATGACCTCGGTCATGCTGACGTATCAAAACGACGTATGTGATTTATCTGTTGCAGAACGTTGTAACATATATTTTTATCAAAATAACTGAAATGTTCACACGTAGTGCAGATTTCAGGGTCAGTGACGATGAACCTTTTCATAATGCATCGTTGAGGTGTATTCAACTGCAATAAAAATGATTAGTTTCTAAATAGGAATAAAAATAAAATCTGAAAACTTCCAAGCCCATTTTCTCAGCTTGAACAAAATGTTACAACGCCGATTTGAAAAAGTTCCCGAGAATTGTTTATATCGCGTCAAAAAGTACCGTACAGTTCGGTAAATGGATTCCTTGACAATCCGTCAAATCTTACCGTACGTTCGATAATTTGAATACCATGCTTACCGAACAATTCGTTTTTTTTTTTGTTTTAATTTTTAATTTCGGATGTATCAGAAAATTATCAATTCTATAAGAAATAAATATATAATAATTATTAATTATTTTACCATCACAATCATTTTATTTGTGAATATGATTGAAAACCCATTCAATGAAGCAGCCGAGCTTGCAGTATACCGCCTTCTATGAAGCCTGCTTGTCTGTAATAAAAATCGCCGGAACAATGTTGCCTAGTAAAAATAAATCTGAAATATGAAAAGATTCCATATTTTTTTATTCGCACTTGAAGGTAAAAAGATTCTACAACTACTAACCTGTTCCATAGGCAGTGATATTGGGCAAATTTTAGACGAAGTTTAACGGAAGCCTTTAGCAGCAGAAAACTATTAACCGTGAACAACTTTTTGGAAATGATCAACACCATATGACAGATAATGTTATTTTACGGAAGTTCGGTAGTTCTGATATAATTTAACGAATTGTTCGGTAATTGTCTTACCATATTCGGAGATAATTTGTTTATACCGTACGAATTGTAATTTTGTTACCGAAGAACGTCAAATCAACCCTTTTTTGTTACAGAATTTCGGTTAAATAAAACATTTTTACCGAAAAATTTGTAATATCCCATGTTTACCGAAATATTTCGTCAAAGTTTTTACCGAACTGCGAAATATAATCTAAGTGTGTGTCCTAAAACCGGATTTTATTGGTTTTTGTTTATATTGAAAGTTAATATTGTATGGATCAATTAAAACGTAATAATAATACAGCCTTTACTCTTTTTGAGCAGTTCCAGCCATTTTTTTAAATACATGACAAGCGGCACGCACGTACGACTACGGTTTTGAACTAAGCTAAAGAAGACACTTTATGCTTGATTTTTCTCGACAACATGAATGATTTAATGAAATAATACAAGACGTTTACATTTGGTGAACTGGAAGGTCATTCGACAGTTTAGGACCGAATTCGAGGGAGATCTGCTTCGGTCTTCTGATACACAAAAGCATCCTTTAGTTCTGTAACACTTCCACTTTACAATTAACACCTTTCTCGATAAAAACGAACGGTGGCTTGTTGCGCTTGCAAATAACTTCACCAATACAACGAGATAAAAAAAGTGTATGAAAATATATTAGACACGGTGTATATTTTCATGACTTACGCATGTAATATGGTCGTAGTTCTGCGAAACCGCACCAAGCGGCTTGTTTTTTTTTTGCTAATTATCTAATACATGCATTCATCTCTTAGACTAGGTGTTCCGTGTTTCCTTAACAATATCATCCTTATTTGCTATGTTACGCTTTTAGTTATTATTAATACATTTCAATTGCCTCTGGCAGATAGAATATTTCCTCTGGTTGAATTGAACCATGTAGGAATTACAATGTTTTCTACTTAAACTAAACTTAACCTAATTTATACTAAAGGTACAAGGAGCTAATCGTTGCAATAGAAGATTGCAATAGAATGAGAATGCAATAGAAGATTGCAACGATTTTTGTCTAAAATTGGAAATTATTTTGTTGGACATTTGTTGCAATGTCTCAATATTAGAAATTCTATGAAGTTCATTGGTACTATACCACGGAGGCAACTTCAGAATCATTTTCAGAATTTTATTTTGAATCCTCTGAAGTGCCTTCTTTCTGGTATTGCAGCAACTAGTCCATATTGGCACAGCATACAACATGGCAGGTCTAAAAATTTGTTTGTAAATCAAAAGTTTGTTCTTAAGACAAAGTTTTGATTTTCTGTTTATAAGTGGATATAGACACTTCATATATTTGTTACATTTGGCTTGAAGGCCTTCAATGTGATTTTTAAAAGTTAATTTTTGATCTAGCAGAAGTCCTAAATATTTAGCTTCGCTAGACCAATTAATTGGAACCCCATTCATAGTGACAACATGTCTGCTAGAAGGTTTCAAATAAGAAGCTCTCGGCTTATGTGGGAAAATTATAAGCTGAGTTTTGGAAGCATTCGGGGAAATTTTCCATTTTTGCAAGTAAGTGGAGAAAATATCCAAACTTTTTTGCAATCTACTACAAATGACACGAAGGCTTCGCCCTTTGACTGAAAGGCCCGTGTCATCTGCAAACAAAGATTTTTGACACCCTGGTGGTAAATCAGGTAAGTCAGAAGTAAAAATGTTATACAATATGAGCCCCAGTATGCTTCCTTGGGGAACACCAGCTCTTACAGGTAATCTATCAGATTTAGAATTCTGATAGTTTACCTGCAGTGAGCGATCTGATAAATAATTTTGGATCAGTTTAATAATGTACAGAGGAAAATTAAAATTCATCAATTTTACAATCAAACCTTCATGCCAAACACTGTCAAATGCTTTCTCTATATCAAGGAGAGCAACTCCAGTCGAATATCCTTCAGATTTGTTGAGCCGAATTAAGCTCGTAACTCTTAATAACTGATGAGTGGTTGAATGCCCATGGTGAAAACCAAATTGCTCATCAGCAACAATAGAATTGTCATTAATATGAACCATCATTCAATACAACGTGCCCACACATCATCTATTTATCGACTTCAAAGCCGCATATGATACAATCGATCGGGACCAGCTATGGCAGCTAATGCACGAAAACGGATTTCCGGATAAACTGATACGGTTGATCAAGGCGACGATGGATCGGGTGATGTGCGTAGTTCGAGTTTCAGGGGCATTCTCGAGTCCCTTCGAAACCCGTAAAGGGTTACGGCAAGGTGATGGTCTTTCGTGTCTGCTATTCAACATCGCTTTGGAGGGAGTAATACGAAGAGCAGGGATTGACACGAGTGGTACGATTTTCACGAAGTCCGTCCAGTTATTTGGCTTCGCCGACGACATTGATATCATGGCACGTAACTTTGAGAGGATGGAGGAAGCCTACATCAGACTGAAAAGCGAAGCTAAACGGATTGGACTAGTCATCAACACGTCGAAGACAAAGTACATGATAGGAAGAGGCTCAAGAGAGGTCAATGTGAGCCACCCACCACGAGTTTCTATCGGTGGTGACGAAATCGAGGTGGTTGAAGAATTCGTGTACTTGGGCTCACTGGTGACCGCCGATAACGATACCAGCAGAGAAATTCGGAGACGCATAGTGGCTGGAAATCGTACGTACTTTGGACTCCGCAAGACGCTCCGATCGAATAGAGTTCGCCGCCGTACCAAACTGACTATCTACAAAACGCTTATAAGACCGGTAGTTCTCTACGGACACGAGACCTGGACGATGCTCGTGGAGGACCAACGCGCACTGGGAGTTTTCGAAAGGAAAGTGTTGCGTACCATCTATGGTGGGGTGCAGATGGCGGACGGTACGTGGAGGAGGCGAATGAACCACGAGTTGCATCAGCTGTTGGGAGAACCATCCATCGTTCACACCGCAAAAATCGGAAGACTGCGGTGGGTCGGGCACGTAGCCAGAATGTCGGACAGTAATCCGGTGAAAATGGTTCTCGACAACGATCCGACGGGAACAAGAAGGCGAGGTGCACAGCGGGCAAGGTGGATCGATCAGGTGGAGGACGACTTGCGGACCCTCCGCAGACTGCGTGGTTGGCGAAGTGCAGCCTTGAACCGAGCTGAATGGAGAAGTCTTTTATGTGCAGCACAGGCCACTCCGGCCTTAGTCTGATGATAAATAAATAAAATGAACCATCATTCTATTTAAAATAATCTTTTCAAACAGTTTGCTTATGGAAGAAAGCAAACTGATTGGGCGATAACTAGAAGCCTCAGCTGGATTTTTGTCCCAAGCGGCTTGTGATTTTTTGTGCGTAAAAGGAAAACGGGCATCATTTCATATCAATTCATACGTACATTTGTTGTAGGATATTCTCAGTTATGGGGTTGAGAGATGTCCGATACGATTTGTGATCAATTAAATCTTTTAAACGAAAGCTTAGGTAGAAAAATGGGAAATTTTTTTATGGCACTTGGTGCGATTTACCTGAACCCCGGCCATATGCAGAATCCTTCACCTTTACCAATATGAAGGAATATGTACATTGTACATTGTTGAAGAAGTGGGAGAATAGCAACGGTCCAAGATTGCTTCCCTGTGAAACACCAGACCCGTTTGTAAACCAAAACGAAGCAGAGGAGCCCGGTCAGTTTTCTATCACATAGATAAGAACTGAACCAACCGACGAGCCAAACCCGTGTTTTGCTAATATAATCATGCGGCTAACACGATCAAATGCAGCCTGCAAGTCGGTGTAAACGGCATTGATCTGCTATCCACGACCAACCATCTGCAAGCTAAGTGAAGAGAATCAAACTAGATTGGTGTTAACGCCTCGCCTTGGGAAAACCCATGTTGATTGATGCTAATGTAGTGACTCACGCAGGAGAATGTGTAGCTCGAAACGATGATTTCCATTTATTTCGGGAACGTGAATGATTGTTTCCATACAGTTGGAAAGCAAAATTGCCGCAATGACATCATGATTATGAGGATACTTACCACCCTAAAGGCAGTTCCGTGGCCCTTGGTGGAGCCTCCTCCTAAGGCATCAAAATCGGCTTTTCCATCAAAGTACAAACTATGATGAAATGGTATCGAACTTCAGCATTTTGAAAATGGAACTAAAACAACCTGTTATGTTTTTGGACCAGAGGCCATTGTCGAAATTTCCGATTGCATCAGAATCGGCCATTTTCAAAAAATCTCAAACTATGGCAAGATGGGTATTAAACTTTAGAATTTTGTAAGACAAAAATAGATATGACAACCGGATATGATTTTTGGGATATTGGCCACCTGAAACATGACACAGCTATATGGATCTGCAACATCATAACCGGATGTCATAACTTCCTTTACCTTGCTAAATGCTAAAAAAAAAAGTTCGACGCCTGTTTCGCCATAGCTTGCAATTTGTTGTAAATAACCGATTTTGATGCCTCCGGCGGCTCTTCCAAGAGCCTTGGGGCTGTCCTCCGGGCGGCCAATATCCCCAGAATCAGATATGGATGTTATAATTCCACTTATCTTGCAAACTGCTAAAGTTCAATACCCATATTGTCACAGTTTGTGGTATTTTGAAAATGGACGATCTTGATGTCTCCAATTTTGATGATCAAGGGCCTCGAACTGTCTTCAGGGTGATATAAATTTTCGTAAAATGGTCGATTTTGATGCCTCTGGAGGCTGGGATCTGAACCCAGGGTGGCCAATATCCCCAAAATCATGACTTGAAGTCGAGATTTACAATACTTTCCTGTTAAAGTTTAATTCCCATATTGCTAATATGGAGAGAAAATAGTGATTTTGCCATTTTGAAGCGGAACCGGCCACTTCGAAGAAACCCTGATGTTGACCATTTCTGAAACAGGTGTTACCATTAGTTTTGTATCTGATATAATTCCTATATACAAATTTACCGGAAGAGAGACGAAAAAAGCGACATTTTGTTGTAGTTATATTGCCAAAAAACAAAGCTGTGGTCAATTTCATTGCATCTGACCTAGGGACCCACCGGAATAACTCCGGATAGAAGGGCCTCTTCACAACTTCCAACTTGTATTCTGAATTCTGGGAAATATTGAGCCCAAATTCCCAACACTAGGCACATAGCCGAACTCACTTGGAATTCGAGTTTCGAACATAATAATAAATATCACAATTTTCGTACAAAATCTTGCCATACATATACAAATCTACAAGGTTTTAATGGAAGCAATAAAAGCTTTTCACACAGATACTTCATACTGTATTAATATTACACAAAATAATAAGATTTTAATACAATAATCGTGAAGAGCCGGAGGTACTTTCAAAATTCACACAAATAAATTAAAAACCCTTATTCGGTGTTGGTGCCTTTTTCGTGCATTAGATAAAAAACCAAAAAAACTTGGGTGAGATGGGGCAAAATAGGATAGGATTTCCCGTCGAATAGAATCTATTGCGAGTAAATCGGCCAAAGCTTAATTCCCAAAAGTGTGTTTACAAAATTTTGTACCCTACACACATACATACATACACACAAAAAGACATCACCTCAATTCGTCGAGTAGAATCGATTGGTATATAATAGGGTATCCAATCATGGTTTGAACCAAATGGCGGGTTTCAGATGAGCCGCCAAAATAAAGTTGATTTATTTCATTGAAGGGACATGTTAGAACTGCGATTTCTAGTTTGTATGGAAGCTTAGCTCATTATCTTTCTAAAAACATCCTGGGTGCACATATTTATGTTTAGTTTCATTGAAAAAACTTAATAATTACATAACTTTGATTCGTACCATGGTTTGAACTACACTGTTCATGGTTTGAACTAAAATCGTACCATGGTTTGAACTACTGCAGCAGCCAGCAGCTCCTAAATATAATACTAATCACATGCATGAAACGCTAAGGAAATCTGTAGAAAAGGAAATTTGTTTTACTATTCATCTTCTCGCATTCGATTAATAACTCGAAACGTGTGAAAATCGTCTAAATTATCAATATGAAAATTGCGATTTTTCCATATTGGAAATGTAAACAAAATGCTTCAGCTAGGCGTATGCAGCGCTCCTAGCGGACAGCAGCAGAACATGACTGCATTTACAAGTTCAAACCATGGTACGAATTTAGTTCAAACCATGATCAGTTTTTACCTTGTATAAATGTTACTATTTTAACTGTTTAAAACTGTTTCTCAATTGTATGATGACGTCAATCGATTACAGATGAAAAAAGCATTCTTTTGATATATTGATCTCACTCCTGTGTCATTTACGCTTTATGAAATGATGCCACTGGTGGGGGGGATTTGGCGCAAATTCAGGACGTTTTTAAATCGCTTTATTTTATTACTTAAACAATATGTACGAATGTTTAAATAAACTTTATCACTTCCAGTATACCTAAATATTCAATTCATACTGTTTTAGGTTCATTTCCTGTCAATGAGATGGTAATTTCTACTAATTTCAAAATGGTTCAAACCATGATTGGATACCCTACTATAGCTCTCCGAACCTTCAATCAAAAGTTTGGATTTAGAGTAACATATAGCCTTTACGTATACTTATTATACGAGAACCGCAGAAACGTATAGCCTTTACGTATAATTAGTAAACGAGAAAGGCAAAAATACAGTCTCCCGCATTTGAACATGCCAAAATTTTATACAGATTTTGCAAGATTCTCTTACAGAACTATATTAAAATCTGCCATCCACAGGTTAAGTGTTGAATAAAGATTTTTTTGGTTTATTTACTTAAGTCTTCAGTGATTTCAAGATGAATCTCTCCTGGAAATGTATGCAAAAACCGTTAGATTCATATTATCGCCTTCCAATTGAAGTTACAATAACTACATTACCTGAACATGTTTTTAAAATAATAGCATATATACAAAATATATACAAATTCTCGTAATTAACTTTGATAAACTATACCTTTGTTCTATAATGACCCAAACTTCAAATATATTTAAATTTGCGTAAACAATCTAGTGGTTGAAATGTAATCTACTTCTCTAAAAGAGAAGGTACGTGTCCAAGAGTATAACTAAAAGCAAGATAACCGTACACATTTTAGTTGCTGATACTTTGCGATAATACAGAAATTGCAAAACTATTCAGAAAACCAATTGAACGAAGTTCGGTAATGGCTTTTAATTCCCTTTGTACAAATGTTGCAAGCACAATCAAATGAATCAGTAATAGAAGCACATGTTATCATGAGATGAATTTAAGCTAGGCTCACTTGGTAAGTGAAAAGTTGTCAACGACATTAGACCATAAACTATAAGAATCGATTTTTGTTGCTATTGTTCTGAAAACAAGTGTACACATTTAAAAAATTCAGAAAACAAAACTAAAGAAATATAACAAATCTCCTTTAACATTTTCAGAATTTTGCTACACTAATATTGGCTGCCCTTATGGTGACAGCACAAACTGAAGAATTCAATGGATACTTCTACCCGAAGCCCAGCTGCGACTTTGGGGTGCCGCAAACAGTTTATGTAACTCGAACTGCCACAAACTACCTAACCCGTACCGAAACCATCCAGGGAGGTATTCAATATGACGAGCAAACCGTCACGCAATATTCTTCGATCTACATTACGTCGTCATACGTTCAAACCGTTCCGGTGTACCAAACCGTAACTAGAACCAATACCTACACCGTCACAGCTCCTGCACAACCTCCACGGGTCCAATACAGTACAATCACTATTCCGCCAGTTGTCTCAACTTACACTTCAACCCTCATCAAAGCCACTCCTGTGTATCAGACCATTCGAGATGTCAGCACTGTAACGTTACCTGCTCAAATTCTTCCGGCACAAACCTACTACGATACAGTATCGCTTCCTGCAGTTACCAGAACATCCACCGTCATCCGCACCTCTACCGTTCCAGTTGTGCAGACAGTGCGCGATGTAGTCACTGTTGCTGCTCCTGCAGTCACACTACCGCCACAAATCGTTTACTCCACTGTACAGTTGCCTCCTCAAGTTCTATACTCTACGCAGTATATCACCACAACTCGACCGGTAGTTCAGACCATCCGGAACACTGTTACTCTGCCCGCAGTTACTCTTCCCGGACAAACCTACTACAACACTGTTACGCAACCTCCTGTAACCGTTGTTTCCACCGTCGTCAACAACGTTCCTACTCCGGTCTACCGAACCATCACCAACACCCAAACCGTTACACTCCCTGCCCCGGCACCGCAATATCAAACCATCTACTCCACAGTGACGCTCCCCGGTAGGGATCAAACTCATACTAACTACCGAACGACAACCTTGCGGGACGTTCAATACATCACACGTACGGTGACTAATACCATCCCCGGTGTGCAATACGACGCACAAACCATTTACTCCACTGTGACACTCCCGGGCGTTACGAAGACCTTCTGTGGGCCAGAAAATACTTATCTGCCCTCAGCGGATGATAATACCATTGGGAGGGGCAACAGTGGATTCGGAGGTTTCAATGGACGGTACAATCGTTTCTTCTAATTTTAATCTAATTAAATTAGAATCGTATATGTAAATAAAATACTCTCTGTCAGCTGCCAGTAAACCAGGAATACGAGAACTCGGAATTTAAATACGTAAACAGCGTGTTTAGTGATATGAAGTTTCATTCAGAATTAAGTAGTATACGAACGATTAAACGAATTTGCGCAAAAGCGGTCACTGTTGTCTTATTCGAAAGAAATGAGCCGTTTGTTCTAATCCATATTATTCACATCCACCCAGCTTGACATGCTTGTTCACCCTTCTTGTGGTTGATGATCGTCACGTGTAATTATACCTGAGTGCGACATTGAAAAACTCAAACATGCATACATGAAGTTCAGCTTCCCGCCCACGCACGCTTCTAGGCCTCAGCGGTAAATTATGTCGAAGGTAAGTATTTCGATAAGCATCAGTTTATCGCAGCAAATTTTATTCATACCCACATAGATTCAAGCGATCCATATAATTATGTAAGATCCGTATAACGTAATGCACAACTTGTATGGAGAATCTGGATTTTATGTCATTTATACGGTAAGTAAATTGATATTATACATGAAGGGAAGCATAACCAGATCACACAAACGGAGAGTGGATCACAAAATACCTTCTGAAAAATTCCAATTAACAAAACTAAATGTTTTAGGATAAAAGAGTAATTTAACAAGGATACGAACAGATTTAATGTAGTTTTTATTGATGTTTCAAACGAAAAGTTTAGTGTCTATGATAGTTTTTACTAAACTTCCATAAACAGCAACCGCAATGTGAAGTGAATAATACGAGAAAGGTAAAAACTCTGTTATACCAAACAAGAGCAGTGATCAGTAAAACGGCAAATAATACAGATTAGGTAGTTCTCATTCATTATTGCGCTAACACTTGACCCTCTAAATACTTTTACAGTTAGCTTCCTATTAAGATCATTTCACCAACTGGCATAAATCTAATCATGCCAAGTAAATAAATCCAATTATCTGTTGCTCCACGGGGAAGGGTGCAATATCAAGAAAGAGATAAATTCAAAAACATATAAATTTATTGAACTTTCAAATTGTTGGTCGGTTTGATCTTTTTTCAAAGCGATGATGAAAATAAATAAAGATAAACTATAGAGGAAGATTTTTGCTGCCGTCACTGGCGAAACATCTATTGCTGGCCACGATAGGGCGCTAAAAGTTACCGAAGAAAAAGTCAATATGTTTTGACAGTTGTGTACCGAACATGTTTGGGAAGGTGTTCAAACGGAACCCCAATCAATTGTGCAAAACATGAGCTCAATTGATTGCGGTCCCGCTTTCCGTATTGCATTTTACATTTATATGGAAACTAGTCGACCCGGCAGACGTTGTCCTGCGTAGTAGGCGAAAATGTTGTTGCCCATGCGAAATTTCCTTACGATTCTTAATTTTAGTTTTCCACGATTTTTGCATGAGGAAATATCATATAAACCCGTCGGAAACGATAACGAACATATTTGCTGAAGGAATGAAAAAAATCCATCCAGTCGTTTCCGAGTTATGCGTATACGAACACAGACCATTTCATTTTTATATATATAGATAGTATGAGAAAACGTTATTATTTTCATTTTTACTCCTAGCGGTTTTTATTTAAAGTCAATGACGTGACTCAATACGTCAGCACATAGTCTGAAAGATACCGAAATACTTTGCTGAAGAGGGTACGTTGCTGGAACGTCTATGAAAAATGATACAACGCTTCGAAGATTGATTGTTCAAACCATATGCCAGAAATCAATATTTCTGCCAGCACTACCGAACAAACGATGGTTGTAAGCGAACAAGACCCTTCTTCCATCTTGTCCACAATTTTAGTTTGAGAAATGATTCCAAATATCACCAATTTGCTTCCCAGACCTATCGGATCATTAATGCTGAAATAACACTCAGTTAAATTATTGGTCCACGTAGCTCGACAGCGCTGCTGGCCAAATAAATTATTTTTTGCATATGGTTTGAACAATCTAATTAGAAGAGTTATAACTTTTTTGTGAACGTTTTTTTTTTTTTTTTTTTTTCCTGTTCGGGTGTGCCACTGCGACCAGTTATTAGATCTATTGTAGCGTTACCCGTATCCTTAGTGTTTAAGTGCATGTCGAATTACTCCAGTACTATTGATAAGCAATGCAGTATCGGTTTCGATACAGTTGTTGTTTTGTTTTCTCAAGAGCACCATGACAAGGTCCCTCTATTTAGACCACAGAGCAATCCCATTGAAGGCGCGCCCCTTATCAATAGGAAATCAATCCTGTCTTGAGAAAACAAACCAGTGATACTGTTTTGGCTATGCATCGGAGCCCTAGCCACATCCTTGTCTTGCTTCTAGAATATCACCAGTAAAACTCTTAAAACCCGGGATTTAGCTCTGTCTACAAGACCATTTCAAGCAAGAGAATTTGTTCAGCAATAAGAACTTCCGTGTGTTCCTCTCACTACCATTGTTCACCAGTTCAAGAAGAGTTAGTACGTATTTAAACCCCTAACTCGATTTTTCCAGCAGTCAGTTCAGCCTAGGGACGGGTACCGAGGTTTTTTAACTAATTGCTTGAAAAGTTGTTTCCACTGCATACAGTTTAGCCTCAAACCAGAGGAATTCGAGTCTTTCAACTGTCTGCAAGGTAACATTAACTATGTTTTATTTCTGAGACTGCTGTTGGTAGCGGGGACTAAATACGATGAATCCTTAATTACCACAACTTATTGCACTAGCTAGGAAAATGGATTAAGCTAGGGCTTTGTTTGGTAGATCTTACACCGCAACACACTACGTCAAAGTGATCTACCGTGTTACGGGATTTGTGAACGTTCCAGCAATGTACATTATTCAGCAAAATTTGTCAGCATCATTTGGGTAATATGTACTTCAACGCAATGTTCCACATAGTTTACGGTGAGTTGAAACCTGAGTTAAAATGCAAAAATATACATTTTCCCATACTAATTTCCACATACTAATTTCCACATGAACGACTTCATCCGCGATATGCGACCACGATAACGTTCCAATCTGTTTGCAGACTGACCTATTCGGACAATGTTTTGACACAGTCCAGGATTCCAGGATATAGATTTACGCGGAAGGATGCATTTTACGCCAAAACTATATTTCTCAGAAAAAAAAAACATTTTTGTTCCACAACGTTGATCCGAATAGTAAGTCCATCATCATGGTGCTATCAAAGAATGAGGTGGTCCATCACAAAAAAAAAAATATTTTGCGGAATACTGACATGCAATGTTTTACAAAGTTGTAGCACGGTTTATTCCAATAAATTATGTAAAAAAAAGTTTTGCCAAAAACATTTCTCTTTGGAACTGTAACAGTAGAGTAGAGTGGGGCAAGAGTGCGCGTGGGGTAAGAGTACGTTTTCGATTTTTTGAAGTAATAAAAAAAGATAAACTAGCAGCACTGCATCAGTTTGACAGGTATTCTGGCCAACTATTATCATGTGTAATTGTAAACGATTTGAATAAACAACAAGGGAGATATGGAGTTAGATAACTTTTTGGCCATTTTGCTAAAAATAATTGGATTTCCGCAACTAGTATTTCATTACCATATATACGTTCAATCAGGTGAACATTATACCATTTCGATAACCTATTGTATAGAGTACTTTATGGTACAGAACACCAATCCGGTTGGTTTTCCAAGAAGTCAAAACCATTACTTGAATTATTTTTGGGATTGTGGGGTAAAAGTACGCAGGAACCGGTGGGGCAAGAGTACGCATATGAATCCTCCAGTTCTGATGTCAAATCCGTATCTCCGGCCGAAATAAGACTTCTTCCAAAGCGTAAAGATCCACAACTAAGAAAAAAGGACAGAATTTGAAATTATCACAAGTTTTTAGGATAAGTTGAAGTAATTCGGTGTTAGAAAGGACTTAGCGAACAAAGCACTGAAGTGAAATAATGAAATTGTATTAGGACTTGTTGTACACCTAAACATAGTACGAAAACACAATTTCATCTAAATGATAATTTCATTTAATCAAAAGAAACATTCATAAATTACGCAACGTTTAGCTGGGAGGGGTTGCGAGATGTGTGACGATTCATATAATTTTTAGAGGATTCATACAAATAGTGTAAGATAGGGGGGAGGGGTGATGAAATAGCCAAATTTTACGTTACGTGATTGGTGGACTTTCTTTAAGGAAAATGCCTTTGTATACGCCACGCGAAACCTGATATATATTTTTACCTCTGTAGTTTTTGTATATATAAAAAACAATGGTTTTTCGTATGAAAGTGCACATTTTTGGGACCCCTCCCCTTTAAGAGTTACGTAATCTTTAAAATTCCCTAATATATGCTCATTAAACATCAATTAAATGTTATTAACTCTTTTTTGTGTTAATATATACTTAAAGCACATTATTGGATAAATGCGTACTCTTACCCCACCCGATGCGCACTTTTACCCCACCGGTGGGGTAAGAGTGCGTTTATCACTTGTCTTGCAATAAGGGCTCTACTAAAACGAATCTTAATAATTTAAATATTTTTTCCACTGGGTAACATAAAGGAAGAGTATATGAATCATCGACACTGATTTGATATGCCGAAGCTTGCTTCATAAGGGCCACATGATCGATTGAAAACTAAGTGCGTACTCTTGCCCCACTCTACTCTATAGGTGTCAAAATTCTTGAATCTTCCACAGCAGGGTGTTTTTTATTATCTTGGATTTTCAATGGAACCTCAACCATATGGGCAACAAACTTCTTGAAATTGCCTCAGCAGTTTGTTTCTGATTGCTTTAGGGGCACCAGACGTGATGACTTTATAGGTTCCCCGTAGGGTGTTAAGTGGCCATAAATACTTTCCATTTATATCCCTAGCATAATGGGTATCAATCTTATAAAATACTAGCTGACCCGGCGAACTTTGTCTTGCCCAAAACTGATCAATTTGCTGATATATTTTTTACGTACACAATTTATCTAAAAAATTAACTGGTTTTTCAAAATATTTTTTTTTCTGATGGACCCAAATCCATGGGCGTAGCTAGGATTTCGAGAAGGGGGGGGGGTCCAACTTTTTCTAAATCGTAGTTTTGTAGTAATTTTATAAAAACACATGAATATTAACACATGAAACCAAATCCAAACCAAATCGAAACAATAATGATTAAAACAATAATGGATTTAAAACTGCGTGATTTATTGCTCATCAGATATTTTTAAATAAAGTGAGAAAAATATTAACGAACTTAGTATTCAGAAAGAATATAAAATCGGCTATAACAATTATTATACAAATCCTGCATTCTTCCATAAGTCTTGTCTTATGCATTCTTCCTTAAGTTTAAGAAACCTAGAACCATACATCTGAATTTCTAAACAAATCCTCTCTGAAATAATGTTTGTTATAAAATAGGCAGAAAAATCAGTATGCAAGCTTTCTCCAGGAATTCTTCCGACAATTGCTCCTGGCATTCTATCCGAAATTCTATCAGGGATTCTTTTGGAATACCTCCAGCAACTTATTCGGCTGTGTCTTCAGGAATTCCACCATAAATTTTACCGGTAATTGATCCGAAAATTCCACCATTATTTACTCCAAGGAAATCTTCACGAACTTCTTTATAAGTTCTGCAGAATTCTCTGCAATAATTCAAATGATTTCGTGCTGTTTCCCATAATTTTTAAGAATAAGAATATTCCGTGGAAATTCCGCAGAATTGCCAGTAAACATTTCTGAGAATTTCACAAAAAATCGAATTTCTTGTGTAAATTCCATAAAATTTTCCGTGAATTGTTTCGAATAATTTCTTGTGAACATTTCAAAGAATTTCTCCAGGAATTCCACCGGAAATTCATACAGAAATTATACCGAAAATGAAATCAACAATGGAATTTTCGGAGGAATTCCTAGATTAATTCGCAATGAAATCCTAAAAGAATTCCGGTGGAAACTTCAAGATTTTCACTGGGAGATCCTCCAGGAGTTTTTCCGAAAATTCGGCATTCCACCGGCATTTCCAATTTCTCTAGGATTTCCTTCGAGAAATAATTCCGGTAGTTCTATCGGCAGTTCCTCTGAAAATTCTTCTGGGAATTTCGGCAGAATTGGAATTTATTTAGGCTTCTTCAGGAATTTATATAGATTTTCCACCAGAAGCTCCTCTGAGAATTTCTTTGCGAGCTCCTCTTCGAATTCTCCGGGAGGTCCTCTGATGATGATGATGGTCCAGCTACAAACCCCAACAAAGGTTTCAGCTAGACGAGATTTGTCTATAAGATGAATTCTCTTGTTTCCGAGAATGCTTCTGGTAGTTTCCCCGGGGTTCCTTTGAAAATTCTCCCGGGAGTTTCTTCAGAAATTCTTCCAGAAAATTCCTTCGAGAGTTCCTCCGGGAATTCCACCAGCAATTCATCCGGGAGTTTCTCCGGAAATTCCTCCGGGAGTTCCACCAGAAGCTATTCCAGGAAATTATTCAGGCTTTTTTCAGGAAATCATTTAGGCTTTCTTCAGAAATTAAGCTGGAAATTCCTCCCGAAGTTCTTCCGATAGTTTCTCTGGGAGCTCATCCGGGAGGTCCTCTAGGAATTCTTCTAGGAGTTCCTCCTGAAATTCCTCCGGGAGTTCTTACGGGAGCTCCTCCGGCAGTTCCTTCGGGAATTCCTCCGGGAGATCCACCAGCAGTTTCTACGAGAATCCCTCCGGGAGTTTCATCGGCAGTTTCTCCGGGTGTTTCTCTGAAAAGGAATTCCCGGAGGAACTCCCAGAGTAATTTCCGGAGGAACTCCTGGGGGATTTTCTATAGGAATTTCCGGATAAATTATCAGAGGAATTCTCGGAGGAACTGCCGGTGGAACTTCTGGAGGAATTTATTGAAGAACTTCAGGAAGAATTTCCGGAGGAAATCCTGGAGGAACTCTCGTAAGAATTTTAGGATGAACTCCCAAAGGAACTTCCGTAAGAATTCCAGGAGGAACTCCTGGAAGAATTCATAAAAGGACCTCCCGGAGGAATTCCCGTAAGAACTCCCAGAGAAATTCTCCGAGGAATTTCTGGAGGAATTTGTAGATAAATGCCTAAAGAAATGCTATATAAATTCCTGGAAGAAAGCCTGATTGAATTCCCGAAGGAACTACTGGTGGAAGTTCAGAGGAATATCCGGTGGAATACCTTAGAGGAAGAGAAAAAATATTTCTGAAGGAACTTCCGAAATCCCATTTCCCGTGAAATTCCTGCCAAATATCATCCAGGAATTCCCTGTAAAGTTCCTGGAGGTATTACCGGAGAATTTCTTGGAAAAACTCCTGGAAGAACTCCCGGAGGAACTCCAACAAGCACTTCCGGAGGAATTCCCACATGGAATTCCTGAAATAATTGTTAGAGAAGTTCCTAAAGGAATGTCCGAAAAAATATCTGAAACAATTCCCAGAAAAATACCAGGAGGAATTAATGCAGAAATTACCAGATGTAATCCTGAAAGTATTCCCAGATGAATTGCTGAAGAAAATCCCTGTGGATTGTTCCGAAGAAATTTCTGGAAGAACTCTTGGCAGATATCCGAGTAAATTCCGAGTGAAGTCCGGAAGGAATTCTAGTACACTTCCGCGGAAAATCTCCCGGGAAAATTCATGAAGGAATTCATGGAAAAGTACCTGACGAAACTCCCGAAAAAATACCTGTAAGAATTTCTGGGGAAATACTTGGACGAATTCCAGGAGAAATTCAACATATTTCTAAAGGATTTCTTGAAGGATATTCTGAAGTAATTGCGAAAAGAATTCCAGATTAGAATGCTAGATGATTTCGCTATTGAATGTTTGGAGGTATTCCCGGAAAATTTTCTGGAAGTAATCCCGGAGGAATTAAAGGAAGTCGGAACTCTTCCCGGAATGCCCGGAGAAGTTCCTAGAAGAATTTCCGAAGGAATTTCTTATAGATTTACAAGTGAAATTATGGAGCTAAATCGGAGGATTTCCGATATAAATTTTTGAAGAAACTTCTGGTAGAATTTCGTGAAGAAATTCCGTATGTATTCTTGACGGAACTCTCGAATGCATACCTGAAGGAAATGCCGGATTTTTCTTGAAGAGAGAATAACCCAAGAAATATCTAGAAGTAAATCTTGGAGAGAAGAAAAGAAATCTTCAAGGAATTTCCTCGTGAATTTCCTAAAAAATATTAGTGGGGGGTTTCTAGATAAGGAGGAATTACAATTACATGAGAAGGATTTTCGAACGATTTTCAGAGGAATTTGTGGATAACTTTCCGGAGGAATTCAGAAGTTCCCAGGGGAGCTTCTAGAAGGATTTCAAGGAGAATTTTTGAGTCCGAAATGTTTCGAGTTGTTTTGAACTTTCATATATTATGGATCCTGGATGCCCTAATAAGTTTTGGGAATCTTTTGAATTTCAACCACCTATTTCTGTATATGATTGGATCGTAAAGTGCACATGTTTGAGGGAATTAATTTCAGTACCCGTGCAATCTTTCCACAATTTAGGGGGGGCGACGGCACCCCCCTACCCCCCCTTGGCTACGCCCATGCCCAAATCAATAAAAATCAATCTACTGATGAAATTTCAAGAAGTTTGATACCCTTATTGCTGATTAGCTACCGAAATCCACGATCAGTATCATTTATGCAGGACATGTTCCGGATTGGTTGATAGAAAAGAAAATTATGAATCTATTAAGCCCAAAATTGTTGAAATCGGTTGTAAATTTTCAGAGATATGAGCATTTTAGTTTCGTTGGTACCCGGGTACCCTGTCGGTTTGTAACGGGTGTTTTTTTCTGCCGGTCACACAACGGTTAAGAATATCGTGTGTATATTTTTTCGATGATATACTTACCTGGCATAGGGGTTACCGTGATCACATATTTTTCCGATGCCGATGTAATATCAATTTATTTGAAAAAATATGACATTCGCCAAATTGGTAAAACTTGAGATAAAAAAAAACAACTTATCTCCAAAGAATAAAAGCTGCTCTTTCAAATGCCGTGTAAATATGTTTTTTTGGTTGACCCCAATCGTCGAACTTTTGAAAAAAAATGATTGTTACAGAAAAACATGTTGATCGGAAAATAATATTGAACATATTTAAATATCAAAAGTTGCATTATTTAGAGCTCTAAGTCACCCCAAGACAAGACGAGGTTTTTGAAAATCAAAAACAAATAAAGTAGACCAAAAATACTGTTTTTCTTTTCTAGGGACACCCTAATTCACGTAGGAAAAATTGCTCTAAATTTGCCAACTTGAGAGCTACAGAAAAAGTTTTTGAATTAAATTTAACGGAATAAGCTGCGCTACAACTTTGTAGAACATTGCATGTCGATATTCAGCAAAATGAAAAAAATGTGATGGGCCATCCTATTCTTTGATAGCACCATGATAATGGCCTTACTATTCCGATCAACTTTGTAGAACAACATTTTTGCTAGAAAATATAGTTTTGACGTAAAATGCATCTTTCCGCGTAAAATTGTATTCTGGACCATAGTACAGTGTAAGCATACCTCGTACTTTTTCCTGAAACAAATGTGACGTTTGATTTAAATCGTTTAATATGTTTTAAAGTGATTTTATTTCCAAGCAATAACTGTACGGACAATTTTTTGATAAAGTAGATCCGAAAATTGTTGCCAACAATAAAAGTCGAGTCAAGTACAAGACACTGAAGACGGCCTTACTTTTGAGGTCGAAATACGTATCTGTCAAGATACAATTAAGTGGTGGAATTCAATGGGACTGTATAAACTCGTCTTATGACAAGTGCATAAAAAGAAGAAATTTCTGTATTAAACACCGCTCAACCACTAAAACGCAAAAGAAAATAATAAAAAGAAGCTGCTAGCAAAATAAATTATTTTTTGCATATGGTTTGAACGATCTAATTAGAAGAGTTATAACTTTTTTGTGAACGTTCCAGCAACGTACATTATTCAGCAAAATTTGTCAGCATCATTTGGGTTATATTTCAACGCAATGTCCCACTTGGTTTACGATTAACTGAAACCAGAGTTAAAATGCAAAAATATACATTTTCCCATACCAATTTCCACATAAACTCCAAACGCAATGCTGCCCCAATCTATTCTGCATATTCTTGGCAGATATGAACGACTTCATCCGCGATTTGCGACCACGATAACGTTCCAATCTGCTTGCAGACTGACCTATTCGGACAATGTTTTGACACAGTCCAGGATATAGATTTACGCGGAAGGATGCATTTTACGCCAAAACTATATTTCTCAGAAAAAAAAACAGTTTTGTTCCGCAACGTTGATCGGAATAGTGAGGCCATCATCATGGCGCTATCAAATAATAAGATGGACCATCACATAAAAAAAATTGTTGCGGGAAACTGACATGCAATGTTTTACAAAGTTGTAGCACAATTTATTCCAATAAATTATGTAACAAAAAAAGTTTTGCCAAAAACATTTCTTTTTGGAACCGTAACAGTATGGGTGTCAAAATTCTTGAATCTTCCACAACAGGGTGTTTTTTATTATCTTGGGTCCAACAGATGTGTGAAAATTTGAGTGGCCATTTTGGAATAGGTTCCCAGTGGGGGCAAGAATGGTCATAAACATTTTTCAATGGAACCTTAACAATATGGGCAACAAACTTCTTGAAATTGCCTCAGCAGTTTGTTTCTGATTGTTTTAGGGCCACCAGACGTGATGACTTTATAGTTTCCATTCCAGGACAGGTTCCCCGTAGGGTGTTAAGTGGCCATAAATACTTTTCAATATATCCCTAGCATAATGGGTATCAATCTTATAAAATACTAGCTGACCCGGCGAACTTTGTCTCGCCCAAAACTGATCAATTTGCTGATATATTTTTTACGTACACAATTTATCTAAAAAATTAACTGGTTTTTCAAAATAATTTTCTTCTGATGGACCCAAATCAATAAAAATCAACAATCTACTGATGAAATTTCAAGAAGTTTGATACCCATATTGCTGATTAGCTACCGAAATTCACGATCAGTATCATTTATGCAGGACATGTTCCTGGAAATCCGGATTTTTCAGGAATCGAATTGCCCGGATCGGTAGAAAAGAAAATTATGAATCTATTAAGCACAAAATTGCTGAAATCGGTTGTAAATTTTCAGAGATATGAGCATTTTAGTTTCGTTGGTACCGGGTACCCTGTCGGCCTGTTACGGGTGTTTTTTTTTCTGTCGGTCACACAACGGTTAAGAATATCGTCTGTATATTTTAAGCATAAGGGTTACCGTGATCACATATTTTTCCGATGCCGATGTAATATCAATTTAGTTGAAAAAATATGACATTCGCCAAATTGGTAAAACTTGAGATAAAAAAAACAACTTATCTCCAAAGAATAAGAGCTGCTCTTTCAAATGCCGTGTAAATATGTTTTTTTGGTTGGCCTCAATCGTCGAACTTTTGAAAAATAAAAATGATTGTTACAGAAAAACATGTTGATTGGAAAATAATATTGAACATATTTAAATATCAAAAGTTGCATTATTTAGAGCTCTAAGTCACCCCAAGACAAGACGAGGTTTTTGAAAATCAAAAACAAATAAAGTAGACCAAAAATACTGTTTTTCTTTTCTAGGGACACCCTAATTCACGTAGGTAAAATTGCTCTAAATTTGCCAACTTGAGAGCTACAGAAAAAGTTTTTTAATGAAATTTAACGGAATAAGCTGCGCTACAACTTTGTAGAACATTGCATGTCAATATTCAGCAAAATAAAAAAAATGTGATGGGCCATCCTATTCTTTGATAGCACCATGATGATGTCTTTACTATTCCGATCAACTTTGTAGAACAACATTTCCTCTAGAAAATACAGTTTTACGTAAAATGCATCTTTACGCGTAAAACTGTATTCTGGACCATAGTACAGTGTAAGCATACTGTGTATTTTTTCCTGAAACAAATGTGACGTTTGATTTAATGCATTAAATATGTTTTAAAGTGATTTTATTTCCGAGCAATAACTGTACGTACAATTTTTTGATACAGTAGATCCGAAAATTGTTGCCAACAATAAAAAGAAAAAAAATCTGTATTAAACACCGCTCAACCACTAAAACGCTACAGAAAATAATGGAAAGAGGTTTAATAATATCTAAAAACAAAAAAAAAGGTCACATATCTGCTTATTTCATATTAGAGGACAGATGCGCGATTATAGACAGCTCGTGGCAAGTCATGTTATTGAATTGATGTAGGTATTAATTTCAGACCGAAGTGTCAAACCCAAACTGATTTATTATGTTGGGGAACAACGGTCAATATGCGCCTCTAAGTAAATATTCGAATTTAACGATGATAATGAATCCGATAAGCCTCCTTTAACGTCCATGTTTCATGGCCGTATAAACCCACCGGAAGAATCAGAGTAGTATACAGCGCGAGTATTGTTTTCGTTTGCAGACTACGGGACTTAAGCTGGTTACGAAGTTCGTAATAAGCCCTATTTGCAGCTGCAATACGCCTTTTAACCTCGCGGGTAACATCATTTTCGCACGTCACTTATGTTCCAAGATACACAAATTCTTCTACCACTTCAAAATTTTCACCATCTAGCACCATTTCGCTACCACCACCACCACTAATGAACCCACGTTGATTGTCAGCGACCATGTACTTCGTTTTGCTGGTATTGATCGTGAGTCCAATCCTCGCTCTCTCCCTCTTAAAAGGCATACGAGCCTCTCCACGGCACGGCGATCAATTCCGATAATATCGATATCGTCCGCAAATCCCAGGAGCATATGCGATTTTGTGATAATGGTACCGCTTCTTTGCACACCAGCTTTCCTAATCGCTCCCTCGAGCGCTATATTGCACAGTAGATTCGAGAGTGCTTCACCCTGCTTTAATCCATCTAAGGCAAGAAATGACGTTGATATTTCGACCGCAACCCTTGCATTTGATTTCGATCCGTCCAACGATATACGAATCAGCCGTATCAGTTTTGCCGGAAAACCAGGTTCAAGCATAATTTTCTATAATTCATTCTGTTTCACTGAATCGTACGCCGCCTTGAAATCAATAAACAGATGATGTGTCTGCAAGTTGTACTCCCGGAATTTATCAAGGATTTGTCTCAGGGTAAACATGTGATCCGTCGTTAATCGGCCGTCACGAAAACCTGCTTGGTATTCGCCGACGAAGGACTCTTCAAGCGGTCTCAAGCTGTTGAACAGAATACGGGACATAATTTTGTACGCCGAATTAAGGAGGGTTATTCCTCGGTGATTGGCGCACTCCAGTCTGTGCCCTTTCTTGAAGAGATATGTTTATCAATAATTAAACTTATATTATTATATTTATTCAGAATAAGGCCGAAGTGGCCTGTGCGGTATATAAGAGTCTCTTCATTCGGCTCGGGCCATGGCTACACGTCGCCAACCACGCAGTCTACGGAGGGACCGCAAGTCATCTTCCACATGATCGATCCACCTTGCTCGCCGCGCACCTCGCCTTCTTGTGCCCGTCGGATCGTTGTACCGTCCGCCATCTGCACCCCACAATAGATGGTACGCAGCACTTTCCTTTCGAAAACTGCAAGCGCACGTTGATCCTCCACGAGCATCGTCCAAGTCTCGTGTCCATAGAGGACTACTGGTCTAAAAAGCGTTTTGTAGATTGTCAGTTTGGTACGGCATGTTAATCCCTGCTTTTCGTATTGCCCCTTCCAAAGCGATGTTGAATAGCACACACGAAAGACCATCACCTTGCCGTAACCCTCTGCGGGTTTCGAAGGGACTCGAGAATGCCCCTGAAACTCGAACTACGCACATCACCCGATCCATCGTCGCTTTGATCAACCGCGTCAGTTTATCCGGAAATCCGTGTTCGTGCATTAACGACCATAGCCATAGCTGGTCCCGATTGATTGTATCATATGCGGCTTTGAAGTCGATGAATAGATGATGCGTGAGCACGTTGTATTCGTGGCATTTTTGCAGTACTTGGGGAATGGCGAACACCTGGTCCGTGGTGGAGCGTTCGCCCATAAATCCCGCCTGGTACCGCCCCACGTAATCTCTTGTAATTGGTGTTAGTCGACGGCATAAAATTTGAGAGAGCACCTTGTAGGCAGCGTTCAGCAATGTGATTGCGTGGTAGTTGCTATAATCCAGCTTATCGCCCTTTTTGTAGATGGGACACACGATATTTTCCATTCACTCCTGCGGCAGCAGCTCATCCTCCCAAACCTTGGTAATTACCCAGTTCAGCGCTCTAGCCAGTGCCTCACCACCGTGTTTAAATAGCTCTCCTGGTAGCTGGTCAACTCCATGGGATTGTTGTTTTTCAGCCAGCCTATCTCCTCCTGGATTTCCTGGAGATTCGGAGCCTGGCTGCGCGCGTGCTTCCAGGTTCATTACCATACCGCCACAGTTGTCTGCCACATCGCCATTCAGGTGCTCTTCGTAGTGCTGCCGCCACCTTTGGATCACCTCACGCTCGTTTGTAAGAAGGTTCCCGTTTATGTCCTTACACATATCAGGTTGTGGTACGTGGTCCTTACGTGAACGGTTCAAATTTCCATAGAACTTGTGTGTGGGTGTGTGTGTGTTTGTGTTATTAGCGCGGTACAGTTGCTCCGTCTCTTCACAATCTCTATCTTCCTGCTGGCGCTTTTTCCTTCGGAAAATCGAGTTTTGTCTGTTCCATGCCCGTTTATATATTGCCTCGTTCACCCTCGTGCGGTGTTGCAGCAATCTCACCCATTATGCATTCTTCTCTTCCACTAATTGCTCGCATTTGCCGTCATACCAGTCGTTTCTGTGATCCGGAGGAACCGTGCAGCGGTTGCGGTGCTACCAATGGCGGATCGAATATCTCTCCAGCATTCTTCAAGAGACGCTGCGCCAAGCTGCTCTTTCGTTGAGAGTGACACTTCCAGCTGCTGCGCGTAGTCTTGGCCTAGTCTACCGTCTTGTAGCCGCCCAATGTTAAACCGCGGCGATCAACTACGAAGCGTGCTGTACACCGTCGAGAGTTTTGAGCGCAGACATACTGCTACGAGGTAGTGGTCGGATTCAATATTCGCACTGCGGTAAGTGCGGACAATCATGATGTCGGAGAAGACCGTCGAATTTACCGTCGATTAGAACTTGGTCGATTTGGTTTTCCGTTTCTTGTTTAGGTGATCTAAACATCTAAACATGTAGCCTTGTGGATATTCTCGCGGGGAAAGAAGGTGCTTCGGACTACCATTTCGTAAAATGCTGCAAAGTTTATGCATCGTTGGTCGTTATCATTCGATACGGTGTGCAGACTATCCGGTCCGATGATGCATTTCCTTTCTCGTCGTCAGGTCTCCCTTCGTGTGGGCAGAGCACGTTGATGATGCTATAGTTGAAGAAACGGCATTTTATCCTCAGCTCGAACATCCTTGCGTTGTTGATTGGCTGCCACCCAATCACACGTTGGCGCATTTTACCCAGCACTATGAAGCCGGTCACCAGCTCGTTGGTGGTGCCACAGCTTTCCACACTTTCTGTCCTGTCTAGCAAATCCCCTGCAGCGCCACGACGTCGAAGTTGCGGAGATGTAATCCATCCTGTCGCAACCTACGAAACCTAGCGACTTGCAGTTCCATGTTCCAAGCTTCCAATCGAATTATCTCTTGTATTGTTCGTAATTATTGATTTTCCAGGCGGCTTATTGGGCCTGCGCAAACTTCCTGTCTCGTCGGAGGATTGACGTGTCAGGTCTGTTTTGTGTTCCACCTGACACCATGACTTGGGCTTGCACGCTTTGAGTGGCACACGGTCGCTTTGGTGGGTCCTACTTGTGGATACATGCAGCTTTTTATAGGAGTTTAACAGGGCCCACTGTCAAACCCCACCAAATTTCTCAATTCTCCAATTTCACTTGCTAGCTGCTCCTAACAGTTTCTCCTTACGTTTCTCACAACTCGTTTTTTACTTTTTGCATCTCATTTATTATTTTTCACATTCCTCTTGTGTTTTTCACTTTTCACTTCTCATTTTTCACTTATCACATCTCATTTTCAATTCTTACTGTACTACTTCTCACTTTCAATTCCCAGTTCCCACTGCACAATATTCTCGGTTGATTTAAAAATTATATTATGCTTTTTAGTAGAATTCTCAGTTTCTACTTCTCACTTGTCGATTGTATCTCACTTCTCACTTTCTATCTTTCTTTACTTCTCACTCATTACTTCTTACTCATTACTTTTTAAGTCTTTTCTCACTTTTCAATTCTTACTTTTCTTACTTTTCAATTAATAATAATTTGTAAATAAATCATTTATGGCACACGCCCTTGTCAAACTATGACATCCACAGTCAAGCATACCTGATGGGCGCGTTTTGGCATGCATGCAAAGTTTTTAATAAAATGTGTGTTTTTCTATGAAAAATTAACTTTTTAGTAACTTTGCACAATCATTACTAATATGTTATTCTGGACATATGTTAAGGTTACCGAGAAAATGTTTCTATCTAGTGGAAAACTGAAACGCTAAGGAAACGGAAGCCTAAATTTGAACAAAATGGTGACAACACATTATTTTTTTTTTATTTTAATTCAACATGCAACATGCTTGAACGTCAGCTGCCATCGGTTTTGTAACTAAATGCAGTCTATTAACTCAGAAATTGCAATGACGCATATTAGCTGGCTGGCTCATTTCAAACCAAGTTCCCCTTTTTTCTTATTTCAATATTTTATTAGCCACGGGAACGCATGAATCACATATATTTGAAATTCCGGTTCAGGAGCACTAATAATTCTTTTCTACTTTTTTGGTATGCATTACAGCACCCACTGGAACGTTGCCACCTCGCAACTTGATTGTATGGTGTCCGGCATTGTTTGTTGATTATTCAAAAAAAAATTGCCAGGAATCGAGACGTTTATTCAAATATGGACTGCTTCACAGATGGTTCGATTAGACATTAGATTTCGCCGAGATTCATTACCATTAATCAGAACACCAAAACAGAGCTACTTCCTTCAACTTTTCTGCATCTTTTTGCTTCCACGAACATATGCGCTAGCCTCCCATTCACTAATGGGGAGAATTAAAAGATCAAAATCAACTGGTAATTATCAAACCGTTAAAAATCTGTACGTGAAAAAAATTGACTGAACTTGAATTCGAAATGTTAAGAAGATGAACTCAGCGCACGTCGGCAAGCGAAACCCGTACAATAGATTCACAAACATAATCGCACCTCGCAAGGCTTCCGCTTCGTTTTGTCAACAAAGACCAGCTACCGCCGTGGCAGGGCACCACATCGGTCGCTACCATCGTCGAGTGATGAGATGCAGCTCAAGCATCAAACTTCATGACCAATTAGATATAAATAAGACCCCAGGCATTGATGGCGGCTTAGTACCAAAGCGACAATTGGCCGGCATAACCATCTAAGGGGGTATCATCTAAGCTTGCCGCCCGGGAATTGGCCAGGTGCACAGCATCATACCAGTGCGTGTGTGTGTCCATCAGCGAGGCTGGAAAAATTGAAAACCTTTGATGGATATCGCAGTGAAATCGATACCTTGAGGAAAGGGAAACAGAACTTGTAACGCATTACGAAGCAAAAGTGCAACTTGAAGAAATACGATCTTGCACAGCAGTTGCGAGAATAGAATTGTGCGAAATCTGAGATTACAACAGTGCTAAAGGACGGGTTGGGCTTCACAAAAGACGGCCACCCTTGGAGAGCCAGAAAGTGAAACTTAAATTACAAAAGCCAACAAGAACAGGATGATAATGGTGAGTGTTAAAGTGCTATTTCTAAGAGGTGAATCAGCCAAGGGCTAGTAGTAATGAAGATGATGTGCTATTTTTCCTAGTGAAATAATAGATGATCAATACTTTCTAGTATTTTATGATAAAAATATATTTTGTCATGGAGTATATGAATACCAGAAGTAGTTACAAAATAGTGTTGCGTATATTTGTGAAAGTTTCGCGCTACCCGGGCAGAATTCATGAACAGAATAACAAAACATGATATGGACTTGATTGATATAAGAGATAAAAGAACAGGCAACAATATCAAAAATTTGCACCGAAATATCATTTGTATATCAAGATATGCTATGGATAAGAACTAACTAATGGCACATGATATTGATCACTGCTTACAAATAGCATAACTAGATCGTCTTTTGATATTTTAGTGCAAAATTTTGATATTCCCGTCTGATCTTTTATCTCTTATATCAATCATGTCCATATCTCATTTTGCTATTTAATCAATTTTTAATATTATTGAGCTATTTTCGTCTACTCGGGTATCCATACATCCTTTCAGATACATTATTCGTGAATGTTTGGAACTACTATGGTTCGACGAAAATTTTAAGTGTATCGTGTGCTAAATATTTCGGCATTCTGCATACATTTTTGCATATAAACTTCCAACGAGTTAAGCCCAAACGTTGACCGATTTGGCTGGAATTTTGTCCAAAGCATCAGAGCAATGAGAGGGCGGCCCATCGAAAAAATGAAAAAAAGTTTTTTCCATACTAATTTGAGCCACCCTAATATATATATATATATTAGACCTCTTCATGTTTTCAAAAAGTATCAAAAATTCAACCTGTCAGTCCAGAATCACAATTCTTATGCTAAAATAAGTCTCCTGTCAAATTTTCAGCTGATTCGGATAAAATTTCGAGGTGGCTCAAGTCGATTTAGTGTTTTTGGGCTATTTTCAATTTTGGAAAAAATCTAACAAGAGATATAAACGTCGAAAACTCTCGCAACAACCTCTATACGGAAGCTTTTGGTGTGCTCTACAAGTCTTGTGAACATTGCGATTCGTTCCGTTCACGTTTTGTCCATGTAAAAGTGATTTTCAAGCTTATAAGTGTATAAAAATACTGTTTCCCCCAAAAGTCGTTGTTCTATAAAATTCTTGAATTTACGACAAATGATTGCTTATTTATTACGTTATTATTCCTCTTTTTTCCATGAAAATTTGAGTAATATAATTGTCAATGTGCGATTTACCGTTAAATTCTTAAAAATCAGAAGCTGAACATTTGTCATAAATTTGCACGTTAGGATTTCTTCAAACAAGTTGTTCGAACAAAACATAAATCAAAGCATATGATATTTGATGCTTACAACAAACGACTTCAAAATTTTGTTAATTTCACCATATGTCTTCAAGCTTTTAATATTGAGTGCATCGTAGTAACAAGAGAAATCGAAGCTTTTTTCAACTTCTGATTTTTAAGAATTTAACGATAAATCGCACATTGGCAATTATATTACTTAAATTTTCAGGGAAAAAAGAGGAATAATAATATAACAAATTAGCAATCATTTGTCATAAATTCAAGAATTTTGTAGAACAACGACTTTTGGCACTTAAAAGCTTGAAAATCACTTTTAAAGGTACAAAACGTGAACAGACCGAATCGCAATGTTCGCAAGACTTGTAGAGCACACCAAAAGCTTCCGTATAGAGGTTGTTGCGAGAGTTTTCGACGTTTATATCTCTTGTTAGATTTTTTCCAAAATTGAAAATAGCCCAAAAACACTAAATCGACTTGAGCCACCTCGAAATTTTATCCGAATTAGCTGAAAATTTGACAGGAGACTTATTTTAGCATAAGAATTGTGATTCTGGACTGGCAGGTTGAATTTTTGATACTTCTTGAAAACATGAAGAGGTCTAATATATATATATATATATAACTGTAAAAAATGAGAAATAATTTTGAAGAACCAATTTGTTTTCTAGATAAATTGTGTACGAAAAAAATTGTATCAAAAAATTGATCAATTTTTGGCGAGACAAAGTTCGCCGGGTAAGCTAGTTTATTATATTTATTTTGTGAAAAGAAATAAATATAAATTTAGTGGAAAATTTTGTAATTTTTAATTGCTAATACAGTATTGGCTCGATTTTGTCACTCCCCGCGTTTTTCTACCACCGATTTTGTCTGCCCCCGATTTTATCACATTCCGATTTTTTTCACGTTTTCAACCCGATTTTGTCAAACCAAAAAAAAAATGTCGTTTTATTTTATTTAATAATATTCCAAACAACAATGATTTTCATGAAATAACTTTTACCACCTGTGGTCTATTATGAATTATTTCTGAATACCTGTCAAGTATTTTGTAAGCCTTTTTGACAAGGGTTCCGTTCAAAAAATTTGTCTTCCCAAGGCATAAACTGAATCCTATTTGTGAAACAAATTAAAAAATTGGAAATACATTCTCCCGATTTTGTCACATTTCCTATTTTATCACCCCAAAATTCTCCAGAGGGATCATAAATTCGGGATATTACTGTATTGATTTATTTATGGAAACTTTGTATTTTATTCAATGGAACATTTTCATTTCGGTATGGAAAGTTCTTCTTTTATAATTGCAATTTTCGCTTTTAAAATTGCTAATTTATTCTTGTTTCGAGAAAAATTTAGGGAATTTAGGGAAATTTTATATTTATTTATTGATTTCTTTATGAGCAGTTTCCTAATTTGATATGAAAAATTTCTAATACGTTATGGAAATTTTATTATAATTTGAAAATCGATGCTCAGTCTTATCGTGAAATGGTTTTTCGTACAATTTGCATAATTTTATTTTACTTTGATCTTCTATACATATAAAACAAAGTTGGCATTTGTGCGACCACGCATCACTGAAGAATAGACAGCCCAACTTTTGCTAATTCGTATTTGTTCTCTTCTTCTATTTACTATGAAACTGTAAACAAATAAATCTTTTAAAATTTTCAATCCAATCTCTTCACAAAACAAAAACTGTAAAAATATGAAAATCATTGTTTATTCGAAACAAAACGAAATGAAATTCAGATTTACTTCCGAGACCTCGAAACGAAACAAAATCAAGGTCCATTTGATTCGAAATTTTACGAAACGAAACAAGTTTTGATTGTTTATTTTCCGCGGATTTTTTATTAAATAGTTTTTTTTTCTGCATTATATTATGTTATATTATGTATATGCAAGAAACGAATAAAAGAATCCGCGGGGAAAATTATTTTTGTTTAATATTTTTAAAGGTAAATATTGCTACCTAAATGCCATAGGGAGAATCTGACTTAATTTTACAAAAGGACATAAGTAACAGATCAATTCTGGACCTGTTCACCATTTCCAAAACGTAAAAAACGTTAACGTAAAGATATTTATCACTTAATATTTCCATCAGATAGATTTCATATTGATTGGATCTGTTCACCATTTTGAAAAGTATTACAGATTTAAAGTGCCAACCCTCCATTTTAATTAACAGCTTGAATAAAGTCTCCAGGCAAATTTTGAACCAAATTCATAAAAATTGATGGAATCTGTAAAACTTTTCCAAATGGTCTTTTCAACCGATCTAAGCAGTATGAAAGCTGTTTATTGCAGTAGAAAACTCGACTTTCTCTAAATGTTTACTGAGGTTTGTTGGAAATATTAAGCGAACATGTTTTTTTAATTATAGTTTGATGATTTATTTATTTAGCGGCGCAGCCGAATTTTTTGATGATATAAAATTTGAATTTATAAAAATTCATTTCGAAATTCCGCGAAATTCCGTTTATTTTCGTTAAAAGTATGATTCCACCGTCCAAATTTTGGAAATTTAACGATGCGGAATTAAATCAGAATACCAGATTTCGCCGTACTCAAATTCCGCGGAATTTCGTTTCAAATGCCTAAAACGAAATTTTTCAAAGTACCGGAAATGCTTAGTGCGTAACAAATTGTATCAGAAGAATGATCAATTTTTGGCGAGACAAAGTTCGCCAGGTTTGCTAGTAAGATTATAAAACTTTTCAATTTACTTCCACAATACTGCACTATTTTGAACCAATAGATATTGAGTTTGTTGTGGGAGTAGATAAAAAAAAATGTAAAGCTCATTTATTAAGTAATTGCCGCTAAGACGCTTTTATTTTTCAATTATTCAATATATGTATGTACATTTTATTTATTATATTTAAATTGGATTTCAATATTTCACTAGTAAAATTAATGCATGTCTTAATGCTCTTATTACTAAGGATATTATATGTTTTTTTATTTATATTATTTAAGTGTTTTTTGCAAACAATTTCTTATGGAAATTCCGAATAAGGTACACCGGGGCAAGTTGAAATGCGGGGTAAGTTGAAACGGAAGCTGTAATTCAGATAAGAAACGACCGAATGCTCTGATAATTTTTTTCAACAAACTACTCGCCTAAACGCTCCTTCTGACTGCCATTCCCGAAAGATTGCAGCTTTCAAAAGCAATCACTGCCATTGTTTATTTTTCGCCCTTTGCAAAATACAAACCAACTATTTGACGTGTCAATGAAACAGGTCTCAAAACGATGTTTGGAAGAGTTTTTTCATCAAATTTTCACGGTAGGTAATCATTCAATGTTGAATAAGCATAATGATTATGAAAAATCGATGAAAGACCCGTTTTAAATTTTGTATTTTGGTTGTTTGATATTGCTCTGCATGTTCAACTCATCGGGGCAAATCGAAATGCGTGGTGCGGGGCAAGTTGAAACAAACGATTCAAAACGTCACCCTCGCAATTAAAAGTATTTTTTTCAGAATTCAACATGGTCCGTAAATACATACATTCGAAAAACATAAATTTATGAAAACATGCAAACTTCTGAACATAAATTTAATAAATCTCCGCCCATTCCGTCCTGAATGCAACCCTCCAACCCTCCTAATCTCCACTAGAATGAAAAGAAGGGTCCTCCTACAATCTCCACTAGAATGTTTAAACTGCAGTTTTGAGATTCTTAATCTACTGAGCACTGACTCTCAGAAAAATAAAACATAGAATATGTGAACATTTCGTTAACTACATCTTTCACTACCCCAGCTGTTTATTTCTCTAATCGAAGAGTTTATGAGAGATGTGATGGCTGGTTAATTAATGTAGTTATGAAGAAGCCGCAGCTGAATTAATCAACTGCGCAATATACAAGTGAACCAAATAATGAAGCATCCTGAATAGTAATCCGAGTGGTCACAGTAGGAGGAAATTAATTTGATAAATTTTCAACGCAATGCGTTCTTCAGAATTTGGTCTCTGAAAATACGCTTGTGACTTTGTTGTACACTGCCCTTATTCGCATAAGAGTCCCATGTCAGTTTCGCTGACTTGAGTAATTTGCTGTTGAATTTATCAAACTTGTTTTACATAGAAAAAAAACAAAAAAATCTAATAAATTGAAAAAAATTGGTATCTTTCCCAAAAATTGACATAATATTCTTTATCCGTAGTTATCCGTGTTAATTGTCCCACAATTAAATAGACCATACTTAAGTTTATTTCTTGTGTAAAGAGTACCTATCAAAATCTGGAATCTGATTTTTATGAGAGTAAATATCAAGATGAGACAACAAAAATGGAATTTGTTTTCAAATTTCTAGAACAAAGCCTACTATTTTATCAGTTTCTCTTAAACAGAAGACAATTTTAAGCTTATTACTGAAGGAAAATCAAAATCGTCAAAAACTTACATGGGACTCTTATGCAAATCCAAGCAGAATTATAGTCACCTTTACAACCTCGTGCTTCTTGAGTATCACTGAGTACATACATTTTGTTATTAATACGGCAAAATTAGCTTACGTCTGAATATAACGCAGTGTTTCAACTTGCCCCGATTCGCGGGGTAAGTTGAAACGATGCATATAAAAAAATAATTTAAATATAAAAAATATTTATAAAAAAGTTTGTTAAGGTTGCTTATTTTTTATGTATAATATTTGGCCCGAACTAGCAAACACCGCAAACGGATTCAAAATATATCAAAGGGTGATTTTTTTACAGCACTTCGAATTTCAACTTTGAATAAACAATTTCAACTTGCCCCGGTGTACCTTAATTTCATGTGGTGATTCCGAAAACTTTTTTCCGTGAAAAATCTAGAAAAAGTCATACCAATTCTATAAAATTCCCCTTGAAATAAAATTATTAAAATTGAAAAATAAAACCCGCAGAATATTTTCACGTGATAAACTCAGAAGAATGTTCGATGGCGAACTCTGTAAAAATGATTGGGAAAATAACGAAGAATTTCCGGAGAGATATTCCGGGGTAACTGTGAAGATTTTTCCAAAAAAAAAATCATGAGAAATTAACGGCAAAATTCAAACAAAAAAATCAGAAAAATATTTGATAATTTTAGAAATAAAAAAAAGGAAAAATGAAAACTTTAATAGGGAGTTTCGAAAGAGTTTCATTTGGAAATTTGGTAGACTTCAAAAGAATTTTCAGGAGTTATTCCGAGCAGCTTCCAGTGTTGGTAAAATCTCAAATTTTGCAATACCATGGGCGATCCGAATCAAGCTTTCTGGCCGAAGAACTCCTTCGCGAGGCCAACTCTTAAACGCAATATCCGATCGGTCTAATTTTCAATAGGGTCTAACTACGCCACAATCTGCGTCGAATGCAACTTGTTGCGAGAAAATCGGATAATTCTAAGTACAAAAAAGTTTGTCTCACATTTGGAGTAGCAACTAGGGACATACAATTCAAGCTCATCAAGCTCAAGATATTCAGTAGCTTTTCACGGGTAATTTAAAATAACTTTTATAAAATAATATTTCGGGAAAATTCTAAAGATTTTCATATGAAATTCTGAAAAATATTCTGGATTCCCAGAGTTATTAATAATAATCAGATTTTCATAGTGATTTTTTTAGTATTCGTGGAAAAGCACTGAAAAATTCCTGTGCAAATAAACAAAAAAAAAATACACGCAGGTTAACATCACCGGCCCGGCCTACGGATGTGTTAGTAATCTAAATTCTAAATATTTATTGGCTAATAACACTAACGTCAACATTTCTTATTATTTGTGTAATTTCAGGTCTACTTTTCAAAGAACCGTTGTTTTGGCGCTTCTATAGAAAATTCAAAATCAAACAAATAAAAAAAGTCCGGAAATCTAATTTTGCAACAATATTCAATTGTAGATTTTGCGATTTTTTGATATTTCGTTTTCGATTTGTGAAATTGTTGGATGCCTAAAAAATATAGGTTCTTTTCGAAAGTTATCCTGAATTGAGTCAAATAATCAACTGAGACAACAATGCAAATTTCTTTTCACATGAGTTGTACGTCTATTTAAATTGGAGTGGATTATAGACAAATTGAAAACCTACAGAAATAGCAAAATATTGCGGCTTTGGGGCAGTTCGTCGAATGACGTTTTGTCAAATGACGTTTAGTCGATAGGTCATTTGGTCGAAGGGACATTTGGTCGAATGGACATTTAGCCGAATGTTGAAAACGAATTTCAGTCTTTAATATGTAGTTTAGTGAAATGGATGGATGAACTGATTAGAGGAATTCAGTGGACAAGAGGAAGCTCAATCAGCAGCGGACGGAACGAATACGGAAGCTTATGAGGATTTTTCACCTGAACAAACGGAAACTTCTGGAAACCCTGTAGACTACACAGCAAATAATTTTGAAAATTCAACGTTGTGTAAAATTGCATCTAATCCCAACAAACGAATAAACACTTTATATTCAATTGAATTTGATTGAATTTTACAAGCAAGCACGGTTTAAGTTTATTTCGATTTAAAACAATAGTAAGATCGATTGAATGCTACGTTTATTTGCATGCTCCAAATATGTGCATGAAAATACATTGAAAATCACAACATATTTTTATCTGTGTATATAAAAATTGAAAACCTACAGAAATAGCAAAATATTAAGTACTGATGGGGAAATTTGCTCTATTTTTCGGTACAAGGTCAAAAACCAATGATATCAATGTTACTTTTCCAATACTCTATCGTAGTCGACTTTGGAATATTTTGATTATTGACATTTAGTCGAATGACATTTGGTCAAACGACATTTCGTCTAAAGGACGTTTAGTCAAAGGGACATTTGATCAAATGAAAATGTTTTTTTATTCTTTTCACTTTCCTTCACTCAATATTTATACAGTAATAGGGGAACTGCTCCGATCTCCATCTCACTGTACATATATCCATCTCATCGTTAAACAAAGAAATACGGCACCAAATTCGTCGCTTTTTTTGTCAACATGCGTGCTCACTGCTGAAAAAAATCACAAAAATAATAAACAAACCAAATTCCTTTCCAATGCTTTGTTTTTGATGGGATGGAAATAGGAGCTATGCGATTAAGTGGCGAACCGTTCCCCTAAGTTCTGCGTAAAAGTCGCTTCCACTTCCGAATTATTACGTAAATTATTGGCGGAAAAATGATTTTCGATCAAATGATCATATGACCTAATGTCTATTCGACGTAAATATCTAGTCGTAATGGGGCCCTCCTTAGCCGTGCGGTAAGACGCGCGGCTACAAAGCAAGACCATGCTGAGGGTGGCTGGGTTCGATTCCCGATGCCGGTCTAGGCAATTTTCGGATTGGAAACTGTCTAGACTTCCCTGGGCATAAAAGTATCATCGTGTTAGCCTCATGATATACGAATGCAAAAATGGTAACCTGGCTTAGAAACCTCGCAGTTAATAACTGTGGAAGTGCTTAATGAACACTAAGCTGCGAGGCTGCTCTGTCCCAGTGTGGGGATGTAATGCTAATAAGAAGAAGAAGATCTAGTCGTAAATATCTAGAAGTTGATTAGAGAAGTTCGCCAAAGTCATTATTCTGTCGAGAATATTTACCGTTTATTCGTTTTATGAGCCCATCATTCAATAGACAATATTGAACCAATAATAATGCGACTTTTTGAAATACCGCAATAAATCATTTATTTTTTAATTATTATTAACTAAAGTTCAATCAAGTCATTCGATGAAATGTCCTACGTCTCTAGTTTACTAAAAAATAATTTTCGCCCCTTCAGCCAAATTGCATATTCGACGTAATGTCCTTTCGACCAAATGTCGTACGACTAAAAATGTCATTCGACGAAATGTCTTTCAACGAAATTGAACAGATTCGTTCTCACCCGTTTCTTCATATAAGGATGACTCTCAACTCCTTGCCTAAAAAAAATATTTCTTTACGGCTTACAGCTGGTTTGAAATATTCAGCTGATACTGGAACCTGAAATCGCCTCAGAAGTTCTTCTAGAGTGGACCCGCGAAGCAACAGTTAAGGAGAAGGAAATTCCCCTTGAGGCATATAAATTCCGACTGCAGTTTCGCAAAAAATTGAGTGAAAGCTTACCACAAGAAGGTATAAGGGAATCAAGAATTGCAAGGACGGCAAGGATGATCGGGATTGTGAAATATTCAATCAAAGCATCGGTGCCATCCCTCCTAAATGTTCAGGTTTTTGGTATTCGAAGCTTGAATATCTGCTTCGGTTGAAGGATTTGTCCACCCAGGGATATTTTCGATCTATCATCCTATCTGCCACGTTATAGAAAGTTGTTTTTGAACCATTGTTCAATGTGAAAGAAATATTTATATACTAACTCGAATAATTTGCATTTAATGTTAAAAAGTTATTACGGAAATCTTGCTATTGGATATTGCATCCAATTTAATTGATTGTGATTTTATTGACATTTGTGTTGAACAAAACAGTGTAACCATTTTATTCTTACATGGTGCTCTGAATATTTCCTGTTTTACTCATTTGCTTTTATATTAGGAATTCGGTCGATGTGGTTCAAAACCTGTCCTCGTGGTATATGGACAGGCCGAATATAATTATTTTCACATTGTTCCAAAAATTTTCATATTAGTAAACTGTAGGTATTTCCAGCAGACTGTTATGTATCAGTCGTACAAATTCTTCACTAAGAGAGTTATGTTTGTATTGTAATACATATTGAATAGATCGGTTGCGTTTTGACTTGGGAAAATTAATATGAGGGAGGGCTATTTTTCTTTATTTTTCGTTTCAGAGAGCGAGCAATGGCGCTTAAACCTAGGCTTATTAGCTGGGCAAATTTAATAGCTTCGCCCCATCCCAGAGAACCATCACCCACGCGGAAGGAGTGACAAAATTCTTAGCATGGTCACTCCCAACGTCTTCGAAATATATATGTGTAAGTCATTTGCTTATTCCCCCTGAATGTGAAACGGTTGGTACGCTGCCGTAATCTGGAAAAGTGACGTAACAGCCATTTTACAATATGCATGTTTTCCATTTTTCTGTTAAAGAGCTCGATGAGTGGTACTCGTTAACACCATTTTTGAAAAATGGCGTACACGTCACTTTTTCAGATTACGGCAGTACGACTGTCCCCGTTTCTTCCTTTCGTCAATTCAAAACTGTTCGTTGATTATGTTATTCATTGCTGAATAAACTAATTTCCGATAAGTTATGAATTATCTCCCAATTTCAAGCCTGCATGGTGGGCCTGGCTGATTTAATATTTGTGTCGTATTTATGATATTCTGCAAATATTAATTTAGTTAGTTAGTTAGTTAGCAAATATTAATGCTGACAAGAAAATGCTCGGAAATTCAACCTACATTTCCAGGATGCTTTTCAATACTGGCTATGCATGTGCTAAGACAAGACAAGACAAGGTAAGGATGACTTTCAACTCTGAAACTACAAGAAAGAACTTTTTGGGATGCGAGCAAGGATGCAAGAACATTGGTTTGAATTGTGTTTTTGATCATTATCTTGCAGTTGGGACGTGTGAGCAATTGAGCATTTTGTTTCGGCCGGTTAAAAATTTTGCACGGTAGACTATTCTATGTGGAGAAAAGCAATAAAAATAGCTAGTTTTAGATGGGAAAGGTTGGTTCAGGGCTTGCATAACATTTCATGAGTTTAAGTTCAAGTTGGATATGTTGAAGAATAAAAATGAAATAGTCATACGTAAACCTTAAGGTGAATCGTGTTAGAATCCAATTCCAAAACTACATCGAACTATCAGGGTAAACTGTGTCAAATGATTGTCCGAACAGTGATGATTCGGACATAAAACTATTTGTAAAACATATTTATTGAACTAAAACAAACCTCACATTCGTTTAATGAAAAAGTAGGACGTATGCTTATATTTCTCAGTGCTGAAATCAACAAATTAACAGTCTAATCTTTTTATTAAGCTCACTAGCAGACCCGACGAACTTCGTTTCGCCTAAAATTGATTTATTGTCTGATTAGGTCTCGAGTTATGAAGAAATTGGTCAACCGTCTAAGACGAGTTAAGTACTCTCGATTTAATTCCACTACGTTTTGTTATCTTACGCAGATACGTATTTCGACCTCAACTGTGAGGTCGTCTTCTGTGTCTTGTACTTGACTCGAATGGAGAGTACACAGAAAAAAATAATGAAAAGTAATCAGTGCGTAAATAATAAAAACGTGGAAAATTACACTATTATGGGCGTACATGGATCTTTTCCAACAAGTTCGCCCTAAATGTATGCAATTTACAAAGTATTATGACACTTAGAGTAGAGTGGGGCAAGAGTGCGCGTGGGGTAAGAGTACGTTTTCGATTTTTTGAAGTTATAAAAATACATAAACTAGCAGCACTGCATCAGTTTGACAGGTATTCTGGCCAACTATTATCATGTGTAATTGTGAACGATTTGAATAAACAACAAGGGAGATATGGAGTTAGATAATTTTTTGGTCACTTTGCTAAAAATAATTATGTTTTCGCAACTAGTATTTCATTACCATATATACGTTCAATCAGGTGAACATTATACCATTTCGATAACCTATTATATAGAGCACTTTATAATGCCGAACACCAATCCGGTTGGTTTTCCAAGAAGTCAAAACCATTACTTGAATAAATTTTGGGACTGTGGGGTAAAAGTACGCAGGGACGGGTGGGGCAAGAGTACGCATGTGAATCTTCAAGTTCTGATGTCAAATCCGTATCTTTGGCCGAAATAAGACTACCTCCGAAGTGTATAGTTCCACAACTAAGACAAAAGGGATAGAAATCGAAAATTATTACAAGTTTTGAGGATAAGTTGAAGTAATTTGGTGTTAGAAAGGACTTAGCGAACAAAGCACTGAAGCGAATTTATGAAATTGTATTAGGACTTGTTGTACATCTTAACATAGTACGAAAAGACAATTTCATCTAAATGATAGTTTCATTTAATCAAAAGAACCATCCATAAATTACGCAATGCTTATCTGGGAGAGGTTGCGAGATTTATGACGATCCATATAATTTTTAGAGGATTCATACAAAAAGTGTGAGATAGGGGGGAGGGGTGATGAAATGGCCAAATTTTACGTTACGTAATTGGTGAACTTTCATTAAGGAAAGTTCCTTTGTTTACGCCACGCCAAACCTGATATATTATACCTCTGTAGTTTTTTAACTATAACAAGTAAAAAATGATTTTTATTTAGTATGAAAGTTCACATTTCTGGGACCCCCTCCCCCTTTAAGAGTTACGTAATCTTTAAACATTCCCTAATATATGTTCATTAAACATCAATTAAATGTTATTAACTCTTATTTGTGTTAATATATACTTAAAGCACATGATTGGATAAATGCGTACTCTTACACCACCCGATGCGCACTCTTACCCCACCGGTGGGGTAAGAGTGCGTTTTTCACTTGTCTTGCAATAAGGGTTCTACTAAAACGAATCACAATAATTTCAATATTTTTTCCACTGGGTAACATAGAGGAAGAGGGTTTAGGGTCATTTGACCGAATGCCGTTTGGCCGAATGTCGTTTGGCCGAATGCCATTTGGCCGAAAGGGTCATTTGGCCGAACGCCATCTGGCCGAATGCCGTTTGGCCGAATAGTTGGAATTCTCTGAATGAAGAATAAACGAAAAAGAAAACAAAAGAAGTAGCAAGAATAAAGAAGAAAGAAGGAAGAAGGAAGAAGTAAAAAGGAAGAAAAAAGAAGAAAGAAGGAAGAAGGAAGAAAAAAGAAGGAAGAGGGAAGAAAGAAGGAAGAAGAAAGAAAGAAAGAAGGAAGAAAAAAGAAGAAAGAAGGAAGAAGGAAGAAGGAAGAAGGAAGAAGGAAGAAGGAAGAAGGAAGAAGAAAGAAGAAAGAAGGAAGAAGGAAGAAGGAAGAAGGAAGAAGGAAGAAGGAAGAAGGAAGAAGGAAGAAGGAAGAAGGAATAAGGAAGAAGGAGGAAGGAAGAAGGAAGAAGGAAGAAGGAAGAAAGAAGAAGGAATAAGTAGGAAGGAAGAAGGAAGAAAGAAGAAGGAAGAAGGATGAAGGAAGAAAGAAGAAGGAAGAAGAAAGAAGAAACAAGGAAGAAGGAAGAAGGAAGAAAGAAGAAGCAAGAAGAAAGAAGGAAGAAGGAAGAAGGAAGAAGGAAGAAGGAAGAAGGAAGAAGGAAGAAGGAAGAAGGAAGAAGGAAGAAGGAAGAAGGAGGAAGGAGGAAGGAAGAAGGAAGAAGGAAGAAGGAAGAAGAAAGAAGGAAGAAGAAAGAAGGAAGAAAAAAGAAGGAAGAAGGAAGAAGGAAGAAGAAAGAAGGAAGAAGGAAGAATGAAGAAGGAAGAGGGAAGAAGGAAGAAGGAAGAAGGTAGAAGGAAGAAAGAAGAAGAAAGAAGGAAGAAGAAGAAGGAAGAAAGAAGAAAGAAGAAGGAAGAAGGAAGAAGGAAGAAGCAAGAAGGAAGAAGGAAGAAGGAAGGAGGAAGAAGGAAGAAGGAAGAAGAAAGAATGATGAAGGAAGAATAATGAAGGAAGAAAGAAGAAGGAAGAAGAAAGAATGATGAAGGAAGAATGATGAAGGAACAAAGAAGAAGGAAGAAGGAACAAGGAAGAAGAAAGAAGCAAGAAGAAAGAAGGAAGAAAGAGAAGAAAGAAGGAGAAGGAAGAAGGAAAAAGGAAGAACGAAGAAGAAAGAAGGAACAAGGAATAAAGAAGAAGGGGGAAGGAAAAAAGAAGAAGAAAAAAGGAAGAAGGGGGAAGGAAGAAGGAATTAGAAAGAAGGAAGAAGAAAGAAGAAAGAGAGCGGAATGAAGAAGGAAGAAAGAAAATGGAAGGAAAAAGAAAAAAGAAATAAAGAAAAAGAAAGACGGAAGAAGGAAGAAGGAGAAGGGAGAAGGAGAAAGAAGAAGGAGAAAGAAGAAGAAGGAATTAGTTCTCTGATCACTTTTATCTTCCCACTTTTAACAATTTACTTCTCACTTCTTACTTCTCATTACTCACTTTTCATTTCTCACTCTTCGCTACTCGCAATTTGAGGTCAATTTTTATTAACTATTCGGCCAAACGGCATTCGGCCAAATGACCCGTTCGGCCAAACGGCATTCGGCCAAATGGCGTTCGGCCAAACGGCATTCGGCCAAATGGCCTGACACCAGGAAGATTATACAAATCGTCGACATTGATTTGAAATGCAGAAGCTTGCTTCATAAAGGCCACATGATCGATAAAAAACTAAGTGCGTACTCTTGCCCAGAGCGTTAATGAATAACGCTTTCAATGAATGATTAAATTTGTTATGATTAAATAATTCAACTCTATGATTAAAGATTATGATTAATGATTTAATCATTTTTGACAATGATTAATGATTATGATTAACGATTAAATTATGTTCTGACAATGATTAACGATTACGATTAATGAATAAAACGTTTGGAGTATGATTAATGATTACCAATCGTGATTAAATGCTGACACAATATGTGTATGATTAATGATTAAAGATCGGTATGATTAATGATTAATGATTATGAATAATCAAATTGAATGGTTTGCATATTGATAAATTATCAAGTAACATTTTTACCAAATTGGGTTATTGAAAGGTATGAAAATTAAATGATTATGATTAAAGATTAATGAACAAAAGCGATGTATGCAATGATAAAAATTGATGATTAATGAATAAACTTAAAATAATTATGAATATGATTAGTGATTAATGATTAAATGTAAAGTTCTATGATTAACGATTAGTGATTATTGATTAAATCATATTTTTTGTATGATTACGATTAATGAATAATGATTAAATAACCCCTTTATACATTAATCATGATTAAATCTATGATTAATCACTAATGCTCTGCTCTTGCCCCACTCTACTCTATTCGTATAAAAAGTGACATAATGCAATACAAATTGCATACATCCAGGTAACATCGTTTAAATTTACGCTTTTTTTGGCATTCCCTTTATGTGCATTACTTTCGTGTAAATTTCAACAACTTTTTCTATCTGTGCACAGAAAAAAATAATGAAAAGTAATCAGCACGTAGATAATAAAGACGTGGAAAATTACACTATTTTGGGAGTACGTGGATCTTTTCCAACAAGTTCGCCCTAAATGTATACAATTTACATAGCATTATGACACTTATTCGTATAAAAAGTGACATAATGCAATACAAATTGCATACATTCCGGTGATAATATCGTTTAAATTTACGCTTTTTTTGGCATTTCCTTTATGTGCATTACTTTCGTGTAAATTTCAACAAATTTTTCTATCTGTGCGGCCCCAAAATCGTCTATATACACATTTTCACGCCGATCGGTTTAGTATTTTCTGAGCCTATAAGGGTCAGACAGACAGAAATTCATTTTAATGTATATAGAAGAAGAAGATAACAGAAAAAAGATACAAAATCAATCAATTTTGTCAGTTTTTGGATTGTTTCCGGGGAGATTCATTTTTCCATGAAAACCTTCTTCTATTGGTTTGTATCGTGTGATCTCGAATTTTCTGTTCAAGGATCCCACAGATTTTCAATTGGGTTGAGGTCTGGGGATGCGGGAGCGTTGATTTGACATTGGGTCGTATGAATAAAAAGTAGTAAGTTCAACTTTACTACATTTTCAGTAGTAAACGTCACTTGTGGAACATGTTCGTATGAATAAAAGAGACTTTACTACACTACACATTTCGAACATACTACAAACAACTGATTCGGTATGAATAAAACAAGAGTTTACTACTGATTTCTTGTAGTCTGCTCAAGACGTTGCTACTCATGTTCCAAATGCAGATTATTCATCAGAATCGAAGCGAATCGGCTTTGTTCTTGAAATTAGAAGTTCAATTTAGGGTAAACAAACAAAACAGACATGTCTTTTGTTGATTAGCCGCAAAAAAATGATGAAATCATCATCGTCATCATGGGGTCTATTTTGTTTTGACGTTTCTCCGTGTAGTAAATGGTAGTAAACTGTAGTAAAGGCTATGTTCGAATGTAGCATATGCCATAAGTTCGAAAATATTTTTATTCATATCAAACATGTAGTTTTCTCTGTGGACTTTATTTTTGAGTAGATACTACAAGCGCTGAGTTTTGCTACTTTTTATTCATACGACCCATTGTATCTGTATGATAGTCACTCTTTGACATGATTAGAAGAATGTTTTGGACCGTTGTTTTGAAAACATTAATTTTTTTTTTTTATCTTTATTAAGGTGTTTTTTTTAATCTACAGACTAAGTTCAACACCGGGAAAACATTAATAATTGGATCAATTACCCAATTGAATGGCGCGAAGGATGTTTGAATTTTCTAAATTTCATGTCAAACTGTCAAAAAAAATGCACGCCAAAGCCGCAGGAGCGCGCGCGCTGGAAATACACTCTGCGCGCTTACTTAGTTAAGACTATAAAATCGTTTAGATAGAGTAGGGTAAGACACCCAGAAATTGCCCTCCCCCCAGTTTTCGCCCACCCATTTTAAAATCTTCATTTCTCGTAAACTAGTTGTTGAAAACAGTTACAGTTAAGGGTTTTCCATACAAGCATCAATCAATCATGAAAAAACCTGAACTTTAACTGTTTCCAACAACTAGTTTTCGAGAAATGAAGATTTTAAAATAGGTGGGCGAAAACTGGGGGGAGGGCGATTTCTGGGTGTCTTACTCTATTAGAGAATTTTTTGCCCCGAGTGTAGGACAACACTGTTGGCAAATATGAACTTTTTCAGCGAATTGCGACCACGATATCCTTTAACGACTATGATATCCGATATCGTTCCGGACCAGGTTCCGGACTGTTGCGGACTTATTTTGGCGTTCGTACACTGTGATATGCTTTCGCCGGTGAATCCCGTTGAAATCCAATTCAAAAAGTAGGTTAGCTCGAAAAGTAAAAGATAGACAAAAGCCTAAGTAGTTTTTCACCTTTTCTCACTCACGAAAAAATAGTTTCCAGATGTGCTAATTGCCTAAAAAGTTACATTTGTGCGAGCAAAAACGTGACGTGAGGGCTAGCACGGCCATTTTGGCTGCCATTTTTTGAACTCTGTCGTAGTTCACCTTAAGAGCACTTTCCTTGAGATTTTGCCTAATTTTGTGGAGAATAATGCGGTTGTGATTATTAGTAAACTTCGGTCTACGACCAGTTCCGGGAGCAGTTTCTATGATTTTGTTCTCTGGAAATTTTGTATCACATACTGTATCGACGATCAGGACAGATTACCAATACCGGCTATTTCTGGCAAAGTCTTTGGTGTACACTGTACGGACAATTTTTGGCGTCGGTTTTGTGACTTTTTTAATTAAATAATTTTAATTTCGATTGGGCGTTCTTTTTGATATTTCGAGTACTGAAAAACCAAAAGGGCCTTAAGATGATATAACTGATTTTTTTATATATTTTTATATACACTGTGTAACTCGATATGCACAGTGTAAGCGGCCGGCAACACCAAAAACCACTTTTTTATCTTTGCTCCTTACCAGCATGCACGAACAGATGATTCTCAGATTTGCTGATCGCTTATCTATTGACATTTGTGCAATTTAAAACGCGATGTGAGGATTAGGACGGCCATTGTGGCATTCTGTCGTGATTGTCCTTAAATGAAGCTAATATATTATATTTCAGTCCCTGAAAATTTCATGGTTCAAATCAATGCAATTTAACTGTGGATACCCTTTAAAATCAATCCCCAACTCTCCTTAATTCCGTTTTCCTCCGGTAAGAATTTAAAAAGATTATCAACTTATTTTCTAAACTAATTTTCTAGGTATACAATGCTATCTTAAATAAATTTTGGCTGATGGATTCACTGTCAAATTTGATAATTCTTTTTTATTTATTTTCTATAGAAACATCAAATGGTTGGGGTTCAGCGAAACCGCACTTTTTGACTGACTTGTGATATTTTTGTTCGTAGAATAAAAACGGAAATAAATTCATGCATTTGTTGTTGAATGTCCTTAGGTATAGGGTGGAAGGATAACAAACACGATTTGTGATCAATTGATCAAAACTTGTGCAAGAAAATGGGTAATATGGGTAATGGAATAATAAGACGGCTCATCAAAAACGTTGACATCAACTTTCCCATACTAGCTTGAGTTCCCAATGTAGCTAATTGAATTATCATGTGAATCGAAGTGTAAATAGGATCAAAAGCTCTCCAATAGAAAGTCGGGTGTGCTCAAATTTCCATATACAATAAGATGTTTTAAGTCTTGAACAAGATGTCGATGTTCAAATAGTGTCTACCACAACTCGTTTCGTTTAACCGAACCATACGCTGCATTCCAACCTACGAGAGATGATGAGTCTGCAATTTTCATTCCCGGAGATCATCCAGAATTTGTTGCAGAGTAAACATCTGGTTCGTCGCTAGTTGTTCTTTTCGAAAACCACTTGCGGTGTTCGCCGACAAAGAATACCGCCAACGTAGGCAGCCCACTGAGCAGAATACGAGTAGAATCCACTACACTAGGTTTACTTTTTACCCGGTAAGCTTACCTCAATTGCCATAGCTTTTTGAATATGTTTACTGCTCCTGGACTTCACCCCATAGTTCCAATGTTCATTCTACGAAAAACAGAGCAATGGAACAGAATTTGATTTGCTTCCTATTTTTGTGATTATCAAAACAGAAGTGTGGAAATTTGTGTGGTATTTCTTTGTTTCGCGAAGAGATGAATATATGTTCAGTGAAATGGAAAACCTGAACAGTTGTCCTACCTCCTGGTTTTTCTTCAATTTATGTGGATTTTTTCGTGAGGGACACTCGATGTTTCAATAAACTGAAAGGCCATAAATAACCGAAAATAAACCGCGTAAAATACGACATCAGTGTATTGGTGTGTTATTGAGAAGTTTTGTGCTACTTGGTCGTTGCCAAAGTCGAGTATAGGCGGTACACTTGAAATATCGTCGGGTTCTAATGAGCCGAACCAAGCGCCAATTGAAAAAAAACTCGATCTATTTTTGGTATAAGTTTTCTAGTAAGAACTACTTCTTCTTCTTTTTCTATGGCTCTACATACCAACTGGAACATGTCCTGCTTTTCAACTTCTATTAGCATTTCCTCAGTTATTAATTGAAAGTTTTCTACATATGCCCTCCATTGCATGAGTATGTATCTTGTGTGGCAAGTACAATGGATACACTATGCCCAGGCAGTCGAGAATGTTGCCCACTCGAAAATATCCTAGACGGGACCGAGAATAGAACTCGCCACCTCCGGATTGGCATTCCTACGCCTTTACTCGCAAAGCTAACTGGAGACCCAACTACATTTCTTCACTTCATAAATCGTATTAACTGTTTCTTAATTCAGAAATTAATTTAGCACATATCTTTAGCATTTCTTTGGAGAATAAATGGTCATAGGAATTATTAGGAAAAATCTGTATGATCGAATAAATTGTAGGCGATTTGCTTTTGAAATGAGAAGTGATCATCGCTTATAGAATTTGTCATCCCGCCGCCGGCCTTTATTTTTACATCGGAAAAGTCAAAACTATGCAATGCCACATATTATAAAATTGCGTTTATTTTCATTCACACAAAACATTTTAGGTTTATATACATGATAATCTTGACGTTAAAGCAACATGAATAAATCGCGTAATTCAGAAGGTTGATGCTGAATCTATGATTATATTTACTTCAACATTTTCCACTATATTATTGTATTATTTTAAGTAGCAGACTTGGACTACTACTGAGAATGTATTTTTTTTTCGTTCGTGTATGTGTAGCGCTCATTTGTTTACGGTACACTGGGGGAAGTGGAAAAGGAAAAATTGATAGTTCATGTTCAACTTATTGTAAAAGCAGTTTAAATGATCTAAATGCATTCAATCATTATGGGCTCTCAAAAACAGTCCATTTTGCACCAACTGTGCGGTAATTCATACCATTTTAGTCGCTTAAAATTTATAAAAATAGATTTGAAATTTAGGAGTTATTTTTCCATTTACCCCAAGGAAATGGGGTAAGTGAAAAACCCAATTTATCTTGACCTTCAATTGTTTGATACAACAATTGAAAAAAAAAACGTAACAAAGGTTAAAAATTCCCTCGCCAATTCACGTAGCCGACAATCAAAAATGCTTCGGCATTCCTCCGGAAACGCCTCTGCCAATCTAACAGCGACGAACATCGCCGACGATACCCTGACCGGAGCACACCTCTATTGAAAATGCAGCGTTGTCATTAAAAAAATGTTTATGTCTTCGTGGTATTTACAGTATACTGGAATTAGTAAAATCTTTAAAAAAAAAGCTTTTTTGAACGATATTTAGCACGAATAGCTATTTTTAAGCAAACCTCAATGCAGTATTATACAGCCCACAAAATTCAGGAAATGATACTTCCTGTCATAAATATCAACTAAATAATGCAGTCGTACGCAAGTTAGGCCGGGAATGGGGTAAGGAACCCATCTTCTAGATTCATAAGTTGAAACTCCAGAGATTTTTTTTGCAAATGAAATGCTAATGATTTCTTCGAAAACCCCATAGAACTTTCCGTTAAAATTTCGTAAAGGGGCGATTCAAATATGACGTCCACTACTATATGGGATTTCTAGACCCCCTCCCCCCTTCTGTCACGCTTTTTTGTATGCCTAGTACATGTACTGTCACAAAATCTTAGACCCCCTCCCCCCTAAAACCTGTGACATCATTTTTGAACGACCCCAAAGCGTAAAAACGTTGAAACTTGAAGAACTCCTCGTTAACAAAGGAGACGGAGGACTGTTTTGCAGAAAGCAGAAACCGAAGGCCAAAGGCCGAAAGTAGTTTGGCCGAGTATGTCATATGATTGAGCAAACCACTTGGCCGTTAAAACTTGAACGGAGAAGGACTGTTCTGCCCATCTTGACCGAACATTTTTGCATTTTTTCGGTTGAACCTTTTGCCAGTTTAGCTGATTTACTACACATAAAGCCTGTCCACGTTAAATTTCGGACACTGAGACAATGTCCAACTGATTTGTAGCCATTTTATCTCTTTGGACAAGAAGGAAAACCCGCTGAAAGAATAACATAAAGCGGAGAGATTCAACTGTCGTGTAGGGGAAGTCGGGGTAGCACGCCCATAGGGGTTAAAACGCGCCACCCCTGAATAAGGTTAAATATCCCCATTTTGATTATTTTCAATAGTCTATACGATAAAGCAATGAAAAATATTGCCATTGGATACATATATTTCATGATTTTTCTCTGTTCTTTATATTTCTTTTCTCTGTTCTTTATGTTCCACACGAAATCGTCGTCAAAAATGGTTTTAAAACGATTTTATGGGCCTTCAAACTTCTGAGGTCGGTGTGGGGCATTACGCCCATGCTCATTTCGTATGACCGAAACAGCTGAAACATTCGGTTAATTGCCTTAATGTAGGCAATTAAAATGAAAATCAGTAGGGGAACTGGGGGTAGGACGCCCGTTTTAACCCATCCACTGGCGCATCTCACCCCGCATGGTTTCAAAATCATTTTTTTCAGGTGCTTTTTAAAAATCAAATTTCTGTGCAATAAAATGGACAATTAGATATCTGTTATCGGTAGTCAGTCGCAGATACGCTGTTCTTCAGTATGCGCTGATGAAAACTGGCTGAAATGGTGGTTTTCATTGATAAAAATGGCATTTTCTTTAACGTGGGCGTCCTACCCCCAGTTCCCCTAACTTGATCTCGTCAGTGGTTTGTGAAAATTTTAAAAAATCGCATGGGATGATGGGTGTCCGAAATTTAACATGAACAGGCTTTATCTATGGTTGCTTCTCCGTGGTCAACTGAATGATTGACTGGGATCGCTCAAGCATTCTTAGTGTACAAGTTTCACTGACTCAAATTTCAAATGATCAATAACGGCGCCAGCTACGTCCTTGTAGTCAGTTAGGAAGAGGGAAGGCTTATTAGTAGGTGATTTTTGCTAATAGAAGACCGTGTTTACCTCTGCGTCACCATAAGAATCACAGGAAGGATTACCAGTCAGTAGCTGGACTCATTTCATTTCATTTATTTAGTTAACATCTAAACAGATAACACTGAATCAACAATTTGACGCCACAATGCACGGTTCGAGGCCGCATCTCTCCATCCTCGGATACGCCCCACGCTCGCCAAGTCGTTCTGCACCTGGTCTGCCCATCTCGCTCGCTGCGCTCCACGCCGTCGCGTACCTGCCGGATCGGAAGCGAACACCATCTTTGCAGGGTTGCTGTCCGGCATTCTTGCAACATGTCCTGCCCATCGTACCCTTCCGGCTTTAGCTACCTTCTGGATACTGGGTTCGCCGTAGAGTTGGGCGAGCTCATGGTTCATTCTTCGCCGCCACACACCGTCTTCTTGCACACCGCCAAAGATGGTCCTAAGCACCCGTCTCTCGAATACTCCGAGTGCTTGCAAGTCCTCCTCGAGCATTGTCCATGTTTCATGTCCGTAGAGGATAACCGGTCTTATTAACGTCTTGTACATGACACATTTGGTGCGGTGGCGAATCTTTTTCGACCGCAGTTTCTTCTGGAGCCCGTAGTAGGCCCGACTTCCACAGATGATGCGCCTTCGTATTTCACGACTAACGTTGTTGTCAGCCGTTAGCAAGGATCCGAGGTAGACGAATTCCTCGACCACCTCGAAGGTATCCCCGTCTATCGTAACACTGCTTCCCAGGCGGGCCCTGTCGCGCTCGGTTCCGCCCACAAGCATGTACTTTGTCTTTGACGCATTCACCACCAGTCCAACTTTTGTTGCTTCACGTTTCAGGCGGGTGTACAGTTCTGCCACCTTTGCAAATGTTCGGCCGACAATGTCCATGTCATCCGCGAAACAAATAAATTGACTGGATCTGTTGAAAATCGTACCTCGGCTGTTACACCCGGCTCTCCGCATGACACCTTCTAGCGCAATGTTGAACAACAGGCACGAAAGTCCATCACCTTGTCTTAGTCCCCGGCGCGATTCGAACGAACTGGAGTGTTCGCCCGAAATCTTCACACAGTTTTGCACACCATCCACCGTTGCTTTGATCAGTCTGGTAAGCTTCCCAGGGAAACTGTTCTCGTCCATAATTTTCCAAAGCTCTACGCGGTCTATATTGTCGTATGCCGCCTTGAAATCAACGAACAGATGGTGCGTTGGGACCTGGTATTCACGGCAGTTTTGGAGGATTTGTTGTACAGTAAAGACTTGGTCCGCTGTCGAGCGACCGTCAACGAAGCTGGCTTGATAACTTTCCACGAACACATTCACTTTTGTTGACAGATAACGGAAGATGATCTGGGATATCACTTTGTAGGCGGCATTAAGGATGGTGATCACTCGAAAGTTCTCACACTCCAGTTTGTCGCCTTTCTTGTAGATGGGGCATATAACCCCTTCCTTCCACTCCTCCGGTAGCTGTTCGGTTTCCCAGATTCTGACTATCAGTTTGTGCAGGCAAGTGGCCAGCTTTTCCGGGCCCATCTTGATGAGCTCAGCTCCAATACCATCCTTACCAGCTGCTTTATTGGTCTTTAGCTGTTTAATGGCATCCTTAACTTCCCTCAAGGTGGGGGCTGGTTGGCTTCCATCGTCCGCTGAACTGACGTAGTCATCTCCTCCGCTGCCTTGACTTTCACTGCCTGTACTCTCAGCGCCATTCAGATGTTCCTCGTAGTGCTGCTTCCACCTTTCGATCACCACACGTTCGTCCGTCAAGATGCTCCCATCCTTATCCCGGCACATTTCGGCTCGCGGCACGAAGCCTTTGCGGGATGCGTTGAGCTTCTGATAGAACTTGCGTGTATCTTGAGAACGGCACAGCTGTTCCATCTCCTCGCACTCCGCTTCTTCCAGGCGGCGTTTCTTCTCCTGAAAAAGGCGGGTCTGCTGTCTCCGCTTCCGTCTATAACGTTCCACGTTCTGCCGGGTACCTTGCTGCAGCGCGACCGCCCGCGCTGCGTCCTTCTCCTCCAGAATCTGTCTGCACTCTTCGTCGAACCAATCGTTCCGTCGACTTCTACCCATATACCCGACGTTGTTCTCCGCTGCGTCGTTAATGGCTGCTTTAACTGTACTCCAGCAGTCCTCAAGAGGGGCCCCATCGAGCTCACCCTCTTCCGGCAACGCTGCCTCGAGATGCTGCGCGTATGCAGTGGCGACATCAGGTTGCTTCAGTCGCTCTAGGTCGTACCGCGGCGGTCGTCGGTACCGAACATTATTGATGACGGATAGTTTTGGGCGCAGTTTAACCATCACCAGATAGTGGTCAGAGTCGATGTTAGCGCCACGATATGTCCTGACGTCGATAATGTCGGAGAAGTGCCGTCCATCAATCAGAACGTGGTCGATTTGTGATTCTGTCTGCAGTGGTGATCTCCAGGTGTACCGATACGGGAGGCTGTGTTGGAAGTAGGTGCTACGAATGGCCATATTCTTGGAGGCGGCGAAATCAATTAGTCGTAGGCCGTTTTCGTTCGTCAGCCGGTGAGCGCTGAACTTTCCAATAGTCGGTCTAAACTCCTCCTCTTGGCCAACCTGAGCGTTCAAATCTCCTATGATGATTTTGACGTCGTGGCTTGGGCAGCTATCGTACTCACGTTCCAGCTGCGCGTAGAATGCGTCCTTATCATCATCAGTGCTTCCGGAGTGTGGGCTATGGACGTTGATTATGCTGAAGTTGAAGAACCGGCCTTTGATTCTCAACCTGCACATTCTTTCATTGATCGGCCACCACAAAAGTAGTAGCTGGACTCGTTGGATCTGAATTCTCTCTGATAAGTGATGTGACAGTACCAGACATCATGCACGCGTACAAAAAAGGATGAGATTGCGCAACGACTGCAGCGCGCACATAAAATTTAGCGCACGCGAGTCTCACGAAACTTTTGTACCTCACATTAACATTGGTGAGTCGATTTGAGACATCTCAATGCGATCAGCTAATGCGCCATGGCAAACCTTTGCAAACAACAGCGGAGGTGCGTACCTAAAACAACTTGGGCGGGAAATTTCCATTGAATAATATCGTCGCCTAAGTAACGCCAGCTATGGATTTCCAGCGCATGAGACGCACATTGAGACACTCTCACTCAAGATGAATACACCATTAGGTGTTCCAATCTGCCAAATTCACGATTCAGCCATCTTGGATTTTAGTATGGGAGAGCCAGCCGGTTTGTTTATGTTTTGCACCGAAAATGAATTTTTCACCCCCGCCCTCTTCTCGTCCATAAATTGGGCAGACTGCAACACCTAGCTGTGTATTCATCTTGCTCTCACTCAGTTATTTTATGCGCGCTAGCTTCGCTTGTCGCACTGAATCGTTACTACGTGAGCATTTGCAGCTTATGGTACACTGTCTCATTCATGTATAGGGCACTGCACGGACTGCTTTGTATCTTTATCACTGCAAAGAAAATTAAAAACCCGACTTAATCCACCTACAGTGAACGCAACCCTTCTTACACTTTTGAATGGTTGTGTGTGCCCAGTGCATATTACAATTTCTATGCATATGACCTTCAATTGAATGTAAAATAACTGATATTATCATGCTTTTAACGATTTCAAAATAATAAAGGGATATTTCTGAAAATTTAACAATTTTTAAAAAATACAAAAAGGCTGCAGATTTGATTTGCCGCCATAAATGGCAATATTACAGCTTCTGTTTAAGCCCGAAAGAGTTCAAATCGGGTCATAGACGGCTGAGATATTGGTGTGACAATTTTTCATTAGTAGTCTGAAAATATGTCTCATATTCGTATTTCACAGATATCTCTGAAACCGAATTTCCGATTGCAGAAAAAATTAGTGAGTCCAATGACAAAACATAGCTTTCGTTTAAAGATAAAATCGCACAAATCGGTCCAAGGACGATTGAGATCTTGTTGGGACATATTTTACCAATGTGTGAAGTTGATACGTCTAATGCTTTATGTTCGTATTTCAGAGATATCTCCGGAACCCAATGTCTAATTGCAAAAACAAAATACAATGGGTTCAATGGCAAAGTCATAGCTTTCGTTTAAAGATAAAATCATGCAAATTGGTTTACAGACGGCTGAGATATTCATGTGACATTATTATGTTAGTTTTCTGAAAATGCACTTCATGTTCGTATTTCTCACATAACTCTGGAACCAAATGTCCGATTGCAAAAAAAAAATGAACTCGTACAATGACAAAGTCATAGCTTTCGTTTAGTGTTAAAATCGTACAAATCGGTCCACGGACGGCTGAGATCTTGATGTGAGATTTTTGTAACGCACACACATACGCACACAAGCACACACGCACACACACACACATACATACATGTGCTCAGTTCGTCGAGCTGAGTTGATTGGTATATACGACTTGGGTCTCCGAGCCTCGGATAAAAAGTCGGTTTTTCAAGCGATCTTTATACCCTTCTTAGGGTGTAAGAAGGGTAAAAAGGGATATTTCTAAAAATTTAACAATTTTTAAAAAATACAAAAAGGCTGCAGATTTGATTTGCCGCCTTAAATGGCAATATTACAGCTTCTGTTTAAGCCCGAAAGAGTTCAAATCGGGTCATAGACGGCTGAGATATTGGTGTGACAATTTTTCATTAGTAGTCTGAAAATATGTCTCATATTCGTATTTCACAGATATCTCTGAAACCGAATTTCCGATTGCAGAAAAAATTAATGAGTCCAATGACAAAAACATAGCTTTCGTTTAAAGATAAAATCGCACAAATCGGTCCAAGGACGATTGAGATCTTGTTGGGACATATTTTACCAATGTGTGAAGTTGATACGTCTAATGCTTTATGTTCGTATTTCAGAGATATCTCCGGAACCCAATGTCTAATTGCAAAAACAAAATACAATGGGTTCAATGGCAAAGTCATAGCTTTCGTTTAAAGATAAAATCATGCAAATTGGTTTACAGACGGCTGAGATATTCATGTGACATTATTATGTTAGTTTTCTGAAAATGCACTTCATGTTCGTATTTCTCACATATCTCTGGAACCAAATGTCCGATTGCAAAAAAAATTGAACTCGTACAATGACAAAGTCATAGCTTTCGTTTAGTGTTAAAATCGTACAAATCGGTCCACGGACGGCTGAGATCTTGATGTGAGATTTTTGTAACGCACACACATACGCACACACGCACACACGCACACACACACATACGTACATGTGCTCAGTTCGTCGAGCTGAGTTGATTGGTATATACGACTTGGGTCTCCGAGCCTCGGATAAAAAGTCGGTTTTTCAAGCGATCTTTATACCCTTCTTAGGGTGTAAGAAGGGTAAAAACAAGGCCAGTAAACGTCAAATTTCATGAAGAACGAAAGAGAAAGAGATTTGTCCGTGCAGTGCCCTATACACGAGAATTAAGAGACTCTGGACAGTACCAGTTTGTCCACACAAAGCAAGACTGCCGTAATCTGAGAAAGTGACGTAACAGCCAATTTACAACATGCATGTTTGCCATTTTTCTGCTATAGAGCTAGATGCGTACTACTCGTTAACACCATTTTTGGAAAATGGCGTATACGTCACTTTTTCAGATTACGGCAGAAAAAGAACCAACTACCTGCATACATAGCAGAAATATGACCAAACGCGCACCAATTGCTTACTTCTCGACCGCACAAATACCACAATACGCACAAGAATACCGGATCGTATGAAGTGTCTAAGAACCGAGCATGAACACGATCAAACTCGTTCTCCACACCATGCGTGCCCAGTAACATATACAAACTGTGATGGCCAACCCACGGTGCCCCGGTAGACCGTTATTATAAAATAAAAATGTCCATCAAAACCAAGTACAGGGTTCGATTCATGTGGTAATTCTGCGCCTCTGGACCAATTTTTAAAAAAATCCCTAGGAGAAATCTCGAGAAATCTTGATTTGAAGTTTTTAGTTAAGAAATTTCAAAAGAATCCATATAAGAATACAAAAATATCACCAAAAACCCTGATTAATCCACCTAGATAGATGTCCTTCAATTCTTCTTGAACCAGTCGGAAGTAACCGCCAGCTTTGTAGGGTTGCTGTCCGGCATTCGAACAAATATCTTTCAGCCGAATGACTTTTGCCAAATTTATTATATGGCCGTCGTTTAGCCGAAATGGACATAAGGCCGAAATGTCGTTCGGCCAAACTGGTCTTTTGGTTAATAGATTCGTTTGAACAAATAGGTAATTTTCTCGAAAATGCTGAACATTCCATCCGAACGGCATTTTCGGCCAGATTACTTATTCGGCTTGACGACCCTTTTCCCTTTTAACAATTTCCAGTGGAATTGCCGAAGAACTTATTATAGACAATCCACAGAAATTCCTTTAAAATTTTCCGTTTAAATATTGCTTTTGTTTTTGAGACTTTTCGTTTCGTCGTTGAAAACATTGACACTTGTCTTCAGCGGCTGCTTCCCCGAAAGCCCATTTGTACATGTTATTCCCATATATATATAAGTAATTCTTTCAAAACATGCATTTGTCAATAAAAATTCCAGCTAAAAGCTCTATTTTATTGGCAAATGTGCACTCACACAACCAGTCGACGGTAATTGTCAAAAATCAGGGTTACAAAAAAACTATCCCCTTGTCGCTGAGCCTGGCACTAAATGCTCGGCGTGGAATGGAAACTCAAACGTAGGAATAAAATTTTGGGACTTAGGCGCATACCGAAAAGTTTTTCGTGAAAATAAAAAAATACTTAGAAATTCTTAAGAGTTTTAGTGGAAACTTCAAAAAATTGCCGTGGAAACTCCGAAGAATTTTCCATATAATTTAAAAACAAAATCGCGTTCAAGTTCTGTATAATTTTCTATGGAAATTTTGAACCATTTTTCGTTGAAATCCAGAGAATGTTATGCTGCAATCTACATTTGAACAATTTCCTGTGAAAACTTTAAAAAAATTCGTGGAAATTTCGGAGAATTTCTCTAAAAAACTCCAGAGAGGTTGCCGTGAAAACTCTGAAAAGATTCTTGCGGATATTTCAAAGAATTTTATGGGTAAATTTATGTATAATACTCAATAGATATTTCGAGGATCTTCACGTGAATATTCTGAACGATTTTCTGAAGAAATTTCAAACAATTCCCCGTAAAAAAACTAAATAATTTCTCATGTTATCTCCGAAAAATTTTCCGCGTAATATATTCCAAACAATATGACTTTGAAATTCAAAAGAGCTTCTGTCAAATTCTACGGGGCACCCCCCAGGATTGTGCCTTTGGGTAAGAGAATCAATCTCTGAAAATTTCAGCTCAATCGCTTGTTGCATAAGCTGCGCCATTTGATTTGAAGTTTGTATGGTGGTTTCAGCCAAAATGCATAGGAAAATACACCTCCGTCACTCTTTCGTTCAGGAAATTGGTTTAGTATGCCCGATTGAGCTCAGAATTGCAACAAAGGCAGTTGATATGTTAAAGATCAATTCCACAGAACATTATACGATAATTAAATGAACTTTTCTATAGTATTTGGCTGATCTATTAGGGGTTAGGTTGCGCACTTTGGAATTCATTGATTGTCATGAAAAACATACGCATGATATCAAAGATGCCTGCGATGTGTGGTTTTGCGCGCGCTCAAACATATGCAGAAGTACGCGCGCCACAACACATATCTAAGCCATCTTTGATAACATGGGCACGTTTTTCATGATAATCAATGAATTCCAAAGTGCACAGCCCAACTCCTAATAAATCATCCGAAGCTTTATAAAAAGTCATTTAATCATCGTATAATGTTCTGTAGAATTGATCTTTAACATATCAACTGCCTTTGTTGCAATTCTAAGCTCAATCGGGCATATTGAACCAATTTCCTGAACGAAAGAGTGACGGAGGTGTATTTTCCTAACCATTTTGGCTGGTACCACCATACAAACTTCAAATCAACTTATGCAACAAGCGATAGAGCTGAAATTTTCAGAGATTGATTTTGTTACCCAAAGGCACAATTCCGGGTGCCCCGTAGAATTCGACAACTTTTTTTCTCCCCATACAAGGCTGGGCCACTCTAATGGAGTTTCATCAGATTTTTTCGGTGGTATTTAAAATGCTCTCGCCTTAATGTTTTGAATATGTCCCGAAAAAAATTGAAAAAAATATCTTTAAGAAATGGTCGCAAAAAATACCATGCCGATTCACGCTGCCGCCGCCGCCGGCTGAAATAGCAAACGGTGTGACGCCGAAAACGCCGCCGACCAAAATTACCACAAACGCCGCCGACGACGATTTTCGGACCAGCGCACACCTCTACCCCTACCCTCTCGTAATAATCTGTAACAATTTCCAGAACTACCCTCACCCCTAAGCGTAACTCGTAACAAAAGTCGTTAAAAAATTGATTTGTTAGATTTGAAGCACGATACAATAAATTAATATGTATATTATTATTTATATATTTCGAAGGACTCTCACCCCCTTTATTTTGCGTAACAAATCGTAATAAATATTAAGCAATACACCACCCCTTTTCCATACATAAAATTGTGATTTGGTACAGATTCTGTAACCGAGTTTTATGTCCAACGATGAATTCCGTTGTGGCTATTTTTCATAAAATTTTGCTGTGCACCAGCTATGTACATATGAGATGTAATTAAACCCAATCAACAAGTGTCTTTGGCAGGTTTGACTAAGTTTCGAAGTTTAGAACTGCTCCCATGTCTATCTCACCGAACATATATTCATCTCTCGCGAAAGAAAGAAACAGAGCACAATCTCTTCACTTCTTTTTGCTAACATACTGAAGAAGGTCACAAAATTTATTTTCTCTTACATATGAGATAACATAGAAGCTATGAGTAGGCCACACAAATAAAAATATGTTGTAATCAACACGATTTCAATTTTTATGTGCACATATATGCAATATTAACCTAAATACAGTACTGAATTCCAAAAACCAATATATAGAATAACAAATCTCAAAAGAATGAAAAAAATAGCCAAATATATTTTTTTTTTCTCTGTTTTTCGATATTTACGTTGATCGATATTTACGTTGGTCCAGGAAATACCAAATAAAAGAAGTTTTCATTATGCACAAATAAAAAATATTATCTCCCTTTTTTTGTCTTGAACCTATTTCGATTTTTCGTAGATTATTCCGACCCCAAAAGTTCTACTAATATAAATGCAAGAAGTAATGCACGCTTCCCATTAACTGCCAATCCTAAGAAAATTATCTATCACCGATCATCTCAACGACAACCGCGATTAACAAACCGACTACTGGAAACTATCGTCGCTTAAATCTGCTGCTGCCAATAGTGCCACCGTTACTAATTCACCCAAAGTAGTTTATAATCGATTTCATTCGACTGCCATCGCTCAAACAGCTGTGAACCGGTTTCCGGAACATAAGAAAAAAAAATGCGTGCATAATGGGTGTGTTACTAAAATAGGAGCATAGACTGGCAAACATTTTTGAATGCTAACGACCAAACCGAAGAATGACAACAATGAATCATATTTTACCTTCCACGTGATTATTGCGCTTTATGAATGGCTATGCCCTTCCTCTGATATTAATGTGATTGTTCACATGAGGCCTGTCGTTCGGTATAGTAATCAAAAGTTCAACTGTATACTGTAATATCAAGAATCAAATCTTGTTACTATTGATCTTTTTGAACTCATAATACCTGGAATTTAAAATCGCATTCAAATAATAAATAAATGTTACCCTATATCGGGATGCGCCAAATGATTACCCTATGAAATCGAGCGATAATTTACATATCGCTTATATTTACCGAAACTTTTAGAGAGTGACGCCATGAGCGTAGGTAGTTGTTGGCCTTGGATATAGTTTGAGCAAAAAATTTGCCTTTTCGATAGATATGTGTACCGATAGATATTTGAACTATAATCACTCATACCTGATTTGTATTGGTTTTTTACTTTCAGAATTTCGCAATACTCGTAACTTTGGCTCTGGCTATAGTCACAAAGGCCCAAAAATTCGATGGATATTTCTATCCGAAGCCCAGTTGTAATTTCCAGGAAGCGCAAACAGTATATGTGACACAAACCGTCACGGATTACAAAGTGCAAACACAAACTCTACCAGGAGGCATTCAACATGATGAAAGAGTTATAACGCAATACTCATCAATTTATGTCACCTCAACATTTACTGAAACAGCTGCGGCATATCAAACCGTTACTCATACCAACACTTTAACCGTTCCCGCCCAAATACAGCCAGGTCAAACGATCTACCAAACAGTTACGCTACCACCGATAGTTTCTACGTATGTTTCGACTCAAATTCAGGCCACACCAGTATACCAAACAGTAAAGGATACAACGACCGTTACACTACCAGCTCAAGTCCTTCCGGCTCAAACCATCACCAAAACTATACAACAACCACCAGTTATAAGCACGACAACGCTATTAAGAACCGAAACCGTCCCGGTAGTGTCCACCATCCGAGATACCACAACTGTATTCGCACCACCAGTGACCCTTCCGCCCCAAGTTATCTATTCCACTATTCAACAACCTGCTCAGTACATTACCACCACATCATATTACACCACTACATCTCCCGTAATTCAAACCGTACAAACTACGATCACTGCTGCTCCGATAACCCTACCAGGACAAACCATCTATAAAACAGTAACCCAACCCCCACAAGTGATCTACTCAACAGTCAACCAACCCGTGCCAACTCCCGTTTATCAAACCGTTACTGAATACAAAACCGTTCAATTGCCTGGCCAAGGCCCTGTATACCAAACAATCTACAGCACCGTGACCTTGCCAGGACAAGCCCACACCGTTGACAACATACTGACAATGACTCTTCGTGATATCCAATATGTTACCCAAACCGTTACCCAGACCCGGCCCGGGGTCCAGCACGATGCTCAAACTGTCTACTCCACCGTTCAACTGCCAGCGGTTACGCAGACCTACTGTGGACCTCAGAACACGTACCTTCCGGCACTACAAGACAACGCCGTTGGCCGTGGAGCTTTCGGAGGCTTCAGTCCACGACTCAACCGGTACTTCTAAGGGAATGTTCAAAACAATATGTGCGGGTTTTTTTCTCTGCATAGAGTCGTTCAAAGATGAAGCGCAAGACGTAATAAACTGCAATGTAAAAAGAACGAATAACTTGTAAATATGTATAAGGAATGCCATGAAATTCGAATAAATTTAGCAAATCGGATGACGTCAATGGAATAGTTTTTATATCGAAAGAAAATTCCGTTTTCGTTATCACCCCACAAAAAAACGTTGTTTGAAATTATAGGTAGTTCACTCAGTTTTAATATGCATTCCCACAGAAACAATACAAAACAAGAGACTCATCGGACTGAAGTGACGAACCCTTTTTGGCAGCAAACCGGCCGCCAACCAAGACAGCAATTTTGTTATTTTCTCCCACGCATCGTCTACCTATGTTTTCATCTCAACGCAGTAGCGACTCGTGAGCCGCAGATTAATTGGCGTATATTTTAAAGTAAAGCATACGAATAATTCCCATATTAAAGAGCAAAACAAAGGACAAACAATAGGTGCAGTGAAACGCATTAATGATTTCGGTCCTTCCCTGGTCAATGTCAAACAAAAAAAAATGTTAATGTGCGAGTTGGTTGAAGATTTATCCGCGATAATGCGATCACAACCTTGCAGCTGAAGCTGACACAAGTCATCATAATCTGATGGTTGTTTGACATGCTTCCTGATATGTTTAACCATAGTGCAGGAAATTGAACCAAAGTAAAGTTTCAATGCAAAGTTTGAAGGACTAGAAAAGAAGTAAATCGATTGATTCATCCTGCGGAGATAAAAACATTATTCACGGATAATGAATGAGGGACCTTCATGACAAAATAAAAACCAACAACTTCCAACACCTCCAATACCGATTGCAAACAATCTATCGAGGGGTCTCGGGGTTTTCTATTCAAATAAAGTTTTTAAGTTAAAAAAATCTTTTATCATGTATCACATTTCCTTTAATATAAGTAAAATGATATTCCCAAAATATTTTGAACATGTTTATCAGGAATGAAATTAAAAACCCTTTTAATCCACCAAGCAGTGATGTTGCATTTCTCGTACATTATAAAAACAGTATTTTGCCATAGCTTTTCAGCCCTTAGTCCAATTCGGCTCAGCGGCGGCGTTTGTCAGAATTTTAGTCGGCGGCGGCGGCGTTTTCGGCGTCATGCCGAAAGCCATTTGGGCCGGCGGCCGGCGGCGGCGGCGTGAATCGGCGTGGCGATTTTTTTATTACGTTTCTTATTTTTTTTGCATTTTTCGGGATATTTTCAAGGCATTAAAGGAAGAATCTTTTGAATTTCGCATGAAAAATCTAATGAACTTCTCCAGAAAATTCTACAAGTTTTTCCAAAATTTGTAAATTATTTTCGGATTTTCCATGGGAACTAATTAGCAAGTTTCGATAAATCTTTGGAATTCCCAAATAAAATTGTTTGGAATTTCAGCAGAAAATTCGTAGCAATTTACATGAGAAACATCAGAATTTTCACGAAAAATTGTTCTTAACTTCTACAAGAAAATCTTCGGAAATTCACGGAAAGTTTCTGTTGAGTATTCTTCGAAAAATCTTCATAATTGCAGGAGAGTGCGGCTGGTAGACTGATTGTTTTAACGTTGACTTTCTCAGTCTAGAATAATTAGGACGGCTAGTTTGGCATGGCCAACAGATTTCAATAAAAAAAATGTTTGGATTTCAACGGAAAATTGTTCAAAGTTATTGGATTTCTACCGAAAATAGACGTTCGATAACCGAAAGTTCAGAGGTGAACCAGCCAAGAGCTGAAAGCCTCTTTAATAAAGAAGAAAAAAAACCGAAAGTCATTTAACTGCAATTCGATAGTTACATCAGTTTTGCAGTTATCGGACAGCTGAACTTCAAAACGATGTCAAAGTCGATGCATTGCACTGCACAATCAGGTGCACTTCTATTGCATCTGACGTGGCCTGACAATTATTCGACGTAAATAATCTGTCGCGGTTATCGAACGGCATTCGCTATCAGGTATCAGGTATCAGGTATCAGAACGTCGGCTCAGGAGGCACGTTCCCCTCAATTTGGGAGATTTGTGCCATCGCCTTCACTGGCCTTTCTCATCATTTACCTGACGGAAAAGGAAGTGAAAAGGGGAAAGGAAGAGGAAGTGAAGTTAAGGAGAATGGAACCATTTATAGGAAAGCCAATTATGTAGACTCACACGCATTCAGCTAGGGACTAAAGAGAGGTGTCACAAAAACACAGAGGACGTAACAATGGACGAACGTTAAAGACGAAACACAGAGTGCACTGTGAAAAACGCATAATGCGAATCCATATAGGTGACAATCACAAAGTACATTGTAAAAATCGCATAATGCGAATCCATATAGGTGACAATTTGTTGAAAACTAAGTAAAACACATATTCATAACCCCATTCTTATTGAACCTCACGTTGAGATTGAACAAGAGTAGCCGAACCCGAACGTCAAGAACGAAGCACAGAGTACACTGTGAAAAACGCATAATGCGAATCCATATAGGTAACATACACAAAGTACATTGTAAAAAACGCATAATGCGAATCCATATAGGTGACAATTTGTTGAAAAAAAAACTAAGTAAAAAAACACTTTCATAACCCCACCCTTATTCAACCTCAAGTTGAGATCAAACAAAAGTAGCTGAAGCCAAACATCAAAGACGAAACACAGATTACACTTTGAAAAACATATAATACGAATCCATATAGGTGACAAACACAAAGTACATTGTAAAAAAAACGCATAATGCAAATCCATATAGGTGAAAATTTGTTGAAAAACTAAGTAAAAAACATTCATAATCCCACCCTTATTCAACCTCAAGTTGAGATTAAACAAGAGTAACTGAAGCCGAACGTCAAAGACGAAACACAGAGTACACTGTGAAAAGCGCATAATGCGAATCCATATAGGCGACAAACACAAAGTACATTGTAAAAAAATGCATCATGCGAATCCATATAGGTGGAAGTTTGTTGAAAAACTAAGTAAAACACATATTCATAACCCCACTCTTATTTAACCTCACGTTGAGATTGAACAAGAGTAGCCGAAGCCAAACGTCAAGGACGAGACACACAGTACACTGTGAAAAAAACGCATAATGCGAATCCATATAGGTAACATACACAAAGCACATTGTTAAAAACGCATAATGCGAATCCATATAGGTGACAATTGGTTGCAAACTAATTAAAACACATATTCATAACCCTACTCTTATTTAACCTCACGATGAGGTTGAATAAGAGTAGCCGATTATCTCGGAGAAGTAAAAAGTCAACTACGCCATATCTCCGGTTAGCGCAGCGAGGGCTTAAATACTGTGAAGGGGGGCCTGGTGCTTCACAGGCTCCGTTTGCGGTTAGGTTCTTATTAGACCCCCTAACCATTCATTCGTAGGCACGGTAAGCATAAAGCCGCATCACACCGAGAATTAGGGGTCACCTGTATGGTGGACTTTTACCACTGGAACAGGCAATCCGTAATGTTATTCTTAGCCAGATAACCAGCTGCCGACACCACACGGCTATCTAGGCTGTTCGTGGAGAGAAGTTGACATTGACTTTACGTCAACTCTCAATGTGGCCGAACAGCCGGAAAACTGCACTGCACAATCAGGTGCACTTCTATTGCATCTGACGTCGCCTGACAATTATTTGACGTAAATAATGCGTCGCGGTTATCGAACGGCATTCGCTAACTGAAACGAAAACATATTGCATTTATTGAACGACTAGTGTATTAATGTTCCATTGGCCGAAAGCGACATACGGCCGATCCGGTAAATTGGCCGAAAAAGTTGTTTGCCCTAACAGGTCGTTTGGCCGAATAGGTCATCAGCCCGAAAATGCCGTTTGGCCGAAATGGTCGTTTGAAAGAATGGGCCATTTGGCTGAAAATATCGCTTGGGCCAACAGGTCATACGGCCAAATGTCAATAACTGAACGGGTAATTTGCAGTTGTTGAACGCCCATCATACTTATCAAAGAGCAATCAATTTTTTTCCCTGAAGAAGACACCGATGTCGAAACGTTGGACAAAATTTAAAAATTTGTTCTAATAAATCAGAATGCATAGCTGAAAAATCTCAAAAATGAACGGGTAATTTAGTCAAAAATATCTACCTGTTTGGCCTAGTGACATTTACGTTGAAAAGGCATTTTTGTCAAACAACCGTTGAACGAAATTGGTACAAGCCAAGACTATTGTATGAGAGTAGCATCACTTTCATCCGTTACCACAGATATTGATTTGGGACTAATCACTAACTCTTAGATGGAAGCAATGCACTCTCCAATAGCCGAGATCTGTCCTGGCCACGTCCTTGCGAATGCAGAGGAAAGAGATGGATAGTAGATAGATGGATAGATGGATAAGTAGGTATCCAACAATACTTAAGAAAGATGCAGAGAACTCTACGACCTCTCATAGGTGCCACGGACGGTTTTGGGATTGTGTGGAAGTTTATAACAGTAGGAAACGTTTTGGTATAACGTGAAACACAGAAAGAACTAAGATAGAAATACAAAAAAGGAAAGGGACGAGCCTGGAATTGAACCCACGACCTCCTGCTTATAAGGCAGAAGCGGTAGCCACAAGACCACCGAGCTCGTCATCGTTGAACGATATTTCGTACTCTCCACTTTTCAAGTCGATACTGGCCTTTAAGTCAAAAGTCATCTACCCAAATCTCATTAGGGGTCGTACACTTATTACGTAAGACATTTTTCTGGGTTTTTCGAACCCCCTCCCCCCATGTAAGATTTTTTTCATACAAACAAATTTTTATTTATGTGGTGCGTAAGATAACGACAGAACCACCCCCCGTTCCCCCATAAGTGCTTACGTAATATGTGTACGGCCTCTTAAGCCTAATTGAACGTTTATCCGAAACTTTTATCAGGTCGAGAATGGTTTGACCAAAAATGTAGTTTTACCGAAAGCGTACATACATCCAGGAATGGACATTTAGCCGAACTGTTAATTTGGCCGAAAAATCGATGAACCGAATAGATCATTTAATTGAAAATGCTGTTCGGTAGGAATGGTCATTTCTGCAAAACAACTCTTCCGGCCAAGCGGAATTTTCTGTCAAATGATCTATTAGGCTTATCGACTTTTTGGGAAAATGGTCAATTGAGCCGAACGACACTTTTAAAAGAAGGTTACAGAAAGGACATTTTTGGGCCAAACGGCTTTTTCTGCCAAATGACAATTCTTACCAAACGGCATTTTTGGTCAAATGATCCATATTCGGTCGAAAGACTTTTTCAGCCCAACAGCATTTTCAGCCAAGTGACCTGTTAGGGCAAACAACTTTTTCCAAGTACGACCAAATTTTCCATTTGCTTTCAGCCAAACTACAGGTTTTGACCTGATAATAGTTTCCGTTAAACGTTTAGTTTTGCTAAATGGTAGTTAGCTAGATGTCTTTTGGCCTAAGGGCCAGTATCGACTTAAAGGAGAGGCTACGGAATTTTGTTCAATGGTCAATTGGGTCCTAAAATGATGAATCGATATTCGATTTTCCTGTTAATTCGAAGTTAATCATCCTGAACGCGTCAGTTTTCTTCCAACTCAAAAGTCGAAAGGAACATTTTATAATTTGAAATTTAAAAATAAATCGAAAATGCTTCCTCGACATTTTCGGTCTTGTTTGACGTACGGAATAATATGATTCAAACGTCCTAGCAAAACACCACAGTACACTCAACTCAACTCAACCTTTGACAGTTAATATATGGGCCTGACGTTTTGGGCTGAGGGTTCATTCGTTCTGATATGTTGCCTTTTCAGCAACAGACGTTGCTCAGCCCAAAATAAGTCTTATGCAACGTACACACCAGTCAAGCAGTTTGACGAACATTGACTCCGCCCCCAAGAAAACACTTCGGTTGCTGCTTTGTTTGAACGTGTATGAAGTTGTTCGAACAACCATTTAACAGTTGGCGACTCGGTTGGAAAAAATTAAAACGGTTTGATTTTGGTTTGAGTTGTCGGGGTGGAGTCAAGGTTCGCCGAACATGTTTGAGCATTTGTGGTGAAGTTGCACAAACCCCCATCTATTTTTTGATGGTTGGTGCTCAAGTTGGCGCTTCGGTCGTTCGTGTGTGATATTGTTGGTCGAATAAATTGATTGTTCGTGTCGCTGTTGGTAAAACTTGATGGATGTTTGAATAAACGAGAGGTGGAGTGAATGTTGGTCAAACTGCTTGACCGTGTGTACGTTCCATTAAAAAGTCTCAAACACAAAAATATAATTTTTACTGACTTAGATAATATCAGTATTTATATAACATCGGTTCATGTATTCTTGACCGATGTACTATCGTTTGCAATCATAAACGATGTAGGGCTTTAGCACCCAATTTACAAAAAAAAAAGTCTATGTCGCCAAACGAGTGACCATTTTTGATCATATTACCCGTTCAGTCCGAGGTTCAGTCATTGATATTTGGCCGTGTGACTAGTTGGACCAAATGACATTTTCGGCCAAATGGATCATTCTGTCAAAAAACCATTTCGACTAAACGGCATTTTTGACCAACGATCGTTTCGGCCAGACGACCTGCTAGGGCAAACGGCTTTTTCGGCAAAGTTACCAGTTCGGCCGTCTGTCGCTTTCAGCCAATGGAATTTCCCAAGAATTTCTTATCGAAGAGATTCTCATGTAAATTCCAATCAATTTTCCTTGAGAGCTCAAAAGAGCTCCTCTTGGTAATTACAAAAAGTTCTCGAAATGAGATAAAAAATGAAAAATGAAAATGAAAATGAAATGAAAAATCTGAAAAAAAAAATTCAAATTGATACTCTGGAAAGAATATAAGAAAGTTCATTAATTTTTTGAGGCGAAGCAATGTTAATTTTTTTTAAATATCCAAAATGACCAATTCAGCCGACACTTTCCACCGAATGTTCATTTCGAATGTTCAGAGCGTGACAGGAACAACTTCGAGCTGCTCATTGGACAGCACTAATGTTTAAGGATGGACGGGGCTAAGGATTTGGGCTCAGGGAATTTCAGCTTCTCATCCGGGCATTTGGCGTCAGGGACGATGTGGTGTGTCGTCGTGCTCGAGGAATGGTTCGACTGGGAGCATCTTACGGATGGCTCTACGGAACAGAAAGCAGAGACTAAACACAAAAAAAAAACCTTGAAAAAAGAAAAAAAAACTAGGGGGAATGACGGCTTTGGCAGGTTTTGTTCTATTATTGGCAGGAGGGTTTTTTATGACTGACTAGGCTTAAATTTGACCTAAACATTCTTTGCATATCAAAGAATATTGTGGCCAAATTTCATAAAATTTGGTCGACAAAAACCCCCCTGCCAATAATAGAACAAAACCTGCCAAAGCCGTCTTTCCCCCTATTAGATTTTGATGTCAGAAGCACAAAGAAAACTATAAATGGCCTGCATATAGACCACATCACAATCTCCTAAAACACCTCGAACTTCCCTGAAGGGTTGTTTACCTCGGGCCACTAGGGTATCCAATAAGGCGTCATTTTCCGAGCAGGACCAAACTACGTAATCGATGTCATCATAACCGGCTCCACACCTATATAAGTTGCTATCGACAAGGTTTATTCTGTACAGATGTGCGTTTAGTGAATAGTGATTAGACATAAGTCTCGACATCACGCGAATGAAGCCTCGACTTAAGTCCTCACCTCTGAACCACGGACTAATGGGAAAAACTCGTTGTTCGAGATTTGTCTATCATAAACTTCACCTTCCTGTGCGCCCACCTTTGCCAGCGAGTCTGCCTTCTCATTGCCGTAGATTGAGCAGTGAGATGGAACCCAAACAAAGGTAATCTTGAATGATCTTTCGACCAAAACACGCACACACTAAATAAGGACTTCGCTGTTCGGTAATTATTTTTACAGTTTTAGTTCGGTAAATCATGATTTTACTGAGACAATTGTAAAACTACTGTCAAAATTGATATTTTTACCGATGACTCAGTAAATGGAAAAAAATATTACTGTACACCGTGAAGAAATTACTGAATCTTTCGGCAATTCATTAGTTTATATGCTGTTCGGTAATAAACTACTGGTACTAACAGTAAAACATATAACTTTACCGAACATTTCATCAAATATACTTAAAAAATTACCGGAGACAACTGTTAACAAACATTGAAACTAAATATTTAGAAAAGAAACAGACGCCATTTGCATTACTCTTCGATTCGCGATTTTGCTCCAGGGAGATTTTGTGAGTTCACAAATTTTAGTTTTTCTTAATCATTTGCATGTGATGTGATAAGCATAGTGGTCTCATCGTTTTAAACGATGCAATTCTTTTTGTGCCGGCGTTCACAAGTTATTTTGTGAAAACTATTATTTTGTTGTTAGACTTCATGGTTCGGCTTGTGTTCGGCTAAAATCCATCAAATCAGTATGGGATCAGTATGCTTGAGACTGCAACTGAAAATATAAATAGTCAATTAAACTGATGCGATGGAGGAAAAAACTTTCAGTGAAAACTAATTTGAAATGAGGCAGTTAAATATAACAAAAATATTGAAAAAAAAAACATAATTCCAATTGATATTTGGAGGGCAAAAAGTAACTCATGATTTCTTATATATTACAATGTATTTTTTGTCTTCCTTTATACATTCTTTTCTCGTGAGTTCAGTGCGTGATCTCTCTTGTTTCGGACAGCAGAACGGTCGCGCGGTCGGCCGAAATATTGTGTTCTGCATTGCGCGGCCGGTAATGAAAATGAATCAGTTCAGTGCGTGATTTCAAAAGATATTTTAGTTACTAGATAAAGATTGTCGCTGTCGTCGCTGTCCGGAACATCTTTTGCTGGCGAGGATAGGGGAGCTAAATGTCAAAGAAGGAAAATCCATACGATTTGACAGGTATTTACCACACATGTTTCGGACAGCAGAACAAAGGGAACCGAAGCGACAATCTTTATCTAGTAACTAAAATATCTTTTGTGATTTCTCTTGTTTCGGACTGCAGAACGATCGCGCTGTCGGCCGAAATATTGTGTTCTGCATTGCGCGGCCGGTAATAAAAAATAATCAGTTCAGTGCGTGATCTCTCTTGTTTCGGACAGCAGAACGATCGCGCGGTCGGCCGAAATATTATGTTCTGCATTGCGCGGCCGGTAATAAAAATTAACCAGTTCAGTGCGTGATCTCTCTTGTTTCGGACAGCAGAACGATCGCGCGGTCGGCCGAAATATTGTGTTCTGCATTGCGCGGCCGGTAATAAAAATTAATCAGTTTAGTGCGTGATCTCTCTTGTTTCGGACAGCAGAACGATCGCGCGGTCGGCCGAAATATTGTGTTCTGCATTGCGCGGCCGGGAGTGAAAGAGTAGTCAGTGCAGGGCGTGGTTTCTCTTGTTTCGGACAGCAGAACGATCACTCTGTCGGCCGAAATATTGTGTTCTGCATTGCGCGGCCGGTAATAAAAATTAATCAGTTCAGTGCGTGATCTCTCTTGTTTCGGACAGCAGAACGATCGCGCGGTCGGCCGAAATATTGTGTTCTGCATTGCGCGGGCGGTAATAAAAATTAATCAGTTCAGTGCGTGATTTCTCTTGTTTCGGACTGCAGAACGATCGCGTGGTCGGCCGAAATATTGTGTTCTGCATTGCGCGGCCGGTAATGAAAATTAATCAGTTCAGTGCGTGATCTCTCTTGTTTCGGACAGCAGAACGATCGCGCGGTCGGCCGAAATATTGTGTTCTGCATTGCGCGGCCGGTAATAAAAATTAATCAGTTCAGTGCGTGATTTCTCTTGTTTCGGACTGCAGAACGATCGCGCTGTCGGCCGAAATATTGTGTTCTGCATTAGGCCGGTAATGAAAATGAATCAGTTCAGTGCGTGATTTCTCTTGTTTCGGACAGCAGAACGATCGCGCTGTCGGCCGAAATATTGTGTTCTGCATTGCGCGGCCGGTAATAAAAATTAATCAGTTCAGTGCGTGATTTCTCTTGTTTCGGACTGCAGAACGATCGCGCTGTCGGCCGAAATATTGTGTTCTGCATTGCGCGGCCGGTAATGAAAATGAATCAGTTCAGTGCGTGATTTCTCTTGTTTCGGACAGCAGAACGATCGCGCTGTCGGCCGAAATATTGTGTTCTGCATTGCGCGGCCGGTAATAAAAATTAATCAGTTCAGTGCGTGATTTCTCTTGTTTCGGACTGCAGAACGATCGCGCTGTCGGCCGAAATATTGTGTTCTGCATTGCGCGGCCGGTAATGAAAATGAATCAGTTCAGTGCGTGATTTCTCTTGTTCCGGACAACAGAACGATCGCGCTGTCGGCCGAAATATTGTGTTCTGCATTGCGCGGCCGGTAATGAAAATTAATCAGTTCAGTGCGTGATCTCTCTTGTTTCGGACAGCAGAACGATCGCGTGGTCGGCTGAAATATTGTGTTCTGCATTGCGCGGCCGGTAATAAAAATTAATCAGTTCAGTGCTTGATTTCTCTTGTTTCGGACTGCAGAACGATCGCGCTGTCGGCCGAAATATTGTGTTCTGCATTGCGCGGCCGGTAATGAAAATGAATCAGTTCAGTGCGTGATTTCTCTTGTTCCGGACAACAGAACGATCGCGCTGTCGGCCGAAATATTGTGTTCTGCATTGCGCGGCCGGTAATGAAAATTAATCAGTTCAGTGCGTGATTTCTCTTGTTTCGGACAGCAGAACGATCGCGCTGTCGGCCGAAATATTGTGTTCTGCATTGCGCGGCCGGTAATGAAAATTAATCAGTTCAGTGCGTGATTTCTCTTGTTTCGGACTGCAGAACGATCGCGTGGTCGGCCGAAATATTGTGTTCTGCATTGCGCGGCCGGTAATGAAAATGAATCAGTTCAGTGCGTGATTTCTCTTGTTTCGGACTGCAGAACGATCGCGCTGTCGGCCGAAATATTGTGTTCTGCATTGCGCGGCCGGTAATGAAAATTAATCAGTTCAGTGCTTGATTTCTCTTGTTTCGGACTGCAGAACGATCGCGCTGTCGGCCGAAATATTGTGTTCTGCATTGCGCGGCCGGTAATGAAAATGAATCAGTTCAGTGCGTGATTTCTCTTGTTTCGGACAGCAGAACGATCGCGCGGTCGGCCGAAATATTGTGTTCTGCATTGCGCGGCCGGTAATAAAGCGAATCAGTTCAGTGCGTGATTTCTCTTGTTTCGGACTGCAGAACGATCGCGCTGTCGGCCGAAATATTGTGTTCTGCATTGCGCGGCCGGTAATGAAAATTAATCAGTTCAGTGCGTGATCTCTCTTGTTTCGGACAGCAGAACGATCGCGCGATCGGCTGAAGTATTGTGTTCTGCATTGCGCGGCCGGTAATGAAAATTTATCAGTTCAGTGCGTGATTTCTCTTGTTTCGGACAGCAGAACGATCGCGTGGTGGGTTAAAGTATTGTGTTCTGCATTGAGCGGCCGGTAATGAAAATTAAACAGTTCAGTGCATGATTTCTCTTGTTTCGGACAGCAGAACGATCGCGCGGTCGGCTGAAGTATTGTGTTCTGCATTGCGCGGCCGGTAATGAAAATTAATCAGTTCAGTGCGTGATCTCTCTTGTTTCGGACAGCAGAACGGTCGCGCGGTCGGCCGAAATATTGTGTTATGCATTGCGCGGCCGGTAATGAAAATGAATCAGTTCAGTGCGTGATTTCTCTTGTTTCGGACAGCAGAACGATCGCGCGGTCGGCCGCAATATTGTGTTCTGCATTGCGCGGCCGGTAATGAAAATTAATCAGTTCAGTGCGTGATTTCTCTTGTTTCGGACTGCAGAACGATCGCGTGGTCGGCCGAAATATTGTGTTCTGCATTGCGCGGCCGGTAATGAAAATTAATCAGTTCAGTGCGTGATTTCTCTTGTTTCGGACTGCAGAACGATCGCGCTGTCGGCCGAAATATTGTGTTCTGCATTGCGCGGCTGGTAATGAAAATTAATCAGTTCAGTGCGTGATTTCTCTTGTTTCGGACAGCAGAACGATCGCGCGGTCGGCCGAAATATTGTGTTCTGCATTGCGCGGCCGGTAATGAAAATTAATCAGTTCAGTGCGTGATCTCTCTTGTTTCGGACAGCAGAACGATCGCGTGGTCGGCTGAAATATTGTGTTCTGCATTGCGCGGCCGGTAATAAAAATTAATCAGTTCAGTGCGTGATTTCTCTTGTTTCGGACTGCAGAACGATCGCGCTGTCGGCCGAAATATTGTGTTCTGCATTGCGCGGCCGGTAATGAAAATGAATCAGTTCAGTGCGTGATTTCTCTTGTTTCGGACAGCAGAACGATCGCGCTGTCGGTCGAAATATTGTGTTCTGCATTGCGCGGCCGGTAATGAAAATTAATCAGTTCAGTGCGTGATTTCTCTTGTTTCGGACTGCAGAACGATCGCGCGGTCGGCCGAAATATTGTGTTCTGCCTTGCGCGGCCGGTAATGAAAATGAATCAGTTCAGTGCGTGATTTCTCTTGTTTCGGACTGCAGAACGATCGCGCTGTCGGCCGAAATATTGTGTTCTGCATTGCGCGGCCGGTAATAAAAATTAATCAGTTCAGTGCGTGATTTCTCTTGTTTCGGACAGCAGAACGTCGCGCGGTCGGCCGAAATATTGTGTTCTGCATTGCGCGGCCGGTAATGAAAATGAATCAGTTCAGTGCGCGATTTCTCTTGTTTCGGACAGCAGAACGATCGCGTGGTCGGCCGAAATATTGTGTTCTGCATTGCGCGGCCGGTAATGAAAATTAATCAGTTCAGTGCGTGATTTCTCTTGTTTCGGACTGCAGAACGATCGCGCTGTCGGCCGAAATATTGTGTTCTGCATTGCGCGGCCGGTAATGAAAATTAATCAGTTCAGTGCGTGATCTCTCTTGTTTCGGACAGCAGAACGGTCGCGCGGTCGGCCGAAATATTGTGTTCTGCATTGCGCGGCCGGTAATGAAAATGAATCAGCTCAGTGCGTGATTTCTCTTGTTTCGGACAGCAGAACGATCGCGTGGTCGGCCGAAATATTGTGTTCTGCATTGCGCGGCCGGTAATGAAAATTAATCAGTTCAGTGCGTGATTTCTCTTGTTTCGGACTGCAGAACGATCGCGCTGTCGGCCGAAATATTGTGTTCTGCATTGCGCGGCCGGTAATGAAAATTAATCAGTTCAGTGCGTGATCTCTCTTGTTTCGGACAGCAGAACGGTCGCGCGGTCGGCCGAAATATTGTGTTATGCATTGCGCGGCCGGTAATGAAAATGAATCAGTTCAGTGCGTGATTTCTCTTGTTTCGGACAGCAGAACGATCGCGCTGTCGGCCGAAATATTGTGTTCTGCATTGCGCGGCCGGTAATGAAAATTAATCAGTTCAGTGCGTGATCTCTCTTGTTTCGGACAGCAGAACGGTCGCGCGGTCGGCCGAAATACTGTGTTCTGCATTGCGCGGCCGGTAATGAAAATGAATCAGTCAGTTCAGTGCGTGATTTCTCTTGTTTCGGACAGCAGAACGATCGCGTGGTCGGCCGAAATATTGTGTTCTGCATTGCGCGGCCGGTAATGAAAATTAATCAGTTCAGTGCGTGATTTCTCTTGTTTCGGACTGCAGAACGATCGCGCTGTCGGCCGAAATATTGTGTTCTGCATTGCGCGGCCGGTAATGAAAATTAATCAGTTCAGTGCGTGATCTCTCTTGTTTCGGACAGCAGAACGGTCGCGCGGTCGGCCGAAATATTGTGTTCTGCATTGCGCGGCCGGTATTAAAAATTAATCAGTTCAGTGCGTGATTTCTCTTGTTTCGGACTGCAGAACGATCGCGCTGTCGGCCGAAATATTGTGTTCTGCATTGCGCGGCCGGTAATAAAAATGAATCAGTTCAGTGCGTGATCTCTCTTGTTTCGGACAGCAGAACGATCGCGCTGTCGGCCGAAATATTGTGTTCTGCATTGCGCGGCCGGTAATGAAAATTAATCAGTTCAGTGCGTGATTTCTCTTGTTTCGGACTGCAGAACGATCGCGTGGTCGGCCGAAATATTGTGTTCTGCATTGCGCGGCCGGTAATGAAAATGAATCAGTTCAGTGCGTGATTTCTCTTGTTTCGGACTGCAGAACGATCGCGCTGTCGGCCGAAATATTGTGTTCTGCATTGCGCGGCCGGTAATGAAAATTAATCAGTTCGGTGCGTGATCTCTCTTGTTTCGGACAGCAGAACGATCGCGCGGTCGGCCGAAATATTGTGTTATGCATTGCGTTGCCGGTAAATAAAGTTCAGTGCGTGATTTCTCTTGTTTCGGACAGCAGAACGATCGCGTGGTCGGCCGAAATATTGTGTTCTGCATTGCGCGGCCGGTAATCAAAATTAATCAGTTCAGTGCGTGATTTCTCTTGTTTCGGACAGCAGAACGATCGCGTGGTCGGACGAAATATTGTGTTCTGCATTGCGCGGCCGGTAATGACAATTAATCAGTTCAGTGCGTGATTTCTCTTGTTTCGGACTGCAGAACGATCGCGCGGTCGGCCGAAATATTGTGTTCTGCATTGCGCGGCCGGTAATGAAAATTAATCAGTTCAGTGCGTGATTTCTCTTGTTTCGGACAGCAGAACGATCGCGCGGTCGGCCGAAATATTAGTGTTATTTCCCATCCCATAGATCGCATCGCTTACCAAAGTGAATCCAGATAAATTATCCTTTGTAACTAAAACGATATCCTATCCCAAGACAATCGTGGAGATGCAGAGGTATACTCGGTCTTTAGTAGCAACGAGAGTCGGACTAACAATCCTTCCATTCCTATATGACCGTAAGGACGTGGCCGGCGCCGTTATTGACTTTAAATATTTGAGCTCCCGAAACGTGTACATTGAGAATGGGTAGCTAATCCCAAGCCCCATTCATTGTGTTCTCTGTACAATTTCGCAAGTTCAGTCAATCACGGAGTAGCAACTACGAATTGTACGGTCATAATGCTCATGCTCATGCTCATGCTCATGCTCCTTTATACATTCTTTTCTCGTTTCCAAAAAATATCTTTTAATCTATTTACTGATCCATCCGTAAAATGAATAAAATTTTACCGAAAGAAATGTTAATGTTTTACCGACGTCCTGTAATTTTATTGACATATCCGTTAGTAAAATCACTGATAACATCGTCAATTTTTATCAAACAAACTTTGACAGTTCAGATTAATTTTTATTTACTGAGCGTTCGGTAATCAAAAAAATTACCGGGCTCATTACCGAACGTTCAGCTGTTTGAAAACCCGATAAAATTTTACCGACTCCAGTGATCTAAGTTTACTGTGCATCTGCTCTCTTATGTTTGTAAGAAAGTAAGATGCGTGCTTAACAGGTTTCATCGACCGGAGTGCCTCGATAGAACTAAGACTATCCGAGAAGATGAAATAATGGTTTACGGGCTGATTGGAAATTATCCTCAAAGCGAAGTTAATTGCTGCCAGCTCAGCAACATAAACCTAAATCATGTGTTTATTTGTGCTAAACAATCGACTTATATTTCTTCATTGCACGATAATGATTACCCTTAATTTGGACCTTTGGAAATGGGAGAAGAAAAGACACATTCCGGCGTGACGTTACAAAGTTTTGACGTACCTTTAAATGTTTTTTTTGGAGAAAACTTTCATAAAACATTAGTAAATATATGCATATTATTACATATTCTGAATCCTTATAAAATTTCGGAACGAATAGCTTGAGCTTGATTGACTGCTCGTAGTTGCTACTCCATTATGACCAGATCAGCTGTTCTTGCTGTTCTTGTAGGGAAGCGGGAGGAAATGATGATGCAATCACTCGCCCACTGCAAGCCGAATATACCTCTGCACTTGCCACGAGTTCATGCGGAATTTGTTGGAATTTCTGGGTTAGGTTGGAGAGGCAGAGGTCCGTCTTGGTTAACAAGCTGCCAATGTGATAGATAGGAGAATGTAACTGATGGAATTTCTAATTGGATGTAGGAAACGAGCTCTATAGTTCATTTCCAATTCTAGCAGATTACTGTTAGAATACTCAAGTTGAAGGTATAGGAATAGTAATGGAAACGGTATGGAAGTCCATTTCCAGTTCTAGCGATTGCTAGAACATGAGAAATAAAGAGAAAGATAAAAAGTAGGATAATGGAACGGACCTGGGATTGAACCCACGACTTCCTGCGTATGAAGCAGAAGCAGTAGCCATATGACTACCAAGCCCGCTTATAAAATTTCGGAACGAATAGATATAAAAACACCGTTTACGTGTAGGAAAATGGCTTTCTCGAATGCAATCTGCTGCGTGACGTTACAACGCGCGTGAATTCGTGATTTTGTACCTCGACTTAAACTTGGTTAATTCTCTGCTCTGGTCGTTATTTTACTCCAATAAAGAACACCCTTCAAATATATGAGGATAATGGATGACCCTAGGGGGTAATATGTCTAAAATACGGACTAAGTTCGTTTCATTCGACATCAACATTTCGGGACGTTACAACGCGAGGAGCTATAAAAACAGGTTTGTCAATGCGTTGTAACGTAACGAAAAAATATACCACTTTAAAATCAATTTTAACATGAGTTTTCGATCCGTATAGTATGGTATTTTTTCCAAAATGAAAAAGATATAATGATCAATAATGTATTAGAAGAAATCCTGATTTTTGATCAATGGCACGGAGCGCTAATTCCAATGCCCAAATTTGCAAACTGGAACACATATTTTGGCTTCTTTGTAGGATTCCACCGAGTAGAAGCAAAAAACTGATCGTTCGAGCATAATACACAGTGTTTGATCTTATGTTAAAATTGCGGAACAATTGAAAATGAAAATTTTATTTAAAAAACCCAGATTGATGCACCTAGCAGTGATTGTGCCTTTCTCATAAATAATTGAACAATCCAACCCGGCCAATGGCCTTACGAACGTAACTTGCATGCTATCAAAACTTGTGTTGCATTTGTTGTACTCAAGTCTTGTACTAAAGCGAGTAGAGAGCTTGTATGGGTTGATTCTACAAGGCATTTTATAGCATGTTATGACTTTTTCACGACTATCAAAACTATTTGAATATTTCGAATTTTTTGAAATGTGCAATCATTATGAAATTCAATAGTGAACAACTACGCTTTATTCTTTGTCGATTGCAACTTGCTGCGAGAGAATCGGTTAAGAATTACTATGTGACATACAATGCGAGATTGCAATAAAATGTTGCAATCTCTGGTTGGGTTACAAAATGACTTTAAGAAGTAGAGTCGAGTGGGGCAAGAGTGCGCACTTAGTTTACGATAGATCAAGTAGCCCTTATGAAGCAAGCTTCTGTATATCACATCAATGTCGACGATTCGTATACTCTACCTATATGTTACCCAGTGGAAAAATTATTGAAATTTCTGTATATAGTTTCAGTAGAACCCTTATTGCAAGACAAGTGAAAAACGCACTCTTACCCCACCGATGGGGTAAAAGTGCGCATCGGGTGGGGTAAGATTACGCAATTTTCTAACCATGTGTTTCAAGTATTTTTTTTTTCTTGAGCGAGGGTAAACGGAAATCTGCAACCAGACACCTGAGGAGGTAACTCAAGTAGTGTGGGGATGGGCATGTCATGTAACTCTTACCCGGCCCACTAAAACCAAAACCCTTTCGCCAGTTTGTACCCCCGGCCCGCAATTAAGCAATACATCAGGGGGGGACTAATGAGAACGCTCACGCCTATGCTAACGCACTTGACGTTAATACACACAGCATCGACTTCAAGGGTGGCTAACTCGCCACTCGTCGATCGCAAGCTATGAGTAACCTAATGGTCCGTATCATAATCTCACGTTGGAGACGAGCACCCTGACAACAACCACCGCGCATGAACCGCAATGACCTCTATATCTACATACTGAGGTCCCCGCAGCTCACCCGCGACATGATGGTTGTCGGGGTGAGCAAAGTGTTCACTGCATCACAGGTGCCCTTACTGCACTCTTTGGTTTTGTTCAAGACGCCACCACCGCTACAGTTTCGACATAATCTGTTGAGATGCTGTGTTCACCGCATTTCATATAGCTTCCTCCCGGCACATCCTCTCGACGAGGTTGTCCGGGGTTGTATTTATACCACTAACAAGCAGCATGGCATTGCGTTCTACCTCGAATCGCGGGCATGCGAACATCACATGCTCTGCCGACTCTACCTCACCTACAAATTCAGGACACTCCGCAGAATCTGCGACAGCGTCGATAAGATAGGTAAGAATAGGCGATGATAGAGAAACACCAATCCTTTGTTTCAATTAGATTTCTGTTCTTGAGTTTGCCGATCACTAAAAATAATTCAGCGCTTAATTATCCACGCATATCAGGAACAACGATAAAACTTGGTTTTTCAAAGAACAATAAATAAACAACCGAGTAGAGCAGCAATCGAAGAGCGTAGCGATGATCAGCAACAATACTAAATAAAGAAGTTAAAGCGTTAGTAACAGTATTTTATACTAAATGATAACATAATTTCAGTGTTTTATTTTAAATTACTACAACTAGCGCTTTTGGCCCATTATGGAATTCAAACAACTAAGTATTAGGCAAAGTTGCAGTGAAACTTTCGCACTAGAAATCCTGCATACTAAACATTTTGGAAAGCAGCCTATCCGACAACATACTAAACCTTTGTAATTGGTAAAATATCCTTGGTTTTCCCGAGGTGAAAAAGGTGGTTGAAATCTGCAAATGCGATTTTTTTAGAAGTAATGTTATTTAGCACGTTTAAATGGATTATTGGAAGCACACACTGTGCATTTGGCACTGGGCGATAATGCTTTCGTGACGATGATTTTGAATGCATTTTGTTCTAAGTGAGACGTCCGTTTCTCTTTGATGAAACCATTGCAGATTTATACAAATTTCTGTGATCTATAATTTCCGCTGAAACCTTGTCCTACCCACGACTCGGAACGTGGATGCGCCTCTGGTTATTGATATAGGAGCATGTCATTAATAGTGGAACAGATAACCTAGAATGAAAGAATGCCATAAGTACACCTTTTTTTAAAGTATCAGGTCAAAAAGCTATTTCTAATTTGTTTCAAAATGAAATTTAAGTGTGGTGTAATACGAGTAAATCTTCAGATATGTTGGCATATTTCTAGGAACTTTTTTCAAATTGGCGTAATTGATTCTGACCTTGATTTTTGAAATGGCGATCACGCTCTTAATTCAATCTATTTTGGTCAACTAATTTACCCAACACAATGAATAGATTGCGATTAATCAGGTAGTAACTTCAGTTGAACGAAATATGCAGAATAGAGAGAGTAGGAGTCGTTTCTAATTTCAAGGTCAAATACAGTTACGCCTATTTGAAAAAAGTTCCTAGATTTGTTTGATTTACTGCCCATTACACTGGAAAGGCAAGTAGGCAGCAATAAAAGAGAATTGTCCAAAATTTGTTTTAACAGAAACTCCCAAGGTTTCAAAAACTTTGATTTCAAATGAAGAATATAATTTTTGTTTTATTCGTCTATTAATGACAATGGCGACCCCACACACCAAAAAATTATGAATATTACAGGTGATGTATTTCAATAAAATGACACAAAACCACATGACATAAACAGAATCGTATATTTTTCAATGTCAGGAGATTTAAAATTACATGTCACGGAACCTAAACACAGCACCCGCTGCAACGCACCTAACGCACCAGCAGTTAATGACTTGATGCAGTGAAATACATGTTCAGTGCAAATCGTGGAACCAGTTTTACTTCGATCATCCCTCTTTCAAGAAACGGAGATAGCTGAGTAGTAGCGTGCCGGGCTCTCACTCAACGGACTTATGTTCGATTCTCGTTCTGATCAATCAATTTTTTTGTCAATAAAGTTGTGATGTAAAATTAAAGTACCACCTAATTTTACGTCAAAAATGACGCTCGTATATGTCGGTGTCACAGCACCTAAAATTACACGATTATTTTTAGGTGTGCACACTTAGATAGAGCCGCCTCGCAGCTTAGTGTTCATTAAGCACTTCAACAGTTATTATCTGCGATGTTTCTAAGCCAAGTTACCATACGTATATATCATGAGACTAACACGATGACACTTTTATGCCCAGAGAAGTCGAGACAATTTCCAAACCGAAAATTGTATAGACCGGCGCCAGGAATCGAACCCAGCCATCCTCAGCATGGTCTTGCTTTGTAGCCGCGCGTCTTACCGCACGGCTAAGGAGGGTCCCTGACATAATATAGTTTACAATACGATGTAAGTTTATCAGAAGTCCTTGATGAAAGAAGTCATATGCTATCTATATTCCTCAAAGCCTGTCTATTTATAAGAAAATGAAAAGGAACAACTTAATTAACGCCCTCGTTCCCAAGTCAATCCATACTTCACTTCAGGGAGCCTTAGCCGTGACCGCCACTAAGGCAAGCTGCAAGGTTCAAATGAGAAATCAACGAACATCTCATCGCCGCCGTCAGCACAACGTTTGCAAACAGTCCGAATATGGTCTCGGGCGTATTAATTTGTCACTCTCTTTCACCTACGCCTTCCTCATCCATCGATCGGCAAACCCGGAGATGAGTAGGAGCTGCACCGTCGTTGTTCGAGATCAAGTTGAAGTGATTCAGAATTATCATATATCTACTTGGGTATATCATCATCAAACATTCTTCAAACATTTACATTGAACCAACCTGAACATTCTTTGCTCGTGCTGGAACGGTAGTTTCTATTTTAATCTTACGATGTGGAGGGGATTTTTGCACCAATTTATCATCGACTTAAGATGTTGTCAATTTCAGACCACGCATTTAAATCCTAAAATTATTATTTTTAAATATTGCTTTTAGCTTAGAATGTGAGACTCAACAACAAGTTTCTTTGTATTAGTCAAATTTTTAAAGATTTAATGTTCGAAAAGTTCTTAGTCAGCATTCCGCATAAATCTCGCACTCACGAACCCACAGAACTAGTGAAACTTGCGGGTCCACCGAAGTGCGAAGTGCACAATAAAATACGAAAGACTAATGATGGATAAAAAAAATTAAATATTCAAAGTGATTCCGACGAAATTTGATTGACCATTCGACGTTATTTGATCAAATCATTGGATCACGACCCACCGGCATCTCACTGTGACCGCAGTTACCGACCGGCCTTCAAGTTTGCGTGCAAATTTTTCAGCTGGTTATCAAAAGTGTGCAAAAATTTCATTACTTACATAATCACTATACTTTAATATTTAATTAATTCCACCCTCTTGCTATAAGGCCAAAAATATAGCTGTGAAATTTTTGGCACCATCGTTTCGGTGAACCTTGTACCTACCTGCAATAGTGGAAATAACTGATGCAGATTATTTTCCCACGCGAGTTGCACTTTTCGTCGCCATCGTCACTGGCCAACAAAATGATACCTACCTGGATATTGAGTGGATGTAAAGCAATTATGCTAAGGGGCAAGCTGGAAGGATTGAGCAAATTTTATCACCCACACCCACTATGATTTGCATTCCATTATTGCCATGAAATCTGTTAATAATTCCGCATATCTCGTTTTATCTAAATAATGGTCTTTCATCAGACGGCATATGGATACAACAATTGATTATGAAAATAAAGATGCTTTTAGATGAAAATCGAATTAATCAGTCATCAGTCATCATTTCTTTCGTTTATCTCATGTCACATGCGATGCTATGATGCAACCGGAACAGTGACTCTGTATCGCATAACTTTTTTATCATTAGCTAAAAATTTAAAAATTTGAGTTGATTTCCCTCCCAACCAGCCATCTTTAGCTTGATCTGCTCTTTGACTACCTACGGTGTCATAGGAAGCTCAAGAACAATACACAAACCAATGATTGAATAATAGTCTATTAAAATTACAAGCTTTATTACATGTTGAAGTGGAGAAAGAAACTGGAATGTATAAACATTTGGATAAAGATACTCTTTATCTTATAATAAACTAGCGAATCTATGACAAAAGGTCGAAGGACAAAAGGTCGAAAGACAAAAGGTCGAAGGACAAAAGGTTGAATGGACAAAAGATCGAAGGAACAAAAGGTCGAAGGAACAAAAGGTCGACGGGACAAAAGGTCGAATGGACAAATGGTCGACGGGACAAAATATCGAAAGGACACAATGTCGAAAGGACAAAAGGTCGAAAGGACAAAAGGTCGAAATTACAAAATTGATTAAAATTGAAAAGCCATAGTATTGAGAACAATACAAAGTAAAAGTATGATGTAAGTACCGTCATCGGGGGTGACACTTGACAAAATAAGGGTCAGGTTGGCCCATGTTTTCAACAAATTCAGCACAAGGAAAATATAATATAAGATACCTTTTTGAGCGATTCAGATAGCCGACCTACAGACTGTTCGTGAGAACGATTACCCAATCTTGACTTTAACCCACAACCTCTAATTTCTACACAAAACTCTACCACCAATATGCAATATGCATAAGCACATTCATTCATTTATTTAGTCTAAACATTACATCTAAACAGAAACCACTGAATTAACAATTTGACGCCACAATACACGAGTTAATAATTCGAGAACACGGAGTTTTTTTTAATCTTAAACATCTAACTACCTTCACTGTTCACAACCAACTGATTTATTATCCTCAACTTAACTACATTACAAGTATACTGAGTCTGCACTGCCTCGGTAGGTACAGGTTCGATGATCGTTCTCGATATCGCTCGCCTGATTCTGCTGATGCGCCTCAATGTTGCCAGCTCCAAAATGCTAATACCGATGGGAACGTCAATGGAATTCCATAAAATCTGGTCGGAAACGACGTTAACTCACGGTTCGAGGCCGTATCTCTCCATCCTCGAATGCGCCCCACGTTCGCCAAGTCATTTTACACTTGGTCTGCCCACCTCGCTCGCTGTGCTCCACGCCGTCTCGTACCTGCCGGATCGGAAGCGAACACCATCTTTGCAGGGTAGTTGTCCGGAATTCTTGCAACATGCCCTGCCCATCGTACCTTCCGGCTTTAGCTACCTTCTTCACAACATGCACTCGAAGCGATACGTGTTACAAGAGCACGATCGGCATACGACAGTATAGACCGCGTAGAGCTATGGAAAATTATGGACGAGAACAGCTTCCCTGGGAAGCTTACCAGACTGATCAAAGCAACGGTGGATGGTGTGCAAAACTGTGTGAAGATTTCGGGCGAACACTCCAGTTCGTTCGAATCGCGCCGGGGACTAAGACAAGGTGATGGACTTTCGTGCCTGTTGTTCAACATTGCGCTAGAAGGTGTCATGCGGAGAGCCGGGTGTAACAGCCGAGGTACGATTTTCAACAGATCCAGTCAATTTATTTGTTTCGCGGATGACATGGACATTGTCGGCCGAACATTTGCAAAGGTGGCAGAACTGTACACCCGCCTGAAACGTGAAGCAACAAAAGTTGGACTGGTGGTGAATGCGTCAAAGACAAAGTACATGCTTGTGGGCGAAACCGGGCGCGACAGGGCCCGCCTGGGAAGCAGTGTTACGATAGACGGGGATACCTTCGAGGTGGTCGAGGAATTCGTCTACCTCGGATCCTTGCTAACGGCTGACAACAACGTTAGTCGTGAAATACGAAGGCGCATCATCTGTGGAAGTCGGGCCTACTACGGGCTCCAGAAGAAACTGCGGTCGAAAAAGATTCGCCACCGCACCAAATGTGTCATGTACAAGACGTTAATACGACCGGTAGTACTCTACGGACATGAAACATGGACAATGCTCGAGGATGACTTGCAAGCACTCGGAGTATTCGAGAGACGGGTGCTTAGGACCATCTTTGGCGGTGTGCAAGAAGACGGTGTGTGGCGGCGAAGAATGAACCATGAGCTCGCCCAACTCTACGGCGAACCCAGTATCCAGAAGGTAGCTAAAGCCGGAAGGGTACGATGGACAGGACATGTTGCAAGAATGCCGGACAGCAACCCTGCAAAGATGGTGTTCGCTTCCGATCCGGCAGGTACGAGACGGCGTGGAGCGCAGCGAGCGAGATGGGCAGACCAGGTGCAGAACGACTTGGCGAGCGTGGGGCGTATCCGAGGATGGAGAGATGCGGCCTCGAACCGTGCATTGTGGCGTCAAATTGTTGATTCAGTGTTATCTGTTTAGATGTTAACTAAATAAATGAAAATGAAAAGAGCACGATCTAACAATTATTTATTTTTTTCAGTTCTCGTTCCGAGAATTATTCAAAATCATACAATGCTCGCCCTGGCTGCTGAATATTCACTGTAAATTGGTTTAAGAACTGCCCATGAAATAAAGAAGGAGAAATCTCTGGGAAATGTAATAAGCTAGATTTTTTTCAGAAACATGTTTTCAAACTTGTCGTGTATTTAGTATTTTTCATGTATACAGAATTATAGATTTTTAAATTTTGTCTATTCGACCTTTTGTCCATTCGACTTTTTGTCCCTTCGACCTTTTGTCCCTTCGACCTTTTGTCCCCTCGACCTTTTGTCCCGTCGACCTTTTGTCTTTTCGACCTTTTGTCCCTTCGACCTTTTGTCCCATCGACCTTCTGTCTCTTCGGCCTTTTGTCCTTCGACCTTTTGTCTTTCGACATTCTGTCCCAAAGCCAAACTAGCTGACCCGGCGAACTTTGTCTCGCCAAAAATTGATCATTTTTCTGATACAATTTGTCGCGTACATAATTTATCTAGAAGACAAATTGGTTCTTCAGAATGATTTTCATTTTTTTACAGTTTTGTAATAACATGTTTCCTATAAGTTAAGTACACAAACAAAAATTAACATATATCGATCTTTCCATTATCAATTGATAATGCCAACTTCGTGTTATACATACAAATGATCAAAATTTGGATCAAATTGAAAATTTGAAATTAAAATTGTTTTTTTTTTCAGTTTTATCGTAAATAGAAGAAGGAAACAAATATAAATAAGCAAAAGTTAGGCTGTCTATTATTGATGCGCGGTCGTACAAATGCCAACTTTGTTTCATATATATAGATGATCAAAATTGAAAAATTGCATGCAAATTGTACGAAAAACCATTTAATCGAAAAGATTGTGCATTGATCTTCAAAGTATTCTAGTTTTATCATAACATTTTTCGTCGTAAATAGAAGAAGGAAACGAATATGAATTAGCAATAGTTGGCCTGTCTATTCTAGAATGATGCGCGGTCGTACAAATGCCAACTTTGTTTTACATATACATCACAAGAACAAGACAAGACAAGAGAAGACAAAATTTTCAAAACGACTTATCTGCTTTTGTAAACAAAGATACGAACGTCGATTTGACGAATCTGATTATAAAAAAATAATAATATAGAAGATAGATATTTGGGGGTCCCGTAGCGTAGTTGGCTACACGTTCGCCTTATAAGCGAATGGTCATAGGTTCGATTCCCAGCCCCTCCACCAAACCCTCGTCAGTCGCCGGATGCGCAGCCCATGCGGTAGCGTATTGGGGAACGCGCATTATCGTCACGGCTGCCTGATGACGACTGACAACTTGTTCTTCTCGGAGGCTTTCCTTCAACGTACTTCGATTAATGGCAACCGAACAAAGCAACGATCACTGGATTCACCACATGGACAAGTGAACACAATGGACTCACGATGATATGGACTGGCAACGACAACAATAACGAATTATGGACATCTAAAAATAGATTCTGTGTGGATTCTGTACAGCAGAATACCATAGTAGATCACGGCACAGTAGCGGTTAAGAACACAGAGTGCCTACCAAATAAATATGTGAATAAAAAAAAAGAAGATAGATAGAAGATAGAATAGATGGCGTAATCTGACTATATACGATTTTTTTTTGTGGCTTCCAATTTGTATTGTACAGGATCTGAGCCGATCTAGGGCAATCCAAATTTTAAATTCTATATTTTCACTTTTCAGTATTTTGAGTTTCGAGTTTTTCATTTATTCAGATTATTCCTTAAAACTACCCAGTAAGGTCGATTTATGCCATATTAAGCATTTTAGAAATTTTCAAAAAATGATAATACATCGCCATCGGGGGTGACAATGGGTCTGGGGGTGAGAATGGGTCATCGTGCTCACCGGCCATGGTCCAGCCTGGAGGTCGTAGAGCTAAATCGTTCAAAAAGGCCTCTTATATTTTAGTCTTCTTGCCCTCAGATACATACAATCCATTCTACAAGCATTCTAAGTAGCAGAAACAGTGACCCATTCTCACCCCCATTTGACCCATTGTCACTCCCGACGACGGTACCATAAATATACAATTCTTTAATGTTTAAAACTCTAATTCGACAAATTTATTATTTCCTTATTTTGCTATAGTGGGGTCGACTGTAACGTTCAATCATAAATCATAAGTAAAACGGCTACGCAGTCTCATCTAATTGAAACGAGTTTCATCATTTGAGACGAGCCAGCCTAGGACTGAAAGTCTCTCAAGTAAAGTAAAAAAAGTGTTATTTTTTCTACGTTTCGATTCCGGATTAGTTTCTTCTTCAGGCAAAGAGAAATTTGTTCGATTTTTGACTTATGTTTGTCTAACTATAACTGTCAGATTTAGTTGTTGTCGGTACATAGACTCGAAAGATGACACTAATCCCGTGTCGAAACGTCGGACGAATAATAAATCTTGTTTAGCCGTTCTAATCATGATCTATGATTATTTTCTAATATGTTTTGTCAAGCTGTGGAACCACCAAACGATGGACGAGGTTAAGAAGGCTCTAAACGAGCTGAAAAACAGTAAAGCTGCTGGGAAGGACGAGATCCCGGAAGAGCTTCTCAAACACGGAAGTGAGAAGCTGCATCAATCAATCCATCACATTATCCAGAAAATATGGAAGGATGAAGAACTGCCTGCCGGCTGGTTGGATGGCCTCATATGCCCAATCTATAAGAAAGGGCACATACTAGAGTGTGCCAATTACAGAGGGATCACCCTTCTGAACCCGGCGTACAAAATCCTGTCGCGTATCCTGTTTAATAGACTGAGACCGCTTGAGGAGTCCTTCGTCGGCGAATACCAGGCAGGTTTTCGTGAGGGTCGATCAACGACGGATTAGATTATTAGCCTGCAGATGATCCTTGATAAATTCCGGGAGTACAACTTGATGACTAACCATCTGTTCATTGATTTCAAAGCACCGTACGATTCAGTGAAGAGAAATGAGCTGTGGCAGATAATGTCCGAATATGGTTTTCTGGCAAAACTGATTCAACGGATACGTGCAACGCTGGATGGCTCGAAATCAAGTATTCGGATTGCAGACGAAGTGTCAACCTCGTTTGTGACCTTAGACGGATTGAAGCAGGGTGATGCATGCACTTTAGAATTTATTGTTCAACATTGCACTCGAAGGCGCTATTAGGAGATCTGGCGTTCAGAGGAACGGCACTATCATCACACGGTCGAATATGCTCCTGGGCTTTGCGGACGACATCGACCTTATTGGAATCGATCGCAGAGCAGTAGTGGAGGCTTTTGTCCTACTAAAGAGGGAGACGGCGAGAATAGGCCCATTAACTCTACCAAGACAAAGTACATGGTGGCAGGTAGAGATAGGGGAAGACTTAGTAGCAGACAAAATTTTTAGAAGAAAAATTTTTTCCGAACCTTCTCGAAATTAAAAAATGTTCAGAACCCCCCCCCCAGACCAATTTTCTGGCTACGCTACTGCCTAGTAGTGTTGGGGCAGAGGTAGTGCTTGATGGGGATGTGTTTGAAGTTGTTGAAGAATTTGTTTACCTTGGAACGCTTGAGACATGTGACAATGACGTTTCCCGCGAATAGGGCCTTTTACGGATTACGTAACCAGCTCAGGTCCCGCAAGATGCAGACGGAAACGAAATTTGCTCTATACAAAACTCTGATTCTACCAGCATGGACATTAAAAGAGGCGGACAGGAGAGCTTTCGGAGTTTTCGAGCAAAAAGTGCTATGTGCAATACTCGGAGGGAAATAAGAAAATAGTGTGTGGCGCCGAAGCATAAATCATGAGCTGTATCAAGTATACAAAGAATAAAATATTGTGAAACGTATAAAATACGGCAGACTTCAGTGGGCTGGTCACTTAGTGCGAATGTCGGAAGAAAGAATAGCGAAAACAATATCCAACAGAGAACCAGGTAGGGGCCGGCGACTTCGTGGAAAGTCACGAACACGCTGGCTGCACGCGGTGGAACCGGACCTGGGGACCCTGAACGTTCGGGGAAACTGGAGGAACATCGCCCAAGACCGACGATTATGGAGCTCTACAATACGCCAGGCATAGGTGTATCGACGCTGTCCCGAGCAAAAATGAATAACTAATTGATAACAAATTCTATTATCCGGTTATCGAACATATTGATAACTGAACTGAATTTTTGTTAGGTTGGCTGAATTAACAGCCAACATAACAAAAATGATACCAGAATTTTGTTCCTTGAATAACTGAATGAAAATAAATTAAGTTATCACTGATACCAAGTTTATAACACATTTTGTTATACATGTTATTTACTCAAATAACTAATTTTGTTAACATTCAGTTATCATCCATCACTGTTTTATCGACCAAAATAGTTAAATCTTCTTTGCCGACTTCGTTACGCATTGAAAAAAATGTTGACATTTACTGGGTTCGAACTTGAATCGAGTGATTGTACGGCGTCGTCTCTTGGCACCCTTGGATCATATGTTCCGGGAGTTGCAAGGCCATGTTAAGTACTAATTCAACTACAACGCATGGTTTTCATATTTCATTATTCAACGACATGTAAACGAGGGGGTTTCCAAATAGAGCCTTTTTTCCGGCACTGACTTATGCGCCAACCTTGCGATTAACAAGGATGTCAGCACTGTTTTTACGAGCCCGGTTAACCCGAGAGAGACACTCAGGGCAGGTTCTCAAGCCTATCAGATTCCCAAATTCAACCCACTGTAACAAGCGTACTCGTTTTACTCAGACCAACTGATCTCTGAACCGACGAAGACTCTCTCAATAATCGCGACGGACTGGAAATTGAAAATCATTTTCCTCAAGATAGATACTCATAACACAACTAGCTTTCACTGAGAGTAATAGGTTGAACTTTCATGATTTTATTGGGGCTTTTCGTACCCATACAACGAATTCCTCCCTAACCTATCTACCTATGGGTGTGACTGTGGCTTATACTAAGGTACCTAATGACGTTGCGGCCGTTGTTGATCCTTTGACGATGCTGGTCTCCTAGTGCGAGCGGATTTAGCACCACTCGATCTGCAGATTCATACAAAATAGCTCCGCTGAGCGCGTTCGATATCGGTGCACCTGCACCTCGAGACGTTCGTGTCTCAATCCGACAAACTGATGTGATCGTAGTGGAAGATCTTCTCGCTTCGCTTGAGCCCTGATACGGAAGACGATGAAAGTAGGGTCTGAACCGTTCGTTGCGACCACGACGCGTCGCTTTCGTGTAGTGGGGGTTACCGTAGGGGTCGAAAAGCACCACCGTGTCCGAAGATATCGGATTCCCACGACCTAGTGAGGTTTTTCGTAACGGTCACAGGTTTTCGCTCGCTGGTGGGCTCTGCGGTTCTGGTTGAAACGAAATTCTTCGCCCCGCGGCAAGAAACACGAAGCCCGATTTTCAGTAGTCGATCCGGTCGAATCGGAAGCACGTGTCCGGTAAGGGAGATCTTGATCCCTGTGGATTGAGATCCAAGCAAAGAAAGCCACGTGGTGTGGCTTTCTTGTTACTTCTTTGTTCTCAGATAAATTCTTCTTATAGGTTCTGGTAATCGTGTATAGAACATTTGATGAGGAATCTGACTGATATCACAAAACTATTCGTTTGGTCAGATTTATTATTAAAATAAAACTCTTTGGTTTTATTACACCAACTGGGGAGAACTTAACCTTCAATGTCAACTGTCTTTTGTGGCGTGGTTTTCTATTAACACTTTCCGATAGCTAAGAACACAACTGATCGGTTTTAAGTGATCGCTAGAAGTGGACGAGTGATTAAAAAGAGGAGACTGAAATGGTCCATTTGACCAAGATAATTTAGTAATATTCGTGAGATCGTTGGTGGAAGTTAATCACTTTCTTACTTCTACCATAGGCTGTCCTTATTCCTCCAACAAGCTCTCAAACCCTCGTCTGATTGTCTGTCTCGTTTTTAATTTTTAGTTCTTTCTCCACATATTCGTCGCGGTCCTCAATATATTGGTCCCAAGCTCGAGTTTTGTGATCTGAGGTAGTATTTTCTAATAATTTTACAACGCCTGTATGCCTACTACAGTACATTCAAGTTCATTCGGTTGCCCGAGTGAAAGTGAATATCTTGCTATAGAAAGCTTGGGTGTTTAAAATTAAAATAAATTCATTTAACAGCAATGGCTTGATTTTTTGACTGTTACAGACACCTGAAACGAAAGTAAAGTTAATAAGCATAGTATAAAACAAATAGGAAAACATGAACTCTTACACAAATTCTTTGTTGAAAGAGAAATAAACAAATCAACAGATCGGTGGCAAACGGGGAAAATCATCGTCTGCCTAGATGAAAATTTCAGTTCAGTGTTTGGAAACAGTTCTTGTCACACTCTTTATAGCATCCACCATTATGGTGAGAATGAAAAGCTGGATTAACCTTAATCCTAATCTGTATTGTGAATCTGATTAAAGAAAGATTCGCAGTTTTTATTTGGTAGAGTTTTACATCGTGTTGAACATATTGAGTTGACCACCATAAAATTTGCCCTTGGGGAAGTTGTTCCAATAAGTTAGTTTGTTTGAAAGAATAGAATGCTTAGCATGATATCTGAACAACGCGAAATTTTAAAGAAAATGGCAAATTTAATAAAATTTGTGATTATTCAGTTATCAATTAATCACAAGATTGATAACTAAATATCAAAGGGATAAAAAGGATAACTTAGCGTGTTATCAGTTTGAAATCATTTCAGTTATCTGCCTTTGCTTAGCCAACCAGGTATCAGGTAGGTATGGTTTGAAAGATAGAATTTTATACCGCGCTTAAGCATACAATAATGCCCATATCATTGACCACAATCAAACACTTTTGGAATTTTGCCTAATTGAAAATTTGAAAACCCTGACTGCCCAGTCAACATTTTGATACGTATTGCAAATGATAAAGGTTACCATATGCCTACAATGAATTATGTATATAATGTACATAACCGCCATATACCTACTAAAGTGGAGGCCATATACGTACTGAACAACGACTTGCTTGAATTTTCGTGAGCATTAATACGATCTAGTGAACAGTGAAGATTAAAAATATATAACCACTGTCTCGAACATTCGACCTCTGGATCGAAAGGCGGATACACTACCATCGATGCTAGTAAGCAACTCTTGAAAAGCAGAACTAGTTTGGCATTCACAATGTAAGTGTAGTGTAGGAAGTGTAGTGCTGAAAAGAGCTTCGATATTACAAATTACGATACATACTACATTTATACGATTTAAATACTTCGTTGTTACATGTATAAACGTGAATTGAATCGCATATGAAAACTGTATACGATTATTCCGATAATGTTCATGTAAAACAACGATTACACAACATTCCATTTGATTCTGCGCACATATTTACGATGTTGAAACGTCAACAACAGTAATGTAATGTTTTTGCCTTTCTCGTACAACAAAGTTGTACCGAAAGGCTATCATTTCACTCCAAAATCGAACTTTTTATAGAAGTCTCGGAGACCCATGATGTTATATACCAATCGACTCAGCTCGTCGAACTGAACAAATGTCTGTCTGTGTGTGTGTGTGTGTGTGTGTGTGTGTGTGTGTGTGTGTGTGTGTGTGTGTGTGTGTGTGTGTGTGTGTGTGTGTGTGTGTGTGTGTGTGTGTGTGTGTGTGTGTGTGTGTGTGTGTGTGTGTGTGTGTGTGTGTGTGTGTGTGTGTGTGTGTGTGTGTGTGTGTGTGTGTGTGTGTGTGTGTGTGTGTGTGTGTGTGTGTGTGTGTGTGTGTGTGTGTGTGTGTGTGTGTGTGTGTGTGTGTGTGTGTGTGTGTGTGTGTGTGTGTGTGTGTGTGTGTGTGTGTGTGTGTGTGTGTGTGTGTGTGTGTGTGTGTGTGTGTGTGTGTGTGTGTGTGTGTGTGTGTGTGTGTGTGTGTGTGTGTGTGTGTGTGTGTGTGTGTGTGTGTGTGTGTGTGTGTGTGTGTGTGTGTGTGTGTGTGTGTGTGTGTGTGTGTGTGTGTGTGTGTGTGTGTGTGTGTGTGTGTGTGTGTGTGTGTGTGTGTGTGTGTGTGTGTGTGTGTGTGTGTGTGTGTGTGTGTGTGTGTGTGTGTGTGTGTGTGTGTGTGTGTGTGTGTGTGTGTGTGTGTGTGTGTGTGTGTGTGTGTGTGTGTGTGTGTGTGTGTGTGTGTGTGTGTGTGTGTGTGTGTGTGTGTGTGTGTGTGTGTGTGTGTGTGTGTGTGTGTGTGTGTGTGTGTGTGTGTGTGTGTGTGTGTGTGTGTGTGTGTGTGTGTGTGTGTGTGTGTGTGTGTGTGTGTGTGTGTGTGTGTGTGTGTGTGTGTGTGTGTGTGTGTGTGTGTGTGTGTGTGTGTGTGTGTGTGTGTGTGTGTGTGTGTGTACAGGAAAACCGAAAAACATTTCATAAAGTAATTCTTAATCGATTTTCTCGCAACAAGTTGCATTCGACAGGGGACAAAGCCTTGTTGATCACTATTGAATTTGATAACGATCGACCATTACGTTTAAAAGTTATTAAGAAAATAGAATCGAACTATATAAGCGCCATATAAGGTTGGTGTCTTGGCTAAATGCGAGAAAGGCAGTATCACCACTCGGTGAATTAAGTTGGGTTTTTTCCACCGTGTTTACCTCCGAAATAGTTTTATTTAGTTGTATTTCAAGTTCTTAGGGTTTGGTTTCTTCTTAATGTGATACAACCGAAAGTAATTGCCTACCTTTCGGCTCTTGCAAAGGCTTTATAGCGAATCAATCAACATACCTTAAATGATTCTATACACCATTTTCTTCATAACTTCCGAACGCAAAGATCAATCATGATTTTATTTGAAGGTGATTAACTAGAGTTTGTCCACCGTCGATTGCAAATCGGTTAAGAATTACTGTATGGAATGTTGGCTAAAGTTTTTCAGTTTTCTTGTACACTCACGTAGTAGTAGCGCTCGGCTTCGTCCCGCTCACTCAAAGGACAATATGTGATGGATCGTCGTCAGAATCCCACATATTGTTGCATATTTCTTGAATAATCTATCTATCTCAAATGAAAAAAAAAACAATAATGCAAAATTCCTCTAGGGATTCAGATGAGATTTTTTTTGGGAACCGAAGGGAACCTCCAGGGATTCTGAAGGCAATCCACCAGGGATTCTAACAAGAATGTTCCAGGGAGTCCAAATCCTACCAGGATGCCAACGGGAATATTCAAGGGATTCCGATGGGAATGTTTCAGGAATTCGTACGGGAATATTCCAGCGATTCCGACGTGAATGTTTTAAAGATTCTGAAGGGAATGTTCCAGGTTTTCTAATGAGAATCTTCTAGCTATCCTCCATCCTCCAGGAATACCGACGGGAATATTCTAGGAATTTGACCGGGAATGTTCCAGGAATTCGGATGGAAATGTTCCAGTAAATCCGACGGAAATATTTCAGGGAATCCAATGAAAATCTTATAGAGATTCCGAATGGAATCCTCCAGGAATTCCGATGGGAATATTTCAGGAATTCTGACGGGAATGCTCCAGAGATTCCGTCGGAAATCCTCCAAGAACTCCAACGTGAATGTTTCAGGGATGAAGAAGCAAAACGTCGAAGGATTTCGAAGCAATCTGTCGAGGGATCCCGAAGCGATTCGTCGAGGAATTCCGAAGTAAATCGTTGAGGGAGTCCGAACTAAATCTTCGAGAATTTCCGAAGCAAACCGTCGATGTATTCTGAAGCGAATCGTCGAATGATTCCGAAGCAATTCGTCGAGGAATTTCAAAGCAAATCGTCAGAGGGATTCTGAAGCAAATCATTGAGAGATTCCGAGGCAAAACGTTGAGAGACTCCAAATTATATATCCCAGGTATTCCGAAGAAAATCGTTGGAGTATTCTGAATTAATCGTCAAGAAATTCCGAAGCAAATCTTTGAATAATTTCCAAACAAATCTTCAAACGAACCCGGAAGAATTCCGAAGCAAATGAACGAAAGATTCTGGAGCAATTTATTAGATTCCCAAAGGTTTGATTTTGAAAGTTTTTTTTTAAGAATACAATGAGAATTCTTCTCGAGTTCTAATGGGAATTCCTCGCGGATTCTGATGAGAATCCTACTCGAATGCTGATGTGAATTGCAGAGATTATCATGCTGCTGGGCATGCGGAAGTATGCTGATAAACTGTCACTGCCACACAGGAATCTTTCTCAGAAATGAGAAACAAGCTCATTTGTCCTCCACTTATTTCATTATGGTAGGGTGAATATGCGAGATAACTCTTTTGTCTTCATACTTATTCAGTAATTCATTATGCTATATGTTGAAAATTGATATCACTGCTAACTAACTTTTCAAATCCTAGGGGGGAAGCTATTTTTTCTAGGATGGGATAAACCCCCCTAGCCTCCCCCCTTATTTACGCCAATGGAGAAAAGCAAAAAAATCATAAACAGAACCACGCTTAACGGGTTATTGTACTATCTTTTCGCTGTTTTTACTAATAGTCCCAGTAGATCTTACTGATAAACCTTCTTCTTTTTCTTCATTGGCATTACATCCCCACTGGGACATTACCGCCTCGCAGCTTAGTGTTCATTAAGCACTTCCACAGTTATTCACTGCGAGGTTCCTAAGCCAAGTTACCATTTCTGCATTCGTATATCATCAGGCTAACACGATGATACTTTTATGCCCAGGGAAGTCGAGACAATTTTCAATCCGAAAATTGTCTAGACCGGCACCGGTAATCGAACTCGAACTGGGCGCGTCTTACCGCACGGCTAAGGAGGGCCCAATGATGTACCTACTGGATTTATTTTTGTGTTGCTAAAAAGAGACCAATACGTACCTAATCTGCATTAATTCGATTGTTTTTTGACTAAGAACCCCGAGCAGGAGCAATGACCTAGAAACAGAAATTGGTATGAACTAGCCTTGCATAAAAAATAATACCAAAAACTTATATACAGAGTACTTGAAGCATAACATGCTTAGTATTTCAATACCAAACGAATACTAATTGATTATGCATTTGGTATTGAAATTCAATTTAATAACTGAGTATGTTATAACTTAGGTATTGTGCATATTAGTTATTCCTTTGGTAGTTTACCTATTATGCAGGGCTAGTTCATAACGACGTTTTGCTATCAATAACAGAATTAGGTATTATTGAGCCAATTTCTCCTTCTCGGGACACAATGTGAACTAACAGATACGCAAGCAGATACGCGTGCCCAACGACATAAAAAAAATTAGAACTAGTTATATTATTTTTAAATAATTTATTAATAAATATTGAGTACTGTAGTTTAGCGTGCACGATCGAAATCCAAGCAATGTGGATTGCATAGCCAAAGGCGGACATTCGAAGCATGTTCACTTTAACCTTGCGTACAAGTGCCAACATGCTTCTTCTCAGAATCATAATACTGTTCATGTTTTGTATGCGAGCACAATTATATCCATGGACGGCTTGCTACTTCCGTGGATAATTTATCAATGTATTACTATAATATATTTTTCAAATGAATGTATTATACATAAAGATCAATTATTCAGTGGATCATAAAATTTGCGCTACTTGGAAGCAACTTAATTCGGCAATTGCATTATTTTTTAGCCGAACATACTTGCAATCAAGTAGCGCAAATTGATGACCTACAGAAAAAGAAGGTGAAGAAGCTTTACACTCCTTCTGTCTGTGTAAAGACATGGTAAAAGTAAAGACAAGCGAACACAAAACCAAAACTTTTGGACAACGCAGCGGCAGACTTGTTTCGATAATTGATAATTGTCCATCTACAAAACTATTTACGTTTTAGCCTTCTTAAAAAAAGAAGAGAACTTCGTGGTTCCACAGTTAACGATGTTATTTTTATTCGCATGCCGTGAATTGTGATTCTCCGCTGGATGAAGGAAAAACCTCCGCAGGACTGGCCATCTTGTGTAATGCTGAGTAAGCTATCATTTGCAAAATGTTCAAAATTTGATGTAAAAAATATTGAAAATTATGATATTTTAGCTTTTTTTGGTAAATTCTGCGGAATATCGCTTAAAATTACAGCTTAATAATACTTAAAAATTATTCAACATTGTTCAACGTTGGTACTAAAATTAGTTGAAGCTAGTTTAACGGAATCTTCTCATTAAAATGGTGCTCGCAGTTTAGAATTTTTATTGTGTCGTCCGTCTTTAGCTAAAAATTGAATAACATTGATTTCATACAAAACTCTATTTTCTCTATTTGCCAATCGAAGTAATTTCTGAGATCTGACTTTGTCAATTTGATTTGTTTTGGTTGAGATGACGGATTATGTCAAATATGTAATAAGCGAAGCCCAAGTCCTGGTATTTGGTGGGACGCTAAACAGACCTGACACCGACACGACGGCCCTCCGACGAGACAGGAGGTTTGCGCAAGCCCAAAAAGCCTTTAAAAACAACTATTACAAACGACATGGAAGATAATACGACTCGATACAATCGGCAACGACCAAGGCGACGAATAAAGGATCACGATTGGAAGCTTGAAACTTGGAACTGCAAGTCGCTAGGCTTCGCAGGTTGCGACAGGATAATCTACGATGAATTACATCCCCGCAACTTCGACGTCGTAGCGCTGCAGGAAATCTGCTGGACAGGACAGAAAGTGTGGAAAAGCGGGCATCGAGGGGCTACCTTCTACCAAAGCTGTGGCACCACAAACGAGCTGGGAACCGGCTTCATAGTGCTGGGTAAGATGCGCCAACGCGTGATTGGGTGGCAGCCAATCAACGCAAGGATGTGCAAGCTGAGGATTAAAGACCGTTTCTTCAACTATAGCATCATCAACGAGCACTGCCCACACGAAGGGAGACCCGACGACGAGAAAGAAGCATTCTATGCGCAGCTGGGGCAGACATACGATCGATGCCCCATCGATGTATAGACCGGTCATCGGACCGGATAGTCTGCATACCGTATCGAACGACAATGGCCAACGATGCATAAACTTTGCAGCCTCCCGCGGAATGGTAGTCCGAAGCACTTTCTTCCCCCGCAAAAATATCCACAAGGCCACAAGGATATCACTTAATCAAGCAACTGAAGACCAAATCGACCACGTTCTAATCGACGGTAAATTCTTCTCCGACATCACGAACGTACGCACTTACCGCAGTGCGAATATTAAATCCGACCACTACCTCGTTTCAGTATGTCTACGCTCAAAACTCTCGACGATGTACAACACACGTCGGAGTCGTCCGCCGCGGCTAAACATTGGGCGGCTACAAGACGGAAGACTAGCCCAAGACTACGCGCAGCAGCTGGAAGTTGCACTCCCAACGAAAGAGCAGCTAGGCGCAGCGTCTCTTGAAGATGGCTGGAGAGATATTCGACCCGCCATTGGAAGCACCGCAACTGCTGCACTAGGTAGGACGGTGCCGATGTGCTTTACTACAGATGTCGGCCAAACCCTCGCCTCAAGTAGTATTTGTTTAACGAAAATTTGCTCTTTTGAGAGAGAACCTCTCAGCTGTGTTGCCGAAGATGGCCGAAGGCGACCGAATATGACGTCACGTCTGGCATACAATTTTTATAACAGACGTGGCGTTCCACACTCCGGAAAATCGACACATACTTTATGGCAAAAATCCATGTATTTTGAAATATGCATATCATGAGTCGGCACATACTTAATTGCATATAAATTCACACATGGATACTATGACCCACATGGATAGTATGTGTGAACACTCATGCAATGCATGTGGGCGCATGGAATATATGTGTCGAAACTATGGAATTCATTTCGCTACCCCCATTGCAAAAATCCATGTGTGAACTCATAATGCGGAGTTTTTTTTGTGAGTGCACTCCGCCCGCCCCCTATAGGTGGCATTTTTACCGAGATTTCGGTAAACTTTACCGAGTCATGTGCCTTATCGAGTCAGTCGGCAAAATGTTGACGAAATTTCGGTAAAGGAATTACCGAATTTCAGTAAAAAATATTACCAAGATCTCGGCTGTTGGAATCTCGGCAAAATTTTTGCCGAGGTCTACAAAATAATTTAAGTGTGTATCACTGCATAAAATGTCGAAGAGCTTTTTACATTAGTATTAACTAGTAATACTTTCAAACCAACAAGTTGAGTTCATTGTCAATTTCACATACGAATTTTTTATTTAGGTTAGCCCAAATAAATTTAAAAAAAAATAAATTTGATTATTTTGTTGCTATCTTATTATCTTTTTTATAAGTTTGCGATCAACTTTCTTTGGCTCACATTATTTTTTTTTCTTCTGTGCCTCAAGCTCCGCACCAGTGCTTAAAGGATTCTAGAACTTTGTCGAACAGATCATTGATCTAAATACAAAGTGTGAGGCATGAAAACGAAATTATAAAAATGTCATGGAATATCATTTGACACTAATTCGACTTCCACGCCGTTAATTGCAACTGTAAATAACTTGTGGAAAATATTATTTACAAATGAAAATTGATAATTTACTAATCATTAATTAACAAACAAATTAGTCCCTTTAATTCAAACACGGAAGTGAGCAGCTCCATCAATCAATCCTCATATGCCCAATCTATAAGAATGGGCCCAGACTAGAGTGTGCCAATTACAGAGGGATCACCCTTCTGAACTCGGCGTTAAAAATCCTGTTGCGTATCCTGTTTAACATGCTGAGAACGCTTGAGGAGTTCTTCGTCGGCGAATATCAGGCAGGTTTTCGTGAGGGTCGATCAACGACGGATCAGATTTTTAGCCTGCGGATGATCCTTGCTAAATTTCGGGAGTACAACTTGCATTGATCTCAAAGCAGCGTACGATTCAGTGAAAAGAAATGAGCTGTGGCAGATAATGTCCGAACATGGTTTTCCGGCGAAACTGATTAGACTGATACGTGCAACGCTGGATGGCTCGAAATCAAGTATTCGGGTTGAAGACGAAGTGTCAACTTAATTTGTGACCTTAGACGGGTTGAAGCAGGGTGTTGCACTTTTCCCCCAAAAAGCCGCTTGCTGCAGTTTGGCTGAACCCCGACCAATTGTGAGTACGACTCCAAGGTTACTAGAATGATCCTATAAAATCCAAATATGTATACAACATGTGTCAAAATTACCATAGCTGATCCGTAGCTATAATAGAAAGCTGATTTTAACGATACGAAACGAAATCAATAAATCAGATTTCGCCATGCTCAAATTCCGCCAACTCCATGAAATTTCGTATTAAATCATCTGAAACGATTTTTTCTCCAAAATTCCAGAGATCCTTGATCTCAATAAACGAAACCAGCGAATTACTTATTGATTTTGAATTGTTAATGGTTAGTACATGGTGATCATTATTACTTACTTTTATTTAGCTATAAGTCAGTTAATGATCAATGATATCCCATCCATTTTTTTTTAAATAAGGCCCTTCAGTATAATCTGTTTTATAGCAGCGTATCTCACCTTTAAGCTCTGAAAAGCCGCAAAAAAAAAAACTCATAAACATTTATAAAAGCATCACCATTTTGCTATTACACCTTCGTAAATATGCGGTCATAAATTATGTTGTTATCAATGAATAATGTCATCAGTGTGTTTCTGATTCAATGATGGAAATTAAATCCTGGACGGATACATTTGCGTTACCCTACAGTTAAAAGCGATCAGCATAAAACTGCACATTTTTTACCGACTACACTCAAAGGGCTACTCACGTGATCTAAAACGTTTACAAAGCTATAGGGTAAGACGGTATAATGCGCCCCACCTGGCCAAAACGCCCCCCTTTGATTTTTAGAAAACTATAACTAATTAAGGGTCAAAATCAGTTGGTACCTATAAGTATTTGTAAACCCATCATACTATGTGAATGTGAAAGTATTTTTGTATTACACAATGAAAATAATAGCAAAATACAAAAAGTCACAGTTTTGATGTAACTTTTCATGTTTGTTCGCTCAACATTCTGTAGCGACTCTAGCATACTGTCCGCAAAACTTGCACTGAAACACTCAGTTGGGCAACAACATAACTTTTCTCAGTGGTTAATATGATATAAAATTGCTTCCATCTACAAAAATGTAACAATTTTCGAAAACATGTTTCACTGGCCAAAACGCCCCAGTGTAGGCAGGACGATATGCCCTTACCAACTGAACACAAGCCCAGCGAGCCTGCAGCAGCTGCTTCCAAATTGTATGCAAAATATTGAAATGTAACTCACACCTGCTTAAATGGACCTATGTTGGTTTTTTAATGTCAAGCGCATAAGGATTTGTAGCCTTTTTATTATGGGATTGATAAAACACTAATGAAGGGCTATGAAACGTCTTTGGTTAAGGTGGGGCGTATTGCCCAGGCACTATTTGAAATTCATTTTTTCACGACTTTTCAAAAAAGCTTTATCACGTGTTATCTGTAATATTTTTATATGACTAGTCACGGGCAATGCATTTGCGACTTCCTGGACTACCAAATAACACAAAGTTTGCCTAAATTGCGTTTAAAAGTAAAAAGTTATCAAGGAGTTGCCTTAGGGGGGGCATATTATACCGTCTTACCCTATATTTCTCCAAACCATCAACAAGAGCCGAGGTTGACCATCATGTAGTCTCATGCATAGAAGAGAGTGAGTTTCCTTCCGAAGCTACTCACAGATACCATCAAGTGACTTCTACGGCTAATCGGCGACAAACCCGCGCGCAAGAAAGCACGTTTTAAAACCAAAACAAAACAATACATGGGCCAAACGTTGCTCGCTGCTCCAAGAAGTTCAATTCTTTCTCTCGGCACGTAACTCCATCGATGTACAGTAATTTCTCGAGGTTTGTGCTAATGGGAAGGCAAAGAGTGTACAAACAAAGATGTATTATGTGAAGAGATGTTTAATTTGTAGGATTTTACATCGAATGTATGTAAACCATCAATTTAAATACCAGTATATTCTATTATTGATGCATCTACGCTAACCATTCAAAACCTGTAGACACGTGTTTCTGATAGAAACATGTTCATAAGCCTATCGCAACTTTCGTGGCAATACTGTAAACTGACTCGCTCACCTGCAGTCACGCGGACCACGAACCCAACCGTTCAACTTCGGTGGATTCAATCTTCGAGTTATCTTTCTCGCGGTAAGACGTGCATCGAACGGTCGCCGGGTCCGTATATTGGTACCGAAAACAGGTTGTGGTGACTGGGCCCTTGCCCACCGAGGATTGAATGCTGTGCTGCTGCAGCAGCGGCGACCCAGAGAATAGAAAGGTGAAAAGGAAGCAGAAGAAACCCGATCTTTCATCTCCGGGCCATGTCCACGCAGCTTAGACGATGAAGGAAAGGTGAAAACCGTGTTGATGGCTTTCATCACGATCGAGATGCCTTTTTAGTTAATTTTTTTTTCGTTTCCTGCATTGTGTCGTCTGGAATGTGTTTCGAAATTGTGTGCTGGCCTATATTTGCTCCGGATCAGGAATTTGCATTCAAATTGGCTAATTTTGAATGAAGCATTTGCAGTGAATAGCAAAACGCTGTGTCTAGAATAAGTGAGAATATCCTATGAATCGGGGTTGAAAGGAGAAATAGTTAATCAACGTCCGTGTGTTCAATAAGTAACCGCGAAAGGCGGAGAGCAAAAAGAAGATTGTGCAACGTAATCGGGCTTCGTGGTGTCCAAGAGTTGGTACGAATATATGTGAGCTGTAAGTGCCTGCGGAGAATCTGATCCAAGTATGACCGGGTGCAAAAATTATCCAGCAAATGAGTTTCGAATAACTTGTGGAGTAGTTAACGAGGGCATAGTTGCTTGTTGAATTTGCATCGTTAATATATCGTAGTTGTTCCAAGTGGTAGATGACCTTGCAGAAAACTACTTCTTTCTGCAGTTCCTCGAGTGATATAAGCTGGATAAATAAAATACAAGTGTACTGACTCTCATTGAGCCATACGAGTCGAAATGGTGAGGCCAAAGGAAGCCCACCATCGAAGAGGAAGGATGCTGATTCAACGACTGGTTTTCGCCAGTGCAGCCGCTTTGCTAATTCTAGTCATACCGGTTGAATGTCAAATAATTAATCGGACGCCACACTTCATACCCGGATCCGGAGATATGTCTCGCTTCAGTCTGCCGGAAAACACTCCGGTCGGCAGCGTTGTCTACCAGCTAAGAGGTACGTTTGAAACACAGGGCTGAGAAACTTGAAGAATCACTTTTATTTTTACGCAACATTTTGATCAAAGTCTTGCAATTCAGAACTTGACTAACACCTGCCTCACGCAGGGTCGCACAGTGGCGGGTGCCCCAAAAAGAGTAGAATCAAACCATAAAATTCATATTAAATGCGCTTAATATAGGACAACTACGGATTGTTTTAATTATTTTTATAATAGTTGACTATGGTATTCGCATCATTTTAGCCAGACTAAACAACAGATGTCACCAGTGATTATCATTTTCTTTTATGTACAAAGTTTTTTTTTTGTCTTTATTTAGGAGACTTGCAGCCCGAGGCTGGCTCGTCTCCGGTGTACAAAGTTTGTTTTTACATGGTTTGATGTGCGTGATTTAATTCACCGACTGGGCCGAATAAAACGATTAGGTGAATCGATCGTAGATCGGTTTGACTGGATTCGAAGCAAAATATATTGATTAGTCAAATGCAATTGTCAAATATTACAACTAGTAGAAGACGAGCACATTGGAAGTCAGCAAAAATATGCGATTTTTGCGTTCGATACAAAATTTCGGCAATATACCGTTTTGATTCATACTACGAACACTTAAGGACATTTTTCACTTCGGTTGTCAATTGTCAATTGTTTCCATCGGGCAGCGCAATAATAGAACTTTCATATAAGGCCGTTACAAATATTTTATTAACATTTTGTCCTACTGGTCTCCGAAAGGTCAAGGGGGGGGGGGGTGGATAATAAAAAAATAAATAATAAAATGAAAAAAATAAAAAAATAAACTCCTCGGTTTTGTTAAATAATGTTTTGAAAATCCTCAAATTTATCCGAATATTATAATTTTTTTTCAAATTAAATTTATCCAAATTATTTTATTATTCATTAACGTTCTAGTTGACACTTCGTCTGGAATCAGAATACTCAACAAATCTTCGAAGTGCTCCTTCCACCTGGCTGTCACCATAGTCTTGTCTGTCAGCCAATTTCCCTCTCGGTCGTTTAGCACATGGCGAACACTGGCGCAGTCTTATGCCGCGCGTCATTGACAGTTGCATAAAACCTCCGCAAATCTTTTCTATCCATGTACACCTGCGTTTCAGCTATCACACTCTCTTCGTGCAGCCTTTTTTTCTGCGGAGGATATGTTTCTCCTTTGCCCTTGCTACACTGTACCACTCTCGATCGCAATGGGTACGAGCCACTAGCATTCGACTCCTGGATTGTATATTGAAACGCATCGTTCTGTTGTTTCGTGAATTCGTAACGCTGGATAGTCGCGCCCGAATTCTTGCTACGACAAGCTGATCCAAGTCAATGTTCGGGCCTTACATCTAGAACATTCGGACAAACATGGGGAACAGACGCTCGATAAGATTTACACGTCCGGAAAGGAGCAAACTTCCCCTTTCCCTGTCAGCATACCATAGCTCCCACCGGGGTTGGTTAACCAACCATCCCTAAGGTTCCTCGTATCCCGGTCATCTCCACGGGGAGGTAGGGATAGGAGTTTCTGGGTAACAGGCTAAGGGCCATGAAATGGGGCCTATTTTATTCCTTCAGGTATGCATTACCCAGCATTTATCCTTAACTGTTCTATAGCCCTCGAAATACTCTTTTTTGTACAAAATGGTAGGATAAAATACCAGTTTTGACTACTTTAGTGCTAAATTTGGCCATGCCAGAAAAATAAATATTTCTTCAAAAATAATCGATTGGATTCAGCAGCTTTTAGAAGCCTAAGGGATATATCTCCTATTGGAGCTAATAAAACACTCGATAATCGCTTTGCTTTCTAAGTTATCCGCAAAAGTGATCAAATTAGGAGCCATGGCGAAGCCGGTTACCCTTATCATTAATAGTACCGATTTATTTTGTAATAGGCAAATATTTTTCCAATCGCTAACTGCAACCAAACAAGAGTCAAGGGGGGCAGTTTAACTTGCGTGTTGTTGCCGCCGACGACAAACACTAAATTATTAATTGATAATACGCCATTCCCATCATTAACAGAATCCAAATAATAGTCTGCATCTTTGAGAATTTGCTGCTGAAACAAACCAAAGTCTCACCCCTTTGGTAGACGTTATGGTTACTCATAATTAGATTATGCATAGACATTATTTTTGGATTAGGTCAATCTAATACTAATACACTAATAGATAGAGGCTAATAGTATAACTTTGTGTAATACTAGCATGCTGTTTTCTTACGCGCGTGTCATTTTCTTAGAGGCTTCTTTTTCTAACCAACAGCATTACGAAAATTTTAAGAAAATTTCTCTTGTTCTGGAAAGATCCAATTTATTGTCAATTTCCTTTCCAATCGCTAATAGCAATGAAACAATAATATTTCTTTTGCAAGAAAATTACCGACGGCCATAAATGGCTACAGAGGCAATTGTGACGAAAAGTTTTCTGAACCATTAAGTTTTCGTTGACATTCACTTTTTCACATTCACCAATTTTCTGTCATTTTAACCAGATCAGCTATTCTTGGCCAGAGAACGAACCGAGGAAGGAACAGATATTTGCTTGGGCATAGCTCTCATTTTCAATGTTCAAGTACTGGTGATCCCATTTATTAGATCGCACTGGCGCTTGCCACGTCAGAATGCAAATCAATGTAGGAAAGAAGGAGGAGATGATCATCCAATCACTCGCCCACTGCAAGCCGAATATACCTTTGCACTTGCGACGATTTCATGCGGAATTAATTATAATTATTTTATATAAAACAATTGTTGCCATATTTAGGACACGTAGCCTACTATACCACCTCGGGACAATAACAAGGAATGACATTTGTTTTGCTGTCGTTTTTCATAGGAACGAGCTTTTTTCGATCTAGTATCCAATTCAGTGTTCCTTTCATTTCTCGATCTCTCCTTATCTCGGTGGTCCCTTCAATATCGAGATGTGGAGAGACATTCGCCTAATCTAATGTCAACCGAACACTTTGGCGTCAACCGAAAATGGAATCGACGTTTGCTTGATGTACGGAATAAACGTAGTGCCGATACCACGTTTGATCATCACCTCCTTGATCATCATTTGCTGACAGATTCAACCGAAATGGCTGCCAGGTGTGAGCAACACTTCGAGACATTGTTGAATAGTGGAAGTGACGGTGCATCGGCGAACAGAACAAAGCTGTGGAGTTGCCTTCACTAGATGAGGTTAAAAAAGTTGTTAAAGAGCTGAAGAACAATAAGGCTGCGGGGAAGGACCAGCACCCGGCTGAACTTCTCAAACATGTGAGTGAGCAGCTTTATGAAGTTCTGCACCATATTGTGTCGAAAATCTCTTTAAGAAAGGGCGCAGACTGGAGTGCGCCAATTACTGAGGAATAACCCTCCTTAATTCGGCGTACAATTATGTCCCGTATTCTGTTTAACAGATTGAGACCGCTTGAAGAGTCCTTCGTCTGCGAATACCAAGCAGGTTTTCGTGAGAGCCGATCAACGACGGATCAAATGTTTACCCTGAGACAAATCCTTGATAAATTCCGGGAGTACAACTTGTAGACACATCATCTGTTTATTGATTTCAAGGCGGCGTACGATTCAGGGAAACGGAATGAATTATGGCAAATTATGCTTGAGCATGGTTTTCCGGCGAAACTTATACGGCTCATTCCTATAACGTTGGACGGATCGAAATCAAGTGTAAGGGTTGCGGATGAAATATCGACGTCATCTGATACCTCAGATGGATAAAAGTAGGATGATGCACTCTCGAATCTACTGTTCAATATAGCGCTCGAGGGAGCGATACGGAGAGCTGGTGTGCAAAGAAGCGATACTATTATCACAGGATCGCATGTGCTCTTGGGATTTGCGGACTATACCGATATTATCGGGATCGATCGCCGTGCCGTGGAAGAGGCTTTTGTGCCTTTTAAGAGAGATACAGCGAGGATTGGACTAACGATCAAAATCAGCAAAACGAAGTACATGATCGCTGACAATCAACGTGGGTTCATTGGTGGTGGTAGCGAAATGGTTCTGGATGGTAAAAAAATGGGAGTGGTAGAAGAATTTGTGTATCTTGGAACATTAGTGACGGGCGATAATGATGTTACCCGCGAGGTGAAAAGGCGTATTGCAGCTGCAAATAGGGCTTATTATGGACTTCGTATCCAGCTTAAGTCCCGTAGTCTGCAATCGAAAACTAAACTCACGCTGTATTACTCTGATTCTTCCGGTGGCTTTATGCGGCCATGAAACATGGACGTTAAAGGAGAATGATCAGAGAGCTTTCGGAGTGTTTGAACGTAAGGTGCTGCGGACAATTTTCGGCTATAAACAGTAGTCGCATGCATCACGAATTGTACCTTTTTTTTTTAAAAAGGCTGGATAATATAAAACTTATACAACACGGCAGACTACGGTGGGCTGGTCACGTTGTTCGTATGCCGGAAGAACATCAAGAGGCCACAGGCTTCATGGAAGGCCACGTACACGATGGGTTTTTGCAGTTGAAGAGGACCTGAGGGCGCTCAATGTTCAGGGCGATTGGAAGCGATTGGTCTAGGATCGAGTCCAGTGGAGAAGAATTCTCCATTCGGTATAGATTGATCGAAGAGCTGTAGCCCAATTAAGTAAGTAAGTATCCGAAAACAATAGATCACTGATGAGACCTGGAGGAAGACAGAGCAAGGAAGAGAAGCGAAAACCGCGATATATCGAACCTGAACGAAATACCAGAAGAGCCAAAGTTATAACTCATCAACGATACTCGGCTCTTTAGAAAAAACTCATGTTGACTGGACAAGCGAGCGTGAAAGGACTTTTTCGCCGAAGGAGAGAAAGCCGGAACCAGCGTTTCAGCTGGTCAGTTGAGTCGGTCAATAACTGATCATTCGCGTCTTTCACAGGCATCGTTGCATTCATCTTCACCCCGCTTAAGCGTCGTGAGATATTGTAGAGGAGGCGAAAGTCCCCGGTTGCTGCGGCTCTCGCTCCTTCGTCGTCCAAAGAGCCCACCAACGCTTGCTTGTACCGTCGACATGAGCGTTTTACTTCCTTCTCTAGAGCCGCGTATCGTTGACGGCTAAGACTTTGGCTCCTCTGATTTTTATCGCTCTATCACGGCGTTGGCTTCTATTCACTCCAGAAGAGCCAGAGTTTTAACACGTCAACAATACTCGTCTCTTTATAAAAAAAAAAAGTGAAGCGCTCATGTTGACTGGACAAGTGAGCGTGAAAGGACTTTTTCGCCGGCTCTCCGGAGCAACCGGGAACATTCACCTCTACAATATCTCAGCGGGGCAGATGAATGCAAAAGTGCCTGTGAAAGATGTGATTCAGTCAGCTACTGAGTAATGACCGACCTAACTGACCAGCTGAAACGCTGGCTCGAGCACTTTTAAAAGGCTTTTTCAGCTGGTAGCCAAACCACCAGCACTTTTGTATGATCTGTCTAGGGTATGGAGTATAACACGCGCTAATACCGAAGACTACTAGAGGTCCAAACTGGGGTCGATCGCATATCAGCCGAGATGCTCAACATCCTCTGAACTTGTTGCATCACTTATTTGGTAAAATCTGGACCACCGCAATTTTCCCCGTCAATTGGATGTAGGGTATTTTAGTGAAGGTGCCCAGAAAGGGTGACTTGTCTGTATGCGATAACTGGCGCAGCATTATCTGCCGTGTATTGTTCCCAAAGTCCTATGCCCGGATTCAGGAGAATTTTCAATAATTCATCCTAATTCTAGAGAAAAAAAAGCTCGAATCTGACTTAATTATGTAAAGCTACGTGAGCGAGCATGAAACGGGTTCACGACGTTAGGCATTATGGACGCTAGGCATAACGGAAGTTAGGCATAATGTACGTTAGGTAGAATGGAATTTAGCCATAATGTTGCTTTCTTTATGCCATGAGCTGTTCTTTGGGGTAGTTTATGCCTAACGTCCGTTATGCCTAGCTTCCAACTCGCAAAAGCTTCTTAACATGTTTTTAAATGGATTTTTATGTGTCATCATTTCGCTAAATTGTTATTATACTTCCTCTTCACATAACATAACATAACATAACACCACAAACAGCTTATTTATTGTTTTGTTTTATTAAATAACATCTATTACACCACCAGTATTGATTACCCGAAAATATAAACTAAATTAATAAGATCCATCCGACTTCTGTGTAGTGCCTCGTGTTCCGGTTCGCTTATTTCTCGTCATGTAATGCTCCTTGCAGACAACCCAACAAAAGATCCCTCTCTCGTTAGTTGTGGCTCATTTTCTTTCCGTTGAAGCTCCGGTTTTTCAACTTTTGCTTCCCACATTGCATTGGCCGCTGCTCTTTACCTGTCTGTTCAAAGGTGTTGTTTTATTTTTTTATTTTTTTCCTATTTCTTAGTCAGCTTCCACTGCCTTCTTTCACGTACTTGCCTATACCTTCTTGTGGTCGCGCTTACATGGCCGGCTGATTATCGACCTTCAGAGAGGAGAATAAACGTATCTCGAGCAGCTTGAGCAGCGATCCGCGAAGGAACAAAGCCAATTGCATCAGGTGTGATTGCCATCGTCACCGCGCGCTGTGTTGAGAAACTTGTTAGTAGAATGAATAACTTTTCATTGATGAAGAAACACTTTAGAAAACCAATGAGGAAATGTATGCAAAATTGTTTGTCAATGAACATTTCAATGAAAAATATTAAATTATGTTCGATTCATGGATCATCCCACTCCATGGATCATACCACGATTCATGGATCATAAGCCATTGTGTTGCTTCATTTGAACAAAGATTACACATGTTTTATGCGTTTTAAAATATATTCAAAACAAAACATGAATTAACTATCGCCGTTTAGAAAACCACATCACATGACAAATGTTGTAAAACAAGCCTGCAAGAATGCTAGTTTTGATATCACCAGTGTCCTTCGAGGTTCAAACGTGATTTTGATAGGCACTGATGATTATTGTGTTGGTGTGTCATCTCACGTACTTTTTATAACGAGAAGGTTTACCTTTCTTGATTGCACTACAGAGATACATAGAAAACGAAAACACACGTTCATATAATATTAATAGCATCGTCCTGCGGAACATGGAACACGAATAATATCCGGGCTTATCAACGGAGTTGTTAGGCACGCGAACAAAAAATTAATTGATAAATGCTACCACTTTTCACAGTTGTAAAAACCATGTGAAGTTTCTACAACGTAGACACTTCAAGAGAATTACATTTCGCATTAGGAATTGGGACAAGGTTGATGATTTGACTTTAACTGAAGAGTGTGCCAATATTGTTTCAAATTGGCTTTTACTCGAAACAGATAAACGTTTCGGCTGTACAAATTAAACCAAGATCCAGAAATATGCCTTGATAACGTTTCTTCTCACGTTATCAAACAAATCAAAAGCTAATTAGTCATATACGATATCGGAGATAAATTTGATTGCCAACTACGGAGCCGAGATACACATATTATATTAATTATGATACAATGATCTGAGACTCCAATTTACTTCAATTAAAACGAGATTTACTAACAATTGATAAACAAAAGTTTTTTTTTCAGTATAGTTTGTTTAAATTCATATAACAGCATATGGAATGTTGTTCATAATTAGATTCTTTGATTTCAGCATCACTTCACAATGGATATATATTAAGATTCAAGGAAAGAACGTTCTGTTATTAGCTCCTTAAAGTGTAACAGTGAAGACAAATATATTTTATCAATTACAGATATCAAAAGTGCTTGAGTTTACAGATTTCAGATTTCAATCAAATCCAACACCTTTAGTGTTGTCACTTCTAAGCATTTTACCGATATTTTGGCATTATAATGTCCGTGCCAGACAGCCCCCGTTCGTAACTCATGTGCTAATGAATGGTAAATTGAAAGATTTCATGCTAAACGAAGCACATACACTTGCCAACCAACCTTATGAAGGCTCTGTGAAACACTACAATGCACCGCGCCCTCGAAGGCCACGGAGATGTAGATCGTTGATATTTTTGGAACCCATGTGATGTATGGTTACCCGAGCAAAAAATATCACAAATAAGTCATTTTCGTCAATGAATTAAATTCTGGATGGTAATACAAACTTCTACACTGTTGATAATGAATAACTATCTTTGAAAATGTTGCTACCGAGGTAATGCAGAAAACTTAAATAGGAACTGATGTGGTAAAAACCGGTACGCCTTCCACATGTTACAAAACGTTGCGAAAAATGGCTTCCATACGAAATGCATACCTCCGAGCATTTTTCTCCGGGTATCCAACCATGGTGCGAAGACTCACGCAACTTGGGTGAATGATACTAAAGAAACAACATTTTATTGCGATGAATGTAGACGCCATAAGGCACGTATGAAACCAAATCAAGATTTTTACACATTTGTTGCTAGAAGAAACGTGGATCGTCGTCACGCTCTCGCTCGAACTACGTTGGCCAAGTTAATATTCGACCACCTTGTGCGGTGATCTTTGGCTTATGTTGCAGCATGTAGAACATTGAACCTTCTGCATAAAGGTGTAATAATGCCACCACAAAAGACTGATCCGTAGGATACTGAGTTGAGAATTGTGTGAATAATTTATTACTCTTTAGAGGCCTGTGTCACACGTAGACAATGAATTCCACATTTCAACAAGCTAACGTAAGTTTATGACGCATATCATACGAAATCATGAGGAAATTTCTTTCAAAACAAAAAAACTGGTATTGCAACTTTACTCAGAAGCTCTCGTAACCAATGACTCACGACTTTATAATCGACCCGTTCAATGGTAGGAATCAACTATCCGAGATCGCGATCTTGAAACTCTCTCTTCCTCTGCTTCTTTCGAATGGTATGCCTACTTACTCAGAGCAGCCGATATACCGCGTCGGTATATTTACAATATTTTTGCTAGTGGCGCGAAACTGGCAGGAAGATCAATTTGGTTGAAGTACTTCAAGAAGGGCCAAGGGGGTACGATGGCGATGGGTACGGGGCACAATCAATCGACCATTGCTGTTTTATTTGTGTATCCCCGTTTGCCAGGTTTGTTTTTATGTTGAATGTTTCCATTTCAGCTGATCGTGTTTTTCGACGGTGCTTTAACAGTTGGAGTTAATGATGTTACTTTTTCTGAATGCGTTGTAGATCGATAACTGACTGTTAACTGTTGGGACATATCTTGCAAAGTTTCATAAAATGTGAATAAATGTTTCTGATTAATCCGTATCCGGAAGTAGGATGACTCAAGCTAGTATGAACAAAAATGTATCAAATTTTTTGATGAGCCGCACATTCTTTTTGATGCTCTTCTTATGGAATATATGAAGAAATATCGGAAATCTGTATTTTAAAGCTAACTAGCATTAGATATTGGGCATTCGGCAGGTATTCCCGGCAGGCTATTGCACTTCAGCACACCTATCTAAAGGCGCGATTATATCTTGAAATTCAATTTCAACTGGCCGCATCTTAATTTCTCGAGTTAGCGCACACGACTACGAAGAAGTTTTGGCAAAATAATGTATCTAACTTTGGTTTTTGAGCCTGTGCCATACGATGTCATTGCCATACGTAACCCTGTTTACGATTAAAAACTATGAAACCCACTCCATAAAATTCGATATCCACCTGAATGCTGAAACTGGCAAGAGGGTTAAAGTTTATCCTGCGAAGTTAATGGTATTTTTTGAAGTTTGGTCTGACTAAAATGACTTCTGTTAAATGCCAATAACTTCTTCGGATAAACCCTAAATTTCTTGAAGTTTTCAGTGCAACAAATTTTGATCTTAGTGGGTTTCCTAGTTCTTAATTGTAATTAACGTTAGTTAGTTAAGAAAATTATTTTGAGCTTTTTAGTGGAATGTCTTCACTTGTCATAAGACGAGTTTGTACAATCCCATTGAATTCCACCACTTAATTGTATCTTGACAGATAAGTATTTCGACCTCAACAGTAAGGCCGTCTTCAGTGTCTCGTACTTGACTCGACTTGACGAGTTAGTTAGTTTCAAAAAGAAGATATCTGATATTTCTCCATATATTTGTTTATACACTTCAAATAAGTTTAACGATGCCCAAACGTTGATCGATTTCGATAAAATTTTGCCCAGCACATCAGGACATCAAACAGAATGGAACCCGATAACAAATATAATTGAAAGGGGTGTTTTTGAGCCCATCTAACCAGCAGTGCATTGCAGGTACTCACCAATCTCAGAAACTTGTTTGTCTTGCCATATATGGTAGGATTTCAGTAACTATGAAAAATTCAAATAATTACCCTTTGGAACACATATTCTTTGTACTAGTGTTGGAAAAGGTTGGCAGGTTGATTAATCTCGAGCCCTGAAGAAGATCCAATCCCCCGGATCGAAACGTTGGCAATAATTTAAAATTATCAACATGTTCTTCGTTTGAATAGCTGAAGCAAATCATGTCAAACAAAACTATGGACCTGTGCGTTTCCGAACCAATTGGAATCGGACCAGCCGAACTGCTAGAAGTTTATGGAGGAAGAAATGTGACTTACCTGTGGTCCGTGTGTAATCGATTGAAAAACTGAGGCTTCCGTCACGTTGTTGCCCATGGCCTGTTTGTGCATATTTCAAATTCAAATCAGTTGCGGCGCTTGCGTATATCGACTCACGTGGTGCGTATAGTCGATAAAGTGGATAATACATCATTAGATATCACACTTGCTACACACTTCCAAAAGAGAATAATAAACTAACAATTCATACCACACAGGACCCAGCCGATCATTCCAACCGGAATACGAGGGCCAATAATTTAGAACAAAGTTGACATATTTCATAACATACATTATTAGTAGGGGTGGTGGAAATTCGCGATTTCGCGGAAGCCGCGAAATCCGCGAAATTTAAACATTTTCGCGAAAAACCGCGAAATTAACCTTTCCCGTCAATAATTATATTCCATTCTATTGCCTCAGTGATTTCTTGACCTAGTCAATACCAACTCGACAAACTACGCATTTTTTAATGTCTCGAAAATTAATTTAATGCAAAGTCCGAAATTGGTCGAATGGTGAGCCAACCGGGTTTGAAGTTTTTACGATCGGTCCGATTACTGGATTTGCAGCCTGCGAAGTTTTTGTCTGTTGATGACCTGTTCGATGGAATTTCAGAATGTGCAACCAACAAGTCTATGATACAGGATGAGCTATCGGCAGCAATGTACAATGTAGACAATGTAGCACCGGAAATACAGGAAAATGCCGATCTACTCACGTTTTGGTTTGCAAACCGAGACCGCTTTCCTCAGCTCTTCAACACAGCGGTGAAATATCTGTCTATTCCTGGAAACTCGGTAGATGCTGAACGTAGTGTCAGCCAGTACAATTTAATCAAGCGCCAAAAGTTGATGGAAAAAAGTACTTTTGACCAGTAATGCAAAGAAATAATTAAAAAATAATTTGAAATTATTAACGCAACAATTTATATAAATATGGAATCTACATTGTCTTTTTTTGACCCTTCCTTCGGAAGTGTCTATAATTTCACTTTGTATGCGTTACGCAAGCGTGTTATGTATTAATCTATCAATAAACCTCTTGAATTATGGAATAAAATGTATGGCAATTGAAACAAATTCACTTTAATATTGAAAATATAATTACAATAAGTGATATGATATGAAAATATGCTTATTTTTCGGACTTGTTTCAAAGAAACAATTGATTTTAATTGAGGAACAGATAGAAGCATGTACCACAAAACCTTCTCAGAAAAGCAAAAACGTAAAAATTTGAAGGGATTTCAAAAATTTCTTTAGTAGAAGCTAGATAACAAATGTGAGCATGTTTTGAGATACTAATTGACCACTTATATGCATGTATGTGTGCGTACGTGTGCAAATTCTAAAATTGACTACCATATAAATCTCGCTCATTTTTAAGGTATTAAACATCATTAGTTTTACAAAATTAGGCAGCCATAAAGCAAAATATATGTTATTATTGAACGCTATTGAGTTTCGTTCAGATCAATGACTGATTAAGTTAGTTCTGGATTAATTAATATCAAGGTCTCTGGAAATTACGAGTATACATGCTGCCAGCGTTACGATAGTTTCTAACCAACCATGTTACCACATGTTACAATAGCTATTCAATCCGATGAGCGCCTGATAGATAGGCAACCTGACATACAGTGCGGAATCATTCGTTTTGTTGTCACTCAACTCATAGAATCCGCCTTTTGGTAGGCAATTAATTTGTCATTTACACTTTCAATCGCCGTGGGAGGTTGAGTAGTTTTATCTCGTTTTAAATACTGGAGTCTGAAAATATTACCTTTTAATTAAGGAAGGGTCAAAATCTCACTGTAGGTGGATTAATCTGGGTTTTTTTGTTGTGCCGAAATATAATTAACGCGAAATTGCCGCGAATTTTCAGATTTTCTGAATTGGATGCCGCGAAATTTTGAAAATTTTGCCGCGAATTTCCACCACCCCTACTTATAGCTATAGCTTGTATCTCCACAGCAAAAGCGTACATTACATCATCCACTAGGACATTTCCGCATCTCAGCACATGAGTTCATTGGAAAGTACTGCGGATATAAATTCAGAAATTAGTGTGGAAATTCCTTAAGATATTCCTAAGAACTAATTTAGAATTTCCCTAATTCATTCCTTTAGGTTTCCACCAAGAATTCCCTTGAAAGTTCTTTCCGAAATTTCTTCAAAAGTTCCTTCATGAATTTCCTTCTACTTTAGGGATTGCTTTGGAAATTCCTTTACGGAGTCTTTTGTGAATTTCTTAAGTAATTCATTCAAAACTATTCATAAGGATTCCTTTGGAAGTTCCTTTAATAATTCCTTAGAGAATATCCAAAATAGTTCTTTAAGAATACCTACGGACACTGTTTTAGGAATACATTCGAAAATCCATTTAGGTGAAAAACTTCGGAATTTGATTTAGTATTTCTTTTTTCTTTAGGTATTTCTAATAGAAAATCTTCCAGTAAGCTCTAGGAATATATTTTAGGTATTCTTTCGGAATTTCCCTCTGGAATTTATTTAGAACTTTCTTCAGGACTTCATTCCGAATTTCGTATAGTAATCCCTTCGGACATTCCTCTAAGGAAAAGGAATAGCAACTCTTCCAGAAATTCCTGTCGAAAATTTCCTCTTTAATTACTTTAAGAATTCTTTCGGGAATCTCTTCAGAAATTCTATTGGAAAATCTTCGGATTTTTTTTTGTAAATTCCTTCATTTTTTTAACCATTGTTCAAGTGTTTTTCAATTGAAAATATGTTTAATACTCAAATAGCTTTAGAATTTTTTTTCGAATCAATTAGAAATTTCTCCAAATTCGAATTCTTTCCGGAACTATTCCTGCAGTAATTTTATATGGTTTACTGAAGGAATTTTCTAAAGACTCCCTAGAAGAATTTCTGAAAATATTACAAATGCCTTTCCGGAAGAATTTCTGAAGAAATCCCTGGATGAATGTCCAAATTAATTCCTGGTGGCTTTTCTAAAGAGATTTTCGAAGAAATTCCTGGATGAATTGCCGACTCAATTGTTGAAGGAATAACCGAAAGAGAACCTGAAAAGATTTTCGAACAGGATTTTTAAATGAGTTTCTGAAGGAATATTCAAAGGAATTACGAAGGAATTTTGAATGGATTTCCCTAACATCTATTGGAATTTACATAAAAATGTTTATTTTCTCCTGGAATTTCTTTTAAAAAATTCCGGACAGTAGTAAAACAAACTCAGTTTTGACTCTAGAGCAAAACTACATGCCAAGAAAACCTCTCAAAGTAACGTGATTGCGGATATTCGAATATTCTCAAGAATTCCTTGGTAACTTACTGCAGGAGTTCCTTCGAGTTCCTTTTACAGTTCTTTTTTGTAAATACCTTAAATAATTCTTTAGGAAATTCATTCAGAAATTTATTCGGTAAGTCATCAAGAAACTAATCTCATCAGGAATTTCTCCAGGAATTCCTTTAAAAAAACCTCCACAAATGAAACCAACTTTTCTGGAGATTCTTCAAAAACTCTCCTAATATTAATTCTGACGATTCCATCACGAATTCCTTCAGAAATTCTTTTTGGAATACCTTTAAAAATTTATACCCATGTAGATGGGTACACTTCCCCACAACTGTAATGGATTTGACGCGTCCTTCCTCAAAAAAGCCATCTCTTCAAAAGCTAAAAAAAGATTGCGAATCTATTTACTAGTCTGTTGGATTACACTGTTGAAAGGAGATTCTCTCTATCCCGCGGGCTTCGCGCAAGTGTCTCTGCTTAAGGGCCCACCACCTCCGTTTTTTGCCCTTAATACCGCAGTCCATTGAAAGCATAATGGTACTTAATTGAATTCGACTGTAATATTGGATGGAGCCGTATGCAGAGCAAGACTCAAGTCAGGATGATGAATAACTACACAAATGCATAAACACCAACTTTTAAAAATTTCTACATAATTATTTCTAACATTATTTTTTTCCAGGTAAGACATGCCATTCCCTCGTAAATTCATCTAGTAGTGCTTTCGGAATTTCCTCCGCCATTTCCTTCCAAAATTTTAGGGCGAATTTTTAGATATCTCCGTACAAATACCTAGAGAGATTTCCAAAAAAACTCCTGAAGGAAATACCGATAGCATAAATTTCTTAAAGAATTTTTTAGGACATTCCTCCAAGAATTTCTTAGAAATTTTTCTCCAGAGATGACTTCAGAAAATCTTCCAGACGGAAATAAATCCAGAAATTGCTCAAGACTCTAATAACTTTCTTCAGGTATTCCTTCAGAACTTCCTCCAGGACTTTCTTCGGACATTATTTCAGGAAAACCAAGAAATTTCTTCGGGAATTCACTTGTCATAACACGACCCGAAGTCGAGTCAAGTACGAGACACTTAAGACGACTTTACTGTTGAGGTCGAAATGCGTATCTGTCAAGGTACAATTAAGTGGTGAAATTAAATGGGATTGTACAAACTCGTCTTATGACAAGTGAAGACATTCCACTAAAAGCTCAAAATAATTTTCTTAACTTTGGGAATTGTTCATCAAAATAAATCAAAACCGTTATTTTAAGAACAATTCTGGCAATTTAAGTACAAGGAGAGTGAAGAAAATGTTCAATTTGGTGGATGACGTACCCCATCGTGCTCCAGCCTCAGAAGCCATGTTACCATTATTGCATCTATAGCCAAGAAAGGGCCCTCCTTAGCCGGCTACAAAGCAAGACCATGCTGAGGGCGGCTGGGTTCGATTCCCGGTGCCGGTCTAGGAAATTTTTGGATTGGAAATTGTCTCGACTTCCCTGGGCATAAAAGTATCATCGTGTTAGCTTCATGATATACGAATGCAGAAATGGTAACTTGGCTTAGAAACCGCGCAGTTAATAACTGTGGAAGTGGTTAATGAACACTAAGCTGATATATTACATGATCTAACAATTAACGCGCCAATGCAGGTTAAAGTGACAGAAATAAAAGCAAACAAATCTGCTAAAGGTGTAATAGCTATTTAATTAATGCCTGATAGGTTGCCTTGGTTCGGCAGATGCAAGCGCACTGCATACTGTGATTTTTGTGTTGGCCAATCATCGGCGTGAAGTACGAAATTCGGCGGCGTGGAGCCAACCGGCGTATGGCGCGCCGCCGACACCTTGACCGGCGTCGGCGTAGCTCAATAAGCGTCGGCGGCGGCGGCGTGGCGCGGCGGCGCACAGGTCTAATTACAAGGTGCATATTTTTGATATCAAGTCCATATCATGCTGTTGACTTCTGCCCGGGAACCGATTTCCTCCAATATTGGGACACATATTCTCAGTCCTAAGTAGTCGATTACGTAGAAAATGAGACTGAATTAGAAAAGCGAGGAGTGTGGGGTAAGGTGCGTGAAATGATGTGTAGTACCTACCTGGATACCTGGTTGGCTACAGCGTCGATACATCTCTGCCTGGCGTATTGTAGAGCTCCATAATCGTCGGTCTTGGGCGATGTTCCTCCAGTTTCCCGCGTGCAGCCAATGTGTTCGTGGCCTTCCACGAAGTCACCGGCCGCTATCTGGTTCTCTGTTAAATATTGTTTTCACTATTCTTTCTTCCGACATTCGCACTAAGTGACCACCCCACTGAAGTCTGCCGTATTTTATACGATTCACAATATTTTCTTCTTTGTATACTTAATTGATTTCATTAAATCTAAGACTAAATTTAAACAATACTTTCGTACTCAGTAAATACTTGGTGTGTCTAACCTTCATATCGGATGAAAGTTTTTCTTTTTTTTTGTGTCTTTATTATGGAGACTTTCAGCCCTAGGCTGACTCGTCTCCGAACGGATGAAAGTTGTGTTTAGTAATTTAGTAACTGTGAACTATATTATAAGATCAAATTTGTATCAAACGGTCTACAAACATGATTGACAACAATAAATAAATAAATACAGCTCATGATTTATGCGTCTGCGCCACACACCATTTTCTAGTTTCCCTCCGAGTATTGTACGCAGCATTCTTCGCTCGAAAACATCGAAAGCTTTCCGGTCGGCCTCTTTTAACGTCCATGCTTCATGTCCATAAAGGGCCACTGGTAAAATCAGAGTTTTGTATAGAGCAAATTTCGTTTCCGTCTGGCCCTATTCCCTATTCCCTGGCCCTAGGCCCTATTCGCAGCAGCAATACGTCTTCTCACTTCACGGGAAACGTCATTGTCACATGTCACTGCTCAGAAATGGTTCATAATAAACCACTGGCGGTGAAAATTATTTCATGAAAATCATTGTTGTTTGAGTTTACAGAACGACTGAAATTTTCAATTTTTGGTGTGACAGCGGGACGTGATAAAATCGGGTCGAAAACGTGATAAAATCGGTGGTAGACAAAATCGAGGAGTGACAAAATCGGGTCAATACTATATACAATAGAGAATTTATGATTAATATGTGATGCTTAAAGCATCATAGAACTGCCATACAGATAACTGTTTCAAATACAAAGAAAATATTACAATATTACAGAGCGAAATTAAAAAATATCACGGAATGTTATGACTTTAATGTCATTTTACTTAGGTTTCACGCCGCCAATTTCAAATTTAGAGCATAGACCTATTAGAAAAAGTTATATGAACCTTTAGCTACATGTTTAAGTAAAAAAAAAACAAAATTGTAAATAACCTGTGGAAAAAATTATTAGCAAATCAGTTTCATGACATCTAAATGAAATTTTCCGTCACTACACAGGATCACGCTAAAGAATGTTCCGAAGTGTCAGTTGAAAGAATTTTCTGTTTTTCGCATGTGCATTGTACAAAGTTTATCTCAATGTCGCGGTCCAAGCTTTGTGGTTTCTAATACCGCTTACTTCTACTTAACTATGCAAGAGTGGATTTTCAACACATCTCCAGATAAAGACCAGATTAATGAACAGATTTAACATTGAGGACGATTTTAGATTGGCTTTATCAGACAAGCAACCTTGTATACCGAAACTGGTATCACAAATGCAAGTACAAAAATCGCACTGGATGATTGACTGGTGAAGAATGTAATATTAGAATGGTACAAGATATTGAAATAAAATAATTCAAGAATATATGTTTGTTCTTGATTTCAGCATGACATATTCAGATGGCCGTGGGCCAATTGGCGGCCAACCTCTTGAGCAAGATAAGATAAAACCAACCTCTTGAGCAAGCACTAAATGTCAATTGCTGGTTTATTTTAAAACCAAGATCCTTGATCACTTTTTCGCTGAATTATTTCACCAGACAAGAAGTAGTCAAAAATAAACGGGCACTGCGTTCTATAGAATTGTATTACGTTTACGCCAAGTTGTGCCGTGTACCCTAGCTTTTAAAGAAGTCTACACGGAGAAACTCATTTAACCCATTAATGGGTACTTTTATATGCTATCTCTTTCTTAATCTTATCTCTTTTTAAGCGAATACTAATACTGTTGTGTAGAAGTTGCATAGGTCACATCACTTTCTAAGGTGAATCCCGATCTATGTTACTGATTACCCCACCCAACTGATACAACTTCCTTCCCGTGGTAATTGTGGAGATGCAGAGGTATACTCGGTCTCTAGTAGCAACGATAACCACACACAAACATTCCCCCCTTTTCCCAACTGACTGTAAGGATTTGGCCAGCGCCGTTATTGATCAACATTTTCGAGCTGCTGAAACGTGCATTTTGAGAATAGATGGTAGATCCCAACCACTATTCACTTGGATCGTAGTGCAATTTGCACCAGTTCTGATCAATCACGAAGTAGCAACCATTATTGATATGTACAGTCAGTCTAAGCTAAGCTAAGCGAACTTCAAAAATTGGGTAAATGTTTCTGCAAACAGAAAGAGATAGCATATAAAAGTACTAATTAATGGGTAAATTGGGAAAGAGATAGCACATAAAAGTACCTATTAAGGCGTAAACGAAAATCTCTGGGTAATGGTTGGTTGTGCGATGTTTAAAATAAATGTAAAAATTCATAGAGAATTAATAGTTTTTTGAACCCCCATATAATTAGCATGAAACGAAAAAATATTGAGAGGCTTTGCACCCATTTTGCTCATAACTAAGTGTTTGCACCTACACCCCTTTGCGTATGACCCCCTCACTTGCAATTGTTTTTTAACCGTTTAAGAACATATAATCATCTACAACTTTTGACTGCATGTTAACAATATGAAAATATGTGACTTCTACAGCGCTAGTTTCTACAATATGAATTATTATCCCTTGAATTTCATTTTTGAACGCTGAAGCTGTCTTAATTCAAAAATAAAATATCCTTTTGTTTTACAATAAAAATGCAATTTAAACTATTGAATTTTAAACATTTTGATCGGTTTTGTCTACAATATATTTAATATATGAATTAATGCTTAACGACTGTGGATACATAACGGAAACGTGTAGTTTTTGGCTGTTGCAGTCTTGTAACGCAGCAAAAACAAGTTTACTTCTGCATCCGACGGATAAATAAATTACCGAAATTACCGGATGCAGAAGTAAACTTATTTAATATATGATTCGACGAAAACATGTGTATGGAAAAATCTCAAATTTTGTATCATTACAATACGAGGAAGGGTCATTTGGCCGAAGCCCATTCTGCCGAAAGCCATTTGGCCGAATGCCACTAGGCCGAAAGTTGTTTGGCCGAACAGACCATTAGGTCGAAAGTCATTTGGCCGAATGGGTTATTTGGCCGAAAGGGTCATTAGGCCGAAAGCCATTTGACCGAATGGGTCATTTGGCCAAAAGGGTCGTTTGGCCGAAAGGGTCATTTGGCCGAAAGGGTCATTAGGCCGAAATGGTCGTTTGGCCGATTGGATCGTTTGGCCCAAAGGGTCGTTTGGCCGAAATGGTCGTTTGGCCGATTGGATCGTTTGGCCCAAAGGGTCGTTTGGCCGAATGGGTCGTTTGGCCGAAGTGGTCATTTAGCCGAATGGGTCATTAGGCCGTAAGGGTCATAAGGCCGAAAGGGTCGTTTGGCCGAAAGGGTGGTAGGGCCGAAAGGATCATTTAGCCAAAAGGGTCATTTGACCGAAAGGGTCGTTTCTCACTGTGAGCTGAAAAAATTCAAAAAAATTGTGAAATAAAACAAATTGCGCACCAATTCTTTGTTTTCGAATGGTATTGATTTGGGTACATGGTATGAATTCAAGGAGCAGTTCCCCTATATGATCTTCTATACAAATTTTGTGTGTTTGGAGCGAGCATATAGCCTCATGAAGATATTCTCAAACATTTCCTATAGAATTTCAGTTAGGAATCTTTCGGAACTGTACGAACCCGGAGGTGAGCTAGCCAAGGGCTGAAAACCTCTTTAATAAAGATATAAATAGAAAAAATGTACGAACCGTATTTTCTTTTATCTTTATTTGAGACTGTGTGAACTGTGTGAAGTCTTTTAGCCCGAAGCAGGCTCGTCTTTACATAGAACCTTAATAATTAGTTTTATTTGTTCTTCAAATTTGATAATTATTCGTCAGAATATTCAAATGATTGCTTTATTTTTTGCCGAGGTACTATTGATTTTTGAAACAGTTTTTCGTGATAGAAGGAAAAATACATTTTTTTAATTCGCTATGAATTCATACCCTGTTTAAGCTAAAATGAATATTACGCAATCATTTTCTAAGCCACTTCTAGGAAAAATCCAATCAACCTTACAAGACAGATAATCACCAAGCGGCAGTACCGAATAATTGCCTATAAAAGATTTCACCTCTTCTGATGCCACTCGGAACCGATTGTATTTCTTCTGCTGCCCATTATTCATCCCAAGCCTCAAAACAAGTTTCATGGCCAAATACAACACGAGAGAGATTCACTTTCACGGATGATATTTTGACGACGTTGACCAATTCACCCCACCATCAGTTACGCGAAGGTTCCGCACAGTGCTGATGGCAAAGACGTGCGCGTTTGTGATGGGGGATTCCAACCGCGCAAAGTTTTGAAATCTCCCAACTCCCAACAGCAAAATCGAACAAAAAAAAACTGTCCGCGACAGCATCCAAGACGCGATTGTCATGAATGGTCCGTTATTCGGATGCGAGAGGAGCTCCAGGTGTGTTCCTTCGCGAGTCTAATATTTTGTCGAAAAGATAAGAGTCGACAGAGATGAAAGTTTTCTGACGTTGCTTAGGTTCATGGTCATTGAACTGGTCAGATGTTTTCTTTATAATTTAATTGATTCGCAGCTTATTGTTAATTGCTTCAGTAGCCGCCAAATTCGGTATTCGGGTGGGAAATGGGTCAACTGCACAACTTGAAAACAACATCAAGCACACTCGGCGAGAAAATGTGGAAGATATAAAGTGCACGTGGACGTGATAGATGCAGCTTTCTTCGATGACACCGGATAATAAAAAAGAAAATTCGCTATTTTCATCAGCAAAATGACAATGAATGCAAATTTCTACGACTATTCCACGTCGCACAGTATGCAAAATCCTTTGTTTTGCTTGTGTGCCTTCAATTTAAGAGACTATGTAGACATTGTCGCTGTGCCACAAGAAAGTGAATGAAACACTATGTATGGGAAAAAATACGATCGTTTATTGAAGATCAAATCTGCTGTTTGGGCTAAGGTGGTGGATTACTGCCATTGGAGTCGATGTTACGAACTGGTCGAAGATTTGCGGTGATGCGTGACGAATTGAAAAAAGAGTTTTTTTTAAACAGATTCCGTTTAATTTACCCGTCGGTTTTTGTTTACGCAATATCTTACATAAAAGATTCAATGGTTTCAATGTTTAGGTTCGTATTATTTGTGATTGTATGAAGATATAATTATCGTATAAGGGTACAGGAAAAAAGTAACCATCGAATGTCAAAAGTCTTATCTGTGGTGATTCGATCCCCTTTTTTCATTTCTAATAAAGCTATTGTTGCTTTTATTAGCTTTTTCCGGTGAAAAATAAATCAACACAGCAATTTATCGTTACGCGTTTCGGCTTACTACGATTCAGCCATCATCAAACGATACTAGCTGGTAACCTCCTAGCTGTTCAGTCAGTCAAACATAACAGTCCACGAAGTCGTCGGCCTCTATCTGGTTTTTTGTTGAATATTGTTTTCGCAATTCTTCCTTCCGACTTTCTTACTATGCAACCAACCCACTGAAGCCTGCCGAATTATTCGATTCACTATATTTTCTTTATGCACTTGATACAGACATACACCTCTTTGTAGTTTGTGACACAGCGCTTTTCTTTTGAAATCTTTCCGGTCTGCCTCCGTCCACGCTTCATGTGCGCAAATAGCCACTAGTAGAATCATAGTTTTGGACTGAGCAAATTTTGTTTCTGTCTGCATGTTGTGAGTCCTAAGCTGGTTACGTAATTCGTAGAAGGCCCTATTCGCAGCAGCAATACACCAATTTAGATTGACTGTTAGTGGAGACTTGCGCCATCGCACCACGCCACCGTGGACAATTTTGCATCGGCGCGCCGCCGCTTAAAATCTGTCACGCCACCTATCCATAATTTTCCGCGCCGATTCAAATTTGAAGAAATTCACAGAAATTGATCCCTACAACATCACGTTGAAACTCCAGAAATATTTTCGTAAAAATTTCAATAATTTCTTTGAAAATTCATACAATTTCCCGTTGATATATTGAAAAGCTCTCCGTAAAATTAGGAAAAACTTCGAGTGGAAATTCCAAAGAATTTCACACTGAAATCCAAAAAAAAAATCTTGTTAAAATAGAATTTTTGACCGAAGAAAGGTCGTTTGGCAGAAAGCCTTTAGGCCGAAGACCACAAGACCAAGAATTGTTTGGCCAAATATATCGTTTGATCGAACAAACCATTTGTCCGAGGCCCATCTAACCTAAAGCTATTTGGCCGAAAATGTCATTTGGTCGGACAATTCCTTTGGCTGAGAAAAAATCTGTTGGCTGAATAGCTCAATTGTTAAATATCTTGGCTGTGCATATGCACAGCACATGTTTCGAAATGGACAAATTGATATGAAATTTGCGAAAAAGAATCCACGTGTCTTGGAGGGACTCGAACCCTCAACCTCCTACTCTCTAGATTGGCGTGATAACCCCTACACAACAAGACCACTTAAAGGTCACGTTTGCGGAAAAGCCATCAGAGTCCGAGTACCAATCTCCACCGCGGTTAGCTCTATTTTTTGCAAATTGAATATCTTTCGGATGCTTGATTTGTCCAATCTCCACATGTGCTTTACTGTTGTATATCCACAGCCAAGCTCAATTGGCCGAAAATGCCTTTTAACCGAAATGGTCAATTGGCCATAAACGGTCACTCGGCCGAAATGGACATTCGGTCAAACGACTTTTTCGTGCCAATGGCAATCTCAGCCAAATGACCTGTTAGGACAAACAACTTTATCGAGAAAGTGACCAGTTTGGCCGAATGTTATTTTCGAGTGTATGTCACGTCACATTCGGTCAAATCACATTGTCGGTCAAACCATTTTTGACCTAATAATTGTTTCGGGCAAACGTTTGATTTGGATAAATGGAATTTGGCTAGATGACTTTCAGCTTATCGTGTTATTCAGCCAGGTGGCATCCGAACAAATTGCTTTTTGCCTTATGACTTTGGTCAAATGTCGGGAAGGGTCGTTTGACTAAGGCCACATGGCCAAAAAGTGTTTGTCCGAACATGTCGTTTGGCTCAGCAAATCTTTAGACCAAAATTCATCTGGCCGAAAATGTCATTTAGCCGAAATGGGAATACGGCCAAAATGGCGTTCGATTGAACTGACCGAAAAAGTCATTAGGTCAAAATGGTCCTTTGACAGAAAGGTCATTTGGTCGAAAGTGTTATTTTTCAGAACGGGTGGAAATTATTGACCATATTATCCATTCAGTAATCCAGTAAGTAAGACAATTTATCGTTACGCGTTTCGGAAATATTAAATGGGCACCATTTTTTTTATTCATACCAGATCCTCACCCGCGCAGCACAAGGCAGACAAAAATGGTTGCAGCAACTTGATTGTGACTAAATATGGTCACATACACGATGCAGTAACCTATATGGAACATGTGTGCTGCTAGGGCAGTACGGTTTCAGAATTATTCCAGAATCTTGTGGAGTGAGTTTAGAGGTGTGAGCCGCCGTGCCACGCCGCCACCGCTGATATTTTTGCATCGGCGCGCCACTGCTGATCTATAATTTTCCACGCCGATTTGAAGAATACCTCAGAATTTTCAGTGGAAATTCCGAAGATTCAGTGAAATGTGCGTATTTCCTTATCGATCCCTATAATATCACGTTTAAACTCCATTCAATTTTTCGTGTTGAAATTTCGAAAAACCTTCCCTAAAAATACGAAAAAAAAAATCGAAATTGCGAAGGATTTCTCGTTGAAAATAAAAAAAAATCTTGTTGAAATTGAATTTTTGAACGGAAAAGGGTCGTTCGGCAGAAAGCCATTTGGCCGAAGACCACAAGGCTGAAATTTGTTTGGCCGTATATTTCGTTTGACCGAATAGACCATTTGGTAGAAGACTATCTAGTCTGAAGTTATTTGGTCGAAAATGTCATTTGGTCGTACAATTCCTTTTGCTGAGAAAGAATGGGTTGACCGAATAGCTCAATTGGCCGAATATGCCATTTGGCCGAAAGTGTCGTTCGGCTGATTTGGTCATTCGGGATATTTTTAAGACATTAATCGAAGAATCTTTTGAATTTCGCCTGAAAAATCTGATCAACTTTCCCAGAAAAATCTTTAAGTTTTTCCAGAATCTTCATTTGGAAATTATTTTCAGATTTTCCACGAGAACTACTTCAAAATTTCGAGAATTCTTTGGAAGAAGAGCTCCATGGATTTCCCAAGGAAAATTGTTTTGAATTTCATAGGAAAATTCGTCGGATTTTACATATGAAACTCTTCAGAATTTTCATGGGAAATTCGTCTAAATTTCTACATGAAAATATTCGGAGATCAGCTGAATCTTCCTGTTGAGTTTCTGTAGTATTGTTCGGAATTTAGACAGAAAATTCTTCATAATTGTAGGAGCTTGTAACTGGTAGAAAGGATTATTTAACGTTGACTTTCTCAATCCAGATCATTTGGGACTTAAAATGAAAAATAGATATTCGTTTTTTCCCGACCCGAGAAATCAAAAGGAATATTATTTAATTTGAAATTTAAAAGCAGATGGAAAATGCTTCCTCGACATTGTCGGTCTTATTTGACGTAGTGGTATAATATGGTTTCAAACGCACTAGCAAAACACTGCAGGGTTTTTTGACAGTTAATACATGGGCTTGACGTTTTGGGTTGATGGTTAATCCGTTCTGAAATATTGCATTTTCAGTTAAAGGGGTTTCTCAGCCTAAAATATGTCTTAAAATGTTATGGATGACTATTTACAAAAATTTTATGAAATCGGTGCATAAATTTGCAACCATAAACGATGTAGGGCTTCAGGACCCAATTAGAACGGCTAGTTTGGCAAAGCCAACGTTGATACAGAAAACTCTTCGAAATATCCGCTTTCTACTCTCTGGAATTTTCACGAGAAATGCTCCGGAATTTCCACGGAAAATTCTTAAAAGTTTTCGCGGAAGATTGTTCAAAATCTGCCAAATGATTTCTACAGGAAATTCTTTGTATTTTCCATAAAAAGTTCTTGGGAAATTCCATTGGCCGAAAGCGACATACGGTCAAAATGGTAATTTGGCCGAAAAAGCCGTTTGCCCTGACAGGTCGCTATTTTGAAGAAGTCATTAGGCAGAAATCCCGTTCGGCCGAATTTTTTTTAAATTTCTTTTTTAAAGTGATTTTTTAAATAATTATAAAGTTCATCACTTTTGGCCGAAACGATTGTTTTGCAGAAAGGTTATTTTCGGGCTGATTGGCTCCAAACAGCAGTTCGGTCAAATAATCTATTCGGTCTAACAGTCCACTTCGGCCGAATGTCCCTTTCGGTTATATGTTGCTTTCGGCCAAACCATTTTCGACCTGATAAAAGTTTCGAATATACGTTCAATTCGGCTTAATGGGATTTGGTTAGATGATTTTTGGCTTTAAGGCCAGTATCGACTTAAAAAGTAAAGAGTTTCGTTCAATGGCCATTTCGCCGTAAATGTCATTTGGCCGAACGGGTGAACATTTTGACCATATTATCTGTTCAGTAATAGACATTCGGACGTAAGACCGGTTGGGCCAATCGACATTTTCTGCCAAATGGCCCATTCTGTCAAACGTCCATTTCAGTCAAAAAGAATTTTCGGACTGATGACCTATTTGGCCAAACGGAAGTACAGTGCGAGTTTTGCTCGTCGCGGAAATAATAAAATATCTATTTGCTATTCCGTCTTTGTATCATCATGAATATGGCGTCGTTCAAAAGAAATCATTAGTCGCTTACCAAGGCGATTTCTAAAAGATTTCCTTCCCAATTAACATACTATTCCTTTCCAGAGCGCTCATGGAGATGCAGAGGATTCCTCGGCCTCTTGTAGCAATGAGTATCGAACTAATTTTCCTAAATTTATCCTTTTATCTTGAATTAATCTTGAATTAAAGGAACTCCGAAGCATGTACAATGAGAATATGTAGATTAGACTGGCCCAGGAAACAAAAAGTTGTTAAATTCCACGGGGCACTCCCCAGGATTTTGTCTTTTGGTGAGAAAATCAATCTGTCAAAATTTCAGCTCAATCGGTTGTTGCATAAGCTGTCGCATTTGATTTGAAGTTTGTATGGGGATTTCAGTCAAAATATATAGAAAAATACACCTCCGTCACTCATTCGATCTGGAAATCGGTTCTGATTGCTCGATTGAGCTCAGAATTGCAAAAAGGGCAGTTGGTATGTTACAGAACAATTTCACAGAACATTGTACGATGCTTAAATGAACTTTTATATAGTTTTCGGCTGATGCGATTCGATCAATAAATCCAAAATTACACAATTTAGCTCCTATTAAATCAACCGAAAGCTAAGTAAAAGTTCATTTAATCATCGTACAATGTTCTGTGAAATTGTTCTGTAACATACCAACTGCCTTTTTTGCAATTCTGAGCTCAATCGAGCAATCAGAACCGATTTCCAGATCGAATGAGTGACGGAGGTGTATTTTTGTATTTTTTTTTTTAAATAATGTGGTACATTTTGACTGAAATCCCCATACAAACTTCAAATCAAATGCGCCAGCTTATGCAACAACCGATTGAGCTGAAATTTTGAGGGATTGATTTTCTTACCAAAAGACACAATCCTTGGGGGTGCCCCGTGGAATTTGACAACATTTTTTTCTCCCCATACTAAGCTGGGCCAGTCGAATGTAGATTTCTAGTCCCGAGAAAACTATTCAATTGGTGATCTGTGAATATTTGTTGTTTCTCGGCCAATCACGACTAGCAACTATGAAGTGTACAATCAATCAAGCTAAGCTGATGACCTATTCGGCCAAACGACCATTTCGGTAAAACGATCTGTTAGGGAAAACGACTTTTTCGGCCAAATTTACAGTTCGGCCGTATTTTGATTTCAGCCAGTGGAATATCCCAAGAATTGTGTATGGGCAATACACTAGTTTACGTTTCAGTTAGCGAATGTCGTTCGATAACTGCAATGCATTCTAGACGTCAAACGGTTGCCAGTCGACGTCAGATGCAAAAAAGTGCATCTGATTGTGCAGTGTAATGGAACGTACACACGGTCAAGCAGTTTGACCAACATTGACTCCACCTCTCGTTTATTCAAACATCCATCAAGTTTCACCAACAGCGACACGAACAATCAATTTATTCGACCAACAATATCACACACGAACGACCGAAGCGCCAACTTGAGCACCAACCATCAAAAATATATGAGGGTTTGTGCAACTTCACTACAAATGCTCAAACATGTTCGGCGAACCTTGACTCCACCCCCAACAACTCAAACCGAAATCAAACCGTTTTAATTTTTTCCAACCGAGCCGCCAACTGTCAAATGGTTTACAATGTTATGAAAACTCATATGTGAATATGTACGTTATGTGGAAGATATTGATTTGAAAAATGTATTGGAGGTAACCACTTTCCCTTCGATGGGACTCGAACCCATGACCCTACAGTACGCTAGACTGGTGCTTTAACCAACTAAGCTACGAAGGACCTCCGTCGGCCTTCGCAACTTAGCGGCTACTGAACGAGCTCGAGATTCCCAAATTGGACGCATAGTCAAATCACTCGCAATCCATTTATCAAGCTTTTCAAGTTATCAAGTTTTCATAACATTGTAAATTAACGTCCAAGTCGGGTGGTTTAATCCCCGGAAATAGGCAATTACCTTTGATTGAACTGAACTTGAGTTGCGTGCTCTTGCCTACGCAATGCGGTCGGGTCTGAGCTTGACGACCGACTGGCAAATAGCTTACACAACCTCACTTGATCAGTACCGTTGCTGATGAAGAATGTGTATAGCCGCCAGACATTCTAAATACTCACGCTCCTCTAATGTGGACGTGTACAATACACATGTGGAAGTATTGGCTTGATAAATGGATTGCGAGTGATTTGACTATGCGTCCAATTTGGGAATCTCGAGCTCGTTCAGTAGCCGCTAGGTTGCGAAGGCCGACGGAGGTCCTTCGTAGCTTAGTTGGTTAAAGCACCAGTCTAGCGTACTGTAGGGTCATGGGTTCGAGTCCCATCGAAGGGAAAGTGGTTACCTCCAATACATTTTTCAAATCAATATCTTCCACATAACGTACATATTCACATATGAGTTTTCATAACATTGTAAATTAACGTCCAAGTCGGGTGGTTTAATCCCCGGAAATAGGCAATTACCTTTGATTGAACTGAACTTGAGTTGCGTGCTCTTGCCTACGCAATGCGGTCGGGTCTGAGCTTGACGACCGACTGGCAAATAGCTTACACAACCTCACTTGATCAGTACCGTTGCTGATGAAGAATGTGTATAGCCGCCAGACATTCTAAATACTCACGCTCCTCTAATGTGGACGTGTACAATACACATGTGGAAGTATTGGCTTGATAAATGGATTGCGAGTGATTTGACTATGCGTCCAATTTGGGAATCTCGAGCTCGTTCAGTAGCCGCTAGGTTGCGAAGGCCGACGGAGGTCCTTCGTAGCTTAGTTGGTTAAAGCACCAGTCTAGCGTACTGTAGGGTCATGGGTTCGAGTCCCATCAAAGGAAAGTGGTTACCTCCAATACATTTTTCAAATCAATATCTTCCACATAACGTACATATTCACATATGAGTTTTCATAACATTGTAAATTAACGTCCAAGTCGGGTGGTTTAATCCCCGGAAATAGGCAATTACCTTTGATTGAACTGAACTTGAGTTGCGTGCTCTTGCCTACGCAATGCGGTCGGGTCTGAGCTTGACGACCGACTGGCAAATAGCTTACACAACCTCACTTGATCAGTACCGTTGCTGATGAAGAATGTGTATAGCCGCCAGACATTCTAAATACTCACGCTCCTCTAATGTGGACGTGTACAATACACATGTGGAAGTATTGGCTTGATAAATGGATTGCGAGTGATTTGACTATGCGTCCAATTTGGGAATCTCGAGCTCGTTCAGTAGCTGCTAGGTTGCGAAGGCCGACGGAGGTCCTTCGTAGCTTAGTTGGTTAAAGCACCAGTCTAGCGTACTGTAGGGTCATGGGTTCGAGTCCCATCGAAGGGAAAGTGGTTACCTCCAATACATTTTTCAAATCAATATCTTCCACATAACGTACATATTCACATATGAGTTTTCATAACATTGTAAATTAACGTCCAAGTCGGGTGGTTTAATCCCCGGAAATAGGCAATTACCTTTGATTGAACTGAAGTGTCAAATGGTTGTTCGAACAACTTCACACACGTTCAAACAAAGCAGCAACCGAAGCGTTTTTTTGGGAGTTCTTCAAAGTTCGTCAAACTGCTTGACTGGTGTGTAAGTTGCATAATGCGGATTTCATCGACTTTGACATCGTTATGAAGTTCAGCGGTCCGATAACTGCAAAAAAATTTGCAACTATCAAATTGCAGTTAAAAGGCATTGCAGTTAAATAACTTGCAGTTATCGCACGTCTACTGTACAAAGAATTTCTCGTAGAAATCCAAAGATTAATTCCATAAATTCCTATCAATATTCCGTTGAAATGTTTTTTGCCTTTCTCGTACAACAAAGTTGTACCAGAAGGCTATAATTTCACTCCAAAAGTGTGTATGTGTGTAGCCCATAAATATGTTTTTTGTTCAACGCGTTTCATATAGAAGGGCTTGACAGATTCGAGTGCAACTGGTTTCATTCGACGGAGCAATTTCCTAGTTGCACACTATTGTTTTTGTTGTTTAATAAATCAATCAGTTTGGATTATATTTTTATTTTTTAATCAACAAAAACACAAATGCACATTGAATCATTAATCATTTTAGCCGTGGCGCAACCCACGGTAAGTAATTTTCAAGCAACGTACTAGAATTGCACCAAATCTTTTTACCGCCGAAATGTAGGCAATAAGCACTGCATTTCAAGGCGGCATACGACAGTATAGACCGCGTAGAGCTATGGAAAATTATGGACGAGAACAGCTTCCCTGGGAAGCTTACCAGACTGATCAAAGCAACGGTGGATGGTGTGCAAAACTGTGTGAAGATTTCGGGCGAACACTCCAGTTCGTTCGAATCGCGCCGGGGACTAAGACAAGGTGATGGACTTTCGTGCCTGTTGTTCAACATTGCGCTAGAAAGTGTCATGCGGAGAGCCGGGTGTAACAGCCGGGGTACGATTTTCAACAGATCCAGTCAATTTATTTGTTTCGCGGATGACATGGACATTGTCGGCCGAACATTTGCAAAGGTGGCAGAACTGTACACCCGCCTGAAACGTGAAGCAACAAAAGTTGGACTGGTGGTGAATGCGTCAAAGACAAAGTACATGCTTGTGGGCGGAACCGAGCGCGACAGGGCCCGCCTGGGAAGCAGTGTTACGATAGACGGGGATACCTTCGAGGTGGTCGAGGAATTCGTCTACCTCGGATCCTTGCTAACGGCTGACAACAACGTTAGTCGTGAAATACGAAGGCGCATCATCTGTGGAAGTCGGGCCTACTACGGTGTTAGTGTTATCTGTTTAGATGTTAACTAAATAAATGAATGAAATGAATGAAGCACTGCATTTACAACATTAATTCGAATTCAACATGTTGAATCGAGAAAGGCATCATCACCACCGGTGGATAAATTTGAGTTTTTTAAATTGAAATCTACATTTTGAACAACATGAACAACAACAACAACGCGGAAGTTCTGAAGTACTTTCTGTTTCAACGTTGGCCATTCCATAACTATCCGTCCTAATATTATAACGTTAAAACACCCATTCTACCAGCCACATTATTTTACAATTATGAAGAATTTTTTGTGTGAATTTAAAAAAAATGCTCAACAGAAACTCAACATGAACTTTCCGTGGATATTTCGAACATTTTCCTGTAGAAATTTGGAACAATTTGCTTCTACGAGGAAATTAAAAAAAAAATTCTATGTAAATTTCGACGATTTTTTTCTGAACTTCCAAACAATTTTCTTTGGGATTTCCAAAAAGCTTTTGTTGGTAAATCCAAAGAATTCTCAAAGCTTCAAAGTAGTTACCTTGGCAAATCCGAAAATAATTTCCGATTGAACATTTTGGAAAAACTTAAATAATTTTCCGAAGAAGTTCATCAGATTTTTCAGGCAAAATTCAAAAGATTCTTCCATTTATGTCTTGAATATATCCCGAATAAAAGCAAACAAAAATCCTAAACAAACGTAATAAAAAAATCGCCACACCGATTCTCGCCGCCGCCACCGCCGGCGGCTAAAATAGTTTTCGGCGTGACACTGAAAACGCCGCCGCCGCTGATCAAAATTCTGACAATGATGGGAATGATATTTTCAGAGTTCCTGGGCCACTCGTTTCAATCCGGCCACGATCCAGGGAATGGCCATTTCCTAAACTGAGCCAAAATGGCCGTGCGACACCTCAAACTTTATGATTTCACAAAGCAATAATGGGATAATATTTTCAGGGTTCCTGGGCCACTCGGGTTCAATCCGGAGGACAGCAATACAATTTTACTCAGTCACTGAGTAGATGCAATATAGTCAAACACACTACCGTGGACCACGCGACCTGTACTCAAGGTATCAACCCTTACCTATATTAGAGTAATCACGGTTTTGCTGAATCTGGTTGACTTTGATATAATTCTGATGGGAATGTTCAGGTTAGCGTGTAGGTTCAAGTTAGCATGTAAGGTTGCTCGCACACCGGCCGTCACCACAGGAAGGTAGGGACAGGAGTTGCTGGATAAGAGGCTAAGGACCGATATTTAACTCCTTTCCTTACGGAACGCCAAGTAGGGTAAGACGGTATAATGCGCCCACCTGGCCAAAACGCCCCTCTTTGATTTCTAGAAAACTATAACTAACTAAGGGTCAAAATCAGTTGGTACCTATAAATATTTGTAAAACCATAATACTATGTGAATGTGGAAGTATTTTTGTATTACATAATGAAAATAATAGCAAAATACAAAAAGTTACAGTTTTGATGTAACTTTTCATGTTTGTTTGCTCAACATTCTGGAGCGACGCTAGCATATTTTCCGCAAAACTTGCACGGGAACACTCAGTTGGGCAACAAAATAACTTTTCTCAGTGATTAATATGATATAAAATTGCTTCCATCTTCAAAAACGTAACGATTTTCGAAAATATGTTTTACTGGCCAAAACGCCCCAGTGTAGGCAGGACGATATGCCCTTACCAACTGGACACAAGCGCGGCGAGCTTGCAGCAGTTGCTTCCAAATTATATGGAAATTATTGAAATGTAATTAAAACCTGATTAAATGGACTTATGTTGGTTTTTTAATGTCAAGCACATAAGGATTTGTAACCTTTTTATTATGGGATTGATAAAATACTAATGAAGCGCTATGGAATGTCTTTGGCCAAGGTGGGGCGTATTGCCCAGACACTTTTTGAAATCCATTTTTTCACGACATTTCAAAAAAGCATTATTACGTGTTATCTGTAATATTTTTATATGACTACTCACGGGCAATGCATTTGCGACTTCTTGCACTACCAAATAACACAAAGTTTGCATAAATTGCGATGAAAAGTAAAAAGTTATCAAGGTTTTGCCTTAGGGGGGCATATTATAGGGGAAACTGGACACACATGATCCCCGGGGACACATGATCCCCCCCTGTTTTCTCGAAAACTAATCACATTTTTATAACAGTGATATGTTCAAACGAATCCGTTAGACAGAATATTGAATCTGAGTAACATTTGATATTAGTTACTTTATGTATATGAGTTTTAGAGAGGTTTTATTATTTAGGCATTCTGAATCCTTTTTTTCTTCAAAGGAGAAAGGTTTAATAACTTTGAATATGTCCAACCATAACGTACCAAATTTTTACTGGACAAAGTTTAAATATTGTAGAATTAAATAATTTCATTCAATTAACTATTGCTTGTTTTCCAATGAATACAAAAACAAAACAAGATAAATACTCAACATGGACACACTTGATCCCCCACAGTTTGGACACACTTGATCCCGATATTGCATATATTAAGGCGTTTGTTGTATACCATCGCATATTATTGTATTGTATGTAATTAATTAATCTGTTAAAATTCTTTTCTAGTTAATAGTATAAATAAATTTAATTTCTCTTTATTTTGTCAATCAGACAGACACGCGCAATTTGAATTTCTCAATAGGCTTATTTCATTAACCAGAAAAAAGTGTAGTTAAACATGAACATACTTAGTTTTGATTAGTTTTATTAAATTGCATTTTAACATTATTTTCAATGAAAAGGAGTGTAAGCTTTGAAAATACTCAACAAATCACAGGGCTTAAAATCAGTATTGTTCGATCTGGTATTAATTTCTTTTCCGTTTGAACTAGGAGAAGTTTGCTTACAATCACCATTTATTTGTAAATCTTCTTAAATAATTTTTCATAATAGGCTCATTCAACATCTTTTGGTTAGTTGTTTAAGAGAACTCGCATTTGTGTAATAATAACAAGCACTACAAAAATGATGACGCGTTTCAGTTCCATATTGATGTATGAAGTCATCATCCTGGTATGATCACGGTTGTGGTATTGCTAGTAGTCTGGCGATCTCGATGTACCGTCGTCGGGAGAGGCAATGGGTCAAATAGGGATGATAATGGGTCACTGTTTCAGCTTCTTAGAATGCTTGTAGAAAAGGTTGAATGCCTCTGAGGACAAGAAGACCAAAATATAAGAGACCGTTTTGAACAATTTTGCTCTACTACCTCTAGACTGCCGGCCAGACCACCAGACCCATTGTCACCCCCGATGGCGTTATCACACTCTTTTTTTATTGGTCCCAAAACAGGTACTCAGGGATTTTTACCATTGGCCATGGCATTTGCAGTGTGGCCAATTTTCAGAGATTTAATAGAATAATTAGATTCTAAAATTACAAAGATATATTTATGTATCGATCAACCCTTTTTGGTGTCATAACTGTATCAATCACAAAGAGAGATCCTCTTGGGAACATCATGGTTGTCGTGACATGACTATAGTCTTACTGTCTTTTAGTGGAGTCTTTTAATGGAGTGAATGGTTTGCAGATAAATCATCATCACCATGCAAATTTCCAAATTTTGTTGCTATAGCAGACTGATATATTAATACTGATATTACGGCAGACTATGAAGAATTGTTAGGATTTGAGGCTAGACCAATTCAACCTTTCATTAGACTTGGAAGAACCTAAACATGTTCAGCTCATAAAGGGATCAATTTCCCCCTATATGGGGATCAAGTCTCCCGCAAGTTTTGAAAATGCCAAATTTTCTATCTTTCGGCAAAATCGATTTTTTGGTAACTTTCATGAACAAATAATTGCTTCCAATGACGGTTTTGAATAGCTTATTAAATTCTTTATCAAGTCCATCAAGAAGCGTCTGTGCATGTTACATCGAGAAATATCCTAAACGAAAAGTGGGGATCATGTGTGTCCAGCTTCCCCTACCGTCTTACCCTATCAACTGTACGCATTATTCAAAATTTATCACGAATGTGGTCATTAGCCTTTGCATTATCGTTTGTAATGTTCAATTTAAAACGTAAGTTTATCAATTTCTCGTGAAACAGTATAAATGAATACCAGAGCACCTCTGATTTTGAAAAAAAAGGTCTTGGTCTGTGCCAAGCATAAAACATGTCACTCCGGATTTATAATCCGACGTCTTTGTTTCAAACGTAAGGTTGACATATTTCGGGAAAGTAGAAGTTTTGAGAAATGAGCAAATAAATAACAACCGTCTAAGACGAGTTAAGTACTTTCCATTTAATTCCACCACGTTTTGTTATCTTTGCAGATACGTATTTCGACCTCAACTGTCAGGTCGTCTTCAGTGTCTCGTACTTGATTCGACATGATAAGTACGAGACACTGAAGACGACCTCACAGTTGAAATACGTATCTGAAAAGATAACAAAACGTAGCGGAATTAAATAGAAAGTACTAAACTCGTCTTAGACGGTTGAATACATTCCACTAAAAAGAGCTTAAAATATTTTTTCTGAGATAAACAACATTTGAGTAAAGATGATTTTTATTTTTATTATTTTTGTCGATTAATCAGATCATTGATGTGTTTACAATTTTGGAAAAAAATACAATCCTCATTACTAAACAAACAGTGTCTCTGAAACCCAATTTCATCGATGACCTTCACCCGATTTCGATTTCGACTAATGTCGATCATTTCTACGATTCCATATGGTTAACATTCATAATTATCTAACTATGGCTAATTAATTCATCATGCGACTCACACCTCACGCCGGTAAACACGATCGGCAGACATACACGAGTGAACGTGCCCCGCGTGCGCTCCCTACTATCCACTTAATGGATGCATAAATTTACTGATAACTAATTCCAAGCCTTACCTTCTCAGGGTGTTGCCAACGGAGGTGTGTGTAGGTCATATGAAGTTATGACCCGATAAACGGTATGGAACTACACAGATAAAAATATGTTGTGATTTTAAATGTATTTTCATGCACATATTTGGAGCATGCAAATAAACGTAACATCCAATCGATCTCACTATTCTTTTAAAGCGAAATAAATTTAAACGGTGCTTGCTTGTAAAATTCAATCAAATTTAATTGAATATCGAATGTTAATTCGTTTGATGGGATAAGCAGCAATTTTAAACGTCGTTGAATTTTCAAAATTATTTGCTGTGTAGCATCCACCAGCATGTTGCTACTGGCTGCACTATAAGTAAATTGTACTTTCATTTCGCTGAAGCATAAGGCGGTCGAGCCCTTTACAATAATGCAACATCAGTATCGCCCATGTGCTCCATTGAACTAGTTTCTCACGACATTGAATCTGTATACTTGCGTACCAGCCAAGTAAAGTGCTGACTACGGATCGGTTTCGGGAACGGTGGTTCCTGCACGCTAAACGATGAATATCGAGAGCTAATCGAAAGGCATTCAACCTTGACTTAGTTCAATGATTCTTCATAAGTTTCTATGTCCAGGGTTTATGGGTGTACAATTTCAGCTGGCTTAGCACAGGAGATCAGAAGCAGACTAAATGAAAGGTACAGTAAACTTAAACGTGACTGAGGTGAATAGTGGCACTGTATATAGCACTAGCAACCGCGATTGTGGAACAAGATCTAACAAATAGAACCAGTGAGATTTTTTTCTTATTTCAGAGACTCGTTCGTTTAATCCTATGACATTTCGAGTAGCTGCAATGGAACAAGTGACCTTTGTGACCACTGAATGAATGACCAGAATAGGTGGATTAGGGTTACCACTGATGTGTTTATATTCATGTACCCATATCAATTATTAATAGTTACTCTTGCAAACTGGAGTGCCCATTAAGTCTGTATAGTCTGTGAAAATATATACATAGGTATACAATGGCATTTAATTTTAATTTGTATAATTCATTTATTTGTTTCAACAATAAGTGGTTGTAAACTGTACTAGCAATCTCCAATTTCCTGACTATTTCAGCCACTGCAAGACCCAAGCAACAACTTTCAATTATTGAACCTTGCTTTTCAACATTCATCCTAATGCTACATTTCACTTTCAATCGACAGCATCGGCAGTAAGTGGTTCAGTCTTGAGAGGATCGACCTCCGGCATGAGTGACCTGAACGTATTTGTATTGAAGCTTGATCTAGCGCCGAATGTTTGCACACTTTCGATTTTCTTGTCGGGCCTTTGTCTATTGCTTTAAGACTTAAGAGAAATCATGAAAGTGTAGATTGGACTGTTTACTACTATACATGCAGGTTTTTCGAATGTGATTCATAGCATGTCGTGTTCACTCAATCATGTCGTTAGAACTCAATCTGTTATATTTATAAGACATGTTGGATTGTAAAAATGAATTATTTTTCTGGAATAAAATTAAATCAATCAATAAAAAAAAATAAGATTATCAAGAGCTTTTCTGATTTTCGATTTCTAATAGAACCAGTTGGTTTTCAAAACATTTAAAGTTGTGTAATATTCTGAAATAACTCCTCAGTACTGGATACCACGCCTATTTAATCCCCGCGCAACCTTCGCAGTGTCTGTGATTGTCAGATTTGCATCGACGATAGATCGGCCCTTCCGGAAACCGAACTAGGGAAGCCAACAGCACCCTCGCTGTACACTTCTGTGCAGGATTAATTTCTCCAGCTATCTCGTAACGGCAGCAAAATAAAATTTCCATGAAGGATTAGAGTACTATATATAATAGCCCTGTTTGTCTGTCCGGTGACTAGCCAACCAGACGCAGCACGCGGGGAAATTCTCACAAAAAATAAAATTTTTGGCACTTCAATTCTTTTTTACTATCAGATGCAGAAAACAAAACCAGTAACAACCTTAGACAACCAGACACAGCATTTGATTAAAAATCACAGACAACAGACGTTGAAAATTTTGATTTTTTTTAATGCATGAATGAATTAACCGTTTGTAATGAAAAAAAACACTTGCCCCGGGCGCTACTGCGTCCACAAATGAACTAGTTTTTCATAAAAAAAAAACAGGAAATTGCCAATAAAGAAATCAGGGTATGAGCAATTAATTAATATAAAATTTCCACAAATAATAAAAGATTTCTATAAACAAGCCAACATCCTCTTCCAGGTTCTCTGCTAAACATTACTTTGCTGGTGTCTCTTCCGGTATACGCATTACATGTCTAGCCTGACGATGTCTACATTTGTGTACACTTGGTACAACTCGTGATTCATGTGTCTGCGCCATTCACCATTTTCCCTCACGCCGCCAAGTATTGACTTTAGCTTGCTACGAAAGCCGTAGAAAGTCCAACTTGCAGCCGCAACACGTCCTTTCACTTCGCGGCCAACATCCTTATCACATGTGGGGTCCTACGGTACGTGATCGCCAAGCAGATGGCTTTGGGACAGTTCGTCGAATGACATTTAGTCGAATGACATTTAGTGGAAAGTATATTTGGTCGAAGGGACATTTAGTCGAATGGACATTTAGTCGAATGGAAATTTAGTCAAATGGACATTTAGTCGAATGGACATTTGATCGAATGGACATTTAGTCGAAAGGACATTTAGTCGAATGGAACATAAGTCGAATGTTGAAAATGTTTAGTCGGTAATAATGGTAATCAGTTAGATGGATTTGAATAGATTTGAATAAATAATTCACAAGATACATGAATAAACTGATTAGAGGAATTTAGTGGACGTGAGGAAGTTCAGTCAACAGCGGAAGAAATGAATACGGATGCCAATGAGGATTTTTCACCTGAGCTAACAGAAACTTCTGGAGACCCTGGTGTATTATAGAAAAATTGAAAACCTACAGAAATAGCAAACTATTAGGGACTGATAAAATACCCTCTATTCTATTTTCCGGCACATGATCAAAAACCAATGATATCAATGTTATTTTGCCAATACTTCATCGTAGTCGGCATTGGAACACTTCGTTGATTGACATTTAGTCAAATGACATTTCGTCGAAAGGACGTTTGGTCGAAGGGACATTTGGTCGAATAAAAATGGTTTTCTTATTCTTTTCATTTATACTCTTTCTTTCACTCAATATTTATACAAAAATTAGCTCAGTATAAAATTGTCTTCCAACCATAGTTCGTTAATTATTGGCCGAAAATTTAATTCCAACCAAATAGTCATATAACCTAATCTATTCAACGTTATGTCTAATGACAAAACATAATTCGACTAAATTTCTTTTGGCCAGGTGGTATAGATTCATTGTAGTCGATTAGAGGAGATCACCAAAGTCAATATGCAGTCGGGAATATTCTCGGAATTTTCACCGTTTTCGTATTATTCATTCTTTTAATGACCCATCATTCTTTGGAAAATATTGGATCAATAATTATGTGACTTTTAGAAACACCACAATAAACCATTTATTTTTTAATTTTAATTGACTAAAGTTCTTTTCTTTCAAATAGCCATTCGACAGAACGTTATTAGACTAAATGTACTAAGATATTTAATTGTTAACTCTAAAATCTGAGTTCAACTAAATGTCCATTCGACCAAATGTCCATTCGAAATAGTGTCCTCTCGACTAAATGTCATTCGACCAAATGTCCTGCGTCTCTAAAGGATTAAAATACATTTTCGACTAAATGTCCCTTCGACCAAATGTGCATTCGACGTAATGTCCTTTCGACCAGATGTCATTCGACCAAATGTCATTCGACGAAATGTCTTTCGACGAAATGGTATAGATTCCAAGCAGATAACGAGGTGGAAATTGCTGCGGTGATCGAAATGCGTCTGAAGATGGTCGAGACAAAGTAGTAGACCGAAACGTCACGCAGGAAAACAAATGGCGTATAGTTATTGTTCACCGAAAAATATCAATAAATCAACCCCATATTGAGTAACGGTGATTAAACCAATCAAATAAAGTCCTTATCACATGTTACGAGTGTTCCAAGATATATGAATTCGTCGACAACGTCAAATCGCAACCCATCTATTTTCACATTTTGAACAACATCGTTTGAACTGCCACATTCTCTGCCAGCCACCAATTACTAAGTTTTGACAGAGCTTATGATCAGGTCAGTCCTGTTCATTTAGTCACCTGTTTAAAAGGCACGAAAGCCTCTTCCAGTGCTATGCGATTTACACCAATGATGGGTCCGCAGCTTTAGGTATAAGTACGTTTTAGGCATAAGTACGATAGGCACAATGTTATTATTCATTTATTCAGACTAAGGCCGAAGTGGCCTGTGCGGTATATAAGAGTCTTCTCCATTCGGCTCGGTCCATGGCTACACGTCGCCAACCACGCAGTCTACGGAGGGTCCGCAAGTCATCTTCCACCTGATCGATCCACCTTGCCCGCTGCGCACCTCGCCTTCTTGTGCCCGTCGGATCGTTGTCGAGAACCATTTTCACCGGGTTACTGTCCGACATTCTGGCTACGTGCCCGGCCCATCGCAGTCGTCCGATTTTCGCGGTGTGAACGATGGATGGTTCTCCCAACAGCTGGTGCAATTCGTGGTTCATTCGCCTCCTCCACGTACCGTCCGCCATCTACACCCCAACATAGATGGTACGCAGCACTTTCCTTTCGAAAACTCCCAGTGCGCGTTGGTCCTCAACGAGCATCGTCCAGGTCTCGTGTCCGTAGAGGACTACCGGTCTAATTAGCGTTTTGTAGATTGTCAGTTTGGTACGGCGGCGAACTCTATTCGATCGGAGCGTCTTGCGGAGTCCAAAGTACGTACGATTTCCAGCCACTATGCGTCTCCGAATTTCTCTGCTGGTGTCATTTTCGGCTGTCACCAGTGAGCCCAAGTTGTAACCTCTCAGTTACAACCATATCGTAGCATCGATCAATAATTTAAAAAAATACGTAAAAATATATATATATAATTTATGGTCCTAGAATTAAATAAATAGATTAAGATAGTAATGTTATAATTTTAAAGTTTTGTTATCCCATCCTAGTTCCTTACCTTCGGTGTCAGATGCCCTTTACAACCCTATTATACATTTAAGTTTGAATTATCCCTTACCCCCTGACACCAAGCAACCGCTGACAACAAACGAACGTTTGTAACAACGACCGTAACCCGCTACCATGCTACCATGTCGGTAACAATATGCATTATGCCATGGCGGTTTTGTAAACTGGGGTCCAGCGGATATAAAAACCACCTGAAACCAGGTTCAGGAGATTATTCGGTAACAGAAAAGCTAAAGTTTCAAACCACAGTTCGCGTTTTTAAAAGTAAATTAATTACCACTTTGCAGTGACAGAAAATCAGCATCTTGCCGTAGCGATAAGCCAGTCGGAGTGCTAAGTTGTAGAAGATTCCGTGCGCGATTCTACCATCCTGGTATCTGCAGTGAACCTAGTGCCTGCCAACTGTGCCACGTAGGCGTACATCGACCGGAGCGTAGGTGGTGAACGCAGCGAGTGAAGCTTACCGAAGCAATAGAGAGACGCCATACCATCTCGGCGACCAAACCATTCATCCACCGAACGTCGGGACGAGGGGCCTGTTCATCGAGCGAGCGACGTCAACTTCGAGCGGATTGTGGGTGGTGGCGAGTCCTAGGCTGGTGATCGACGACTCCGTCATTATCGTCGCATCACACGTGGCGACAGCGTGACAACGGCCTAAATATAAGGTCCGGCGGGATTACCCCCGCTTGCAGGACGCTCAATATCCGATGAGTTGTCACCCCGCTAACGAGCTTAGGAACGTCACCGTGTTTTCTTCTCCCCACCCCGCTTCAACACCCCGATGAATGCCAGCAGAGATTGTAGCAACTGGAGTCTGCTCACTGCACTACATACGCCGTGGATGACCGCTAACCGAGTAAAAAGGTGTGTTTTATCTTCTCCCCATTCCCATTCCTAGAATTGTTTAAATTAAAATAAAATTGCTTTATTATTAGTTCATTTCACTATTTATTATTTATTATTTTCTTAGACCATATTATCCCTATTCCACCATCTTTGAATTGAATTGAATTAGTGTTTGATCGGTGCATAAACGTGGGAAGTTCGTTCCGTCATTCAATAACTCCCGGATTGACCCTGAGCTTAGAATAAATTAAATATTAACTTTCAAAGTACACAAATTCTTCTACCACCTCGATTTCGTCACCACCGATGCAAACTCGTGGTGGGTGGCTCACATTGTCTTCTCTTGAACCTCTTCCTATCATGTACTTCGTCTTCGACGTGTTGATGACTAGTCCGATCCGCTTAGCTTCCCTCTTCAGTCTGATGTAGGCTTCCTCCATCTTCTCAAAGTTACGTGCCATAATATCTATGTCGTCGGCGAAACCAAATAGCAGGACGGACTTATTGAAAATTGTACCACTCGTGTTAATCCCTGCTCTTCGTATTACCCCTTCCAAAGCGATGTTGAATAGCAAACACGAAAGACCATCACCTTGCCGTAACCCTCTGCGGGTTTCGAAGGGACTCGAGAATGCCCCTGAAACTCGGACTACGCACATCACCCGATCCATCGTCGCTTTGATCAACCGTGTCAGTTTATCCGGAAATCCGTGCTCGTGCATTAGCTGCCATAGCTGGTCCTGATCGATTGTATCATATGCGGCTTTGAAGTTGATGAATAGATGATGTGTGGGCACGTTTTATTCGCGGCATTTCTGCATTAATTGGCGAATGGTGAACACCTGGTCCGTGGTGGAGCGTTCGCCCATAAAACCCGCCTAGTACTGCCCCACGAACTCCCTTGCAATTGGTGCTAGCCGATGGCATAAAATTTGGGAGAGTACCTTGTAGGCGGCGTTCAGCAATGTGATTGCGTGGTAGTTGCTACAATCCAGCTTATCGCCCTTTATGTAGATGGGACACACGACACCTTCCATCCACTCCTGCGGCAAAACTTCCTCCTCCCAGATCTTGGTAATGACCCAGTGCAGCGCTCTAGCCAGTGCCTCACCACCGTGTTTAAATAGCTCTCCTGGTAGTTGGTCAACCCCAGGGGCTTTGTTGTTCTTGAGCCGGCCAATCTCCTCCTGGATTTCCTGGAGATCCGGAGCCGGTAGAATTATGTCCTGCGCGCGTTCTCCCAGGTCCATCACCATACCGCCATCTTCGTCTGCCACATCGCCATTCAGGTGTTCTTCGTAGTGCTGCCGCCACCTTTGGATCACCTCACGCTCGTTCGTAAGAAGGTTCCCGTTTATGTCCTTACACATATCGGGCTGTGGCACGTGGCCCTTACGTGAACGGTTTAACTTCTCATAGAACTTTCGTAATGTACGCACAATGTACGTAAAGCATAATGGACGTTTACCGTCAGGCTCATTTTATGCTTAACGTCAATTATGCCTAACGTACATTATGCCTAACGGGGTATGCCAGGTATTGAGGAGTGTTATACTTCGATAATCAGCACAATCAAGTTTGTGTCCTTTCTTATAAATAGTTTGCATAAAACGTTACCCCGTTCGCTCGACACCAATCACTGTCGAATGAGCGGGGTTTTACGTATTTCTGACGAATATTCTCAAATTCATATTTCCTAATATTTATGTTTTGAACATTCGTTGTATTAGACATATATTAGACATAGTTCATAGATGTTAAATATACGAAGAACGGCAGACAGCTTTACCCTTGAAAAAGACCCAATGAACCCAATGAAAATAATTCACGTCTTTATATGAACTACTCAGAGTATGTTAACAAAATAGATAAAATGAAATCTCCTTGTTTCGAAAATCGTGTACGAATTTAAATTTCAAGACAAATAAATCTGTAGAGTCATTTAGTGATTTTTCAACTTAATTGCAGATCCATACAAATCAAACTAATGCAGTAAAATAGCTAAAACGAAGCTTAAAATACGGTTCAGAAAGTGTATGGAAGAACAGTGCATAACGCTTTTGGGACAAAATGGCCTCACTCATATAATCTGTTGTAGGACAGTTAAGAACGAATATTACCATTACAATTCAATATTAGTAATTCATTATGGAACAGCTATTGGAAAAAATGAGCAAGATCCCTTTATATTCACTCAAATTTAACGATTTGCGATTCTTCCACCTCACCCGTAAGATTGTCAACAAAAACAAACAATTATGCGTCCACCAATATTTTACATACAATTGAGTAATTTTACACCATTCGGGTGTATTGTCCCAGAACCATTTTTAAAACATGTTTCAAATACGTTAGAAAGTCACGAAAACCTAGTAATTATAAATATGTATAACTTAACTTTACCTTATGAATCCTGTACACCTCCGGTGGTGCAAAGGGCCGACTTGAAAGATCTCCATCCTGAGCGATGCCCGGCTATCGCTTTAACCTGTTGCCAGGTTAGATTTCGGTCGACTTCTTTTATTTCTTTATTGAGGCTTCGCCGCCATGAGCCTTTGGGTCTGCCTCTGCTGCGATGTCCCGCTGGGTTCCAGTCTAATGCTTGTTTACAGATTTCGTTTCCGCCCCTATGTAGAGTGTGGCCAACCCAGCCCCACTTCCGATCCCGAATTTCTGTTGTTATCGGCCTCTGGTGACAACGACGATGGAGCTCGTTGTTTGAGATCCAGTTGTGAGGCCACCAGGCCCGAATTATATACCGCAGGCATCTGTTAATGAACACCTGCAGCCGTTGAGTGTTCTCCACTGATACACACCATGTTTCGCTAGCGTATAACAGCACAGATTTCACGTTAGAGTTGAAAATTCGTATTTTGGTGCGTTCACTTATCTGCCTGTTTTCCAGATATTTCTTAAACTCGCAAAAGCAGCCCTTGCTTTCTTGATCCGTGCGCCTATGTCGATCTTGGTACCGCCGTCTGACGTCATTTGGCTACCAAGATATTGGAAGCTTTCAACATTCTCCACTGGTTGCCCGGCTACTGTGAAACTGGAAGGAGTCACCGTTTTTACATCCAACGATTTGGTTTTGTTGACGTTGATGACTAAACCTGCCGAGGAGGAGCGATCGGCAAGGTCGTTGAGCTTGCTCTGCATATCAGAGCGCCGTTGCGCGAGTAGTGCAACGTCATCCGCCAATTCGAAGTCGTTTAGGTGCTCCATGGTTATAGGCTGCCATAACAGCCCGCGGTTTGGTTCACGGTCAATCGCATCTACCAGAATCTCATCGATTACGATGAGGAAAAAATGTATAATATGTATAAGATCATTGTGAAATGTAGCTGGTTTTGTAAATTTTGAATCTATTCGTCGAAATGGTTCGGTATTCTTGTTTATATTGGTGAAAACTTCGAAAAAGCATAAGGGGTGCATTTTTGACAGTTCTCCCCCTTATAATGGTGTTCATTATAAAATGAAATTCTTGGCCTGCTTTGATTGAATAAGATGGCAGCTTTCCATCAAACACATGCAAAATTCAATAAATGTTAAGGCACTGTGGAAGATATACGGCAACTTTCTTCAGCCGAATTCGCGTACAAAAATTCTATATGAGATAAAATCTCAGTGGGAAAATAATCTATATATTTATGAATGACTAAAATAAAAACTCCCCCTAAAAAAATAGAAATTTCCCATACAAAATTAGAAAATTGCCAATAAAGAAATCAGGATATGAGCAATAAATAAATATAAAATTTCCACAAATAAAACAAAATTTCCATAAACAATTGAGAATTTTCCACAAAACAAAAATAATAACTTTTAAAAGCAAAAACTGCAATTATAAATAAAGAATTTTCCATAAAAAAAAATCAAGAGTTCCACGAGAAAAATACGAAATTTCCATAAATAAATCAATATTAGCAATAAAAAATTACAAAATTGTCCACAAAACAAATATATTTTTCCATGAAAAATTCAAAAATTTACACAAAATGATTGATAAAGAGTAATAACAAAATAAGAAAATTTCCATAATGGAAAGCTTTTCTGTACCCGCCAATGCATGAGCATTAGGGTGAGACAAAATTTTATTTTCACTTTCTGCATGGTTTTTGCAAGCCTCTTGGGTCCTTTAATGGTTGTTCGAAATTTCAGATCAATCGGTGAAACTATATTTTAGCGCCGGCGATTTTAATTTTCCATGGGATTTACTATGGGGAAATTTACCTTTACAAAGAAAAAATCCCCAAGGTGTCCCATTATTCTCTAACGATAAATCGATCCAACTACATCATAGAAAATTTTGCCAGCAAACTTTTGTTGGAAGACCGCAAAGTGATCCGACGCTCGTGAAAAATGTTATTTAGAAAAATGTTATGGCCAAGAACAATGGGACACCTTGGGGATTTTTTCTTTGTAAAGGTTAGGGATAGGGCCCTCCTTAGCCGTGCGGTAAGATGCGCGGCTACAAAGCAAGACCATGCTGAGGGTGGCTGGGTTCGATTCCCGGTGCCGGTCTAGACAATTTTCGGATTGGAAATTGTCTCGACTTCCTTGGGCATAAAAGTATCATCGTGTTAGCCTCATGATATACGAATGCAGAAATGGTAACTTGGCTTAGAAACCTCGCAGTTAATAACTGTGGAAGTGCTAATTGAACACTAAGCTGCGAGGCGGCAATGTCCCAGTGGGGGATGCAATGCCAATGAAGAAGAAGAAAGGTAAATTTCCCCATAGTAAATTCTATGGAAAATTAAAATCGCCGGCGCTAAAATATACTTTCACCCATTGAGCCGAAATTTCGTAAATGCATTATAAGACCCAAAAGGCTTTTGAAAAATATGAGGGAACGAAAATTTATTTTTTCATATATCCATGTCCCAGGCTAATGAGTATGTATTTTGTGTGGCAAATATAATTGATATAGGGGGAATGACTGACTGATCAAAGCAACGGTGGATGGTGTGCAAAACTGTGTGAAGATTTCGGGCGAACACTCCAGTTCGTTCGAATCGCGCCAGGGACTAAGACAAGGTGATGGACTTTCGTGCCTGTTGTTCAACATTGCGCTAGAAGGTGTCATGCGGAGAGCTGGGTGTAACAGCCGGGGTACGATTTTCAACAGATCCAGTCAATTTATTTGCTTCGCGGATGACATGGACATTGTCGGCCGAACATTTGCAAAGGTGGCAGAACTGTACACCCGCCTGAAACGTGAAGCAACAAAAGTTGGACTGGTGGTGAATGCGTCAAAGACAAAGTACATGCTTGTGGGTGGAACTGAGCGCGACAGGGCCCGCCTGGGAAGCAGTGTTACGATAGACGGGGATACCTTCGAGGTGGTCGAGGAATTCGTCTACCTCGGATCCTTGCTAACGGCTGACAACAACGTTAGTCGTGAAATACGAAGGCGCATCATCTGTGGAAGTCGGGCCTACTATGGGCTCCAGAAGAAACTGCGGTCGAAAAAGATTCGCCACCGCACCAAATGTGTCATGTCCAAGACGCTTATGAGACCGGTTGTCCTCTACGGACATGAAACATGGACAATGCTCGAGGAGGACTTGCAAGCACTCGGAGTATTCGAGAGACGGGTGCTTAGGACCATCTTTGGCGGTGTGCAAGAAGACGGTGTGTGGCGGCGAAGAATGAACCATGAGCTCGCCCAACTCTACGGCGAACCCAGTATCCAGAAGGTAGCTAAAGCCGGAAGGGTACGATGGGCAGGACATGTTGCAAGAATGCCGGACAGCAACCCTGCAAAGATGGTGTTCGCTTCCGATCCGGCAGGTACGAGACGGCGTGGAGCGCAGCGAGCGAAATGGGCAGACCAGGTGCAGAACGACTTGGCGAGCGTGGGGCGTATCCGAGGATGGAGAGATGCGGCCTCGAACCGTGTATTGTGGCGTCAAATTGTTGATTCAGTGTTATCTGTTTAGATGTTAACTAAATAAATGAATGAAATAGGGGGAATGACGGCTTTGGCAGGTTTTGTTCTATTATTGGCAGGGGTTTTTTTTATGACTGACTAGGCTCAAATTTGGCCTAAACATTCTTTGCAAATCAAAGAATATTGTGGCCAAATTTCATAAAATTTGTTCGACAAAACCCCCCTGGCAATAATAGAACAAAACCTGCCAAAGCCGTATTTCCCTCTACTATTTCCAGGGATTCAAGAATGTTTCCCACCCGAAATCTGAGGCCGTAACAAGAATCGAGCTCACCATCTCCGGAATGGCAATCCTACACCTTTGCTCGCAAGGCTAACATGTGATCCAAATTCTATAACAACTGTATATTACTATATTTGAAAAATAAAGAAAAAAATTAACTATAGGTTATTATAAACCAGCAAACAAAGTTAGATTTATTACCCAAACAGGGTGTATTCATAATCTCCAAACGATTTATAACGTTTCGAAATAAGTATGAGGAAACCATTCTGAAAAGTGTGGACTTTCTCAAATGAATATCAAGTAGATATAAAAATTTCGTATATAAAAATACGGTCGATATAAAAATACGGTGATTCTACACAAAGATTAAAGAAGTTTCTCTAAGTTTCCTCTTTCTGAGTTTTGCACAAATTGTTGTTATTGCTTTGTGCATTTTTGAATATCTGAAGCATGAAACTCCTAATCTATTTGAATATAAACTAAAATTTGGCCCAACATGAAGGTTGGAAATTGCGATCAACTGGCCTGTTGCCAGATACTTTTTGAAACGTGAATTGGATAAGCTCCTCTACCACTTTTTCCCACTCTTAAATGGTAACGTTACGTACAATCCCTATCTACCATCGTATAAATACATGATATATAAAACATCACAGTCACATTCTGCCGTCAAATGAAACCGGCAGCTCTCCATTGTATGCGAAAGTTGTCCCATTTCTCATGATCAACGCCGCCACAGTTCAAGAAGACGCGCGGAAAAAAAATCCAGCGCCTCAGTGCCAGCCTAAGTGCCACGAGGTAAATAGCCCTTGCTTTTTACATCCACTATTTGGTGCAGTAAACGAGTGGAGCTATTTGGAAATTCATCACCCGGTAGACCATAAATCGTGGACAACATTTGCACTTAGCTTTGGATGAGCCTCTGGTTGACCACCAGTTCGCCAGTTCTCACATGATCATCATTAGACTGATTCGACGTCATTACCGACTGTTTAAATTTTGTGTGGAAATGCTATCTTTTGATTAAAAAAAGTTCTTCTTCAAAACCTGAATGACAAACTATGAAACTTATGGGCAAATTTAAACTTAATCAGTTCCGATGCAGCCTTTAATTATTATTTGAACAGTGAGTTCCTGTATTAACATTTTCGCTTACATTCACACTTTGTAATCTTACCGCCTTAAGCTGACATAGCAGATATATTTTATTTTTATGCCCCAGTCTAGGCACCACAGCCGTCGAACGGTATGCTAGCATCTTCAGGTGCGTCTTCACTAACTATGTAGCTGGACTCGCCGAAGCAATGTGATGGCAAAATAAAGGCATGAATTAGCATTCTTGGTCGGTTTCTCGTGGTCGGTCCCGATTTTTTCGCCAGACATATGACCCGTTCAACTGTACCATACACGGTAAACGGTTGTTTTATTTGGATGCGAAATTGTAAAAGTTGTTTACGGCTGGCCGTGTGGTAGCGGTTCACATCTGCCTCGAATGATCAGTAGACCGCGTAGGAACATTGATATTCTTGTCTTTGGCATCGTTCAGCTGCTTCTATCTGATATCTTTCCTTAGTATCTGAAAACTGCAGTCAAGTATAAAATGCGTTCAAGCGTAATTGTGGAACGTCTTAACGATTTAGTACTACAACGAACGTTCAATTTTTGTAATGCACTTTTGACGCGAAAAAATCAAACCATTTCTACGTGCAGATTTAAAATATGTTTTAAAAATGGACCTGCCTTCTTAAGCACCATTGTATATTCAATAATTATTATGACTAAATACAATATTCGTTTGGTACTCCCGATTTGGTCAATTCACTCTTCGCGGGTCTCTATCTATAAACAACGTCTCGGGTTTAGATTCTATTGAAGTTTTTGGCAATATTTAGATATTTATATTACCCAAGTACACAAAAATAGCTCATTATTATCAAATGTTGATTAGATAGCAAAATGAGATATGGACATGATTGATGTAAGAGTTAAAAGATCAAACAACAATATCAAAATTTTGAACTAAAATATCATGGTGAGAGTTATGCTGTTTGAAAAAAGTGATCAATATCATGTGCCAGTAGCATATCATGATATTTAAATGACATTCTGGTGCAAATGTTTGATATTGTTGCATGTTCTTTTATCTTTTATATCAATCAAGTCCATATCTTGTTTTGTTATTCTGTTCATGGCTTCTGCCCGGGTCTGTTTACCATTATTGGTGTGGGCTGCATGTAGCATGTTCGCCAAGACAAAGTAGCTAGAATTGGCTTTATATTCAGCTCTTGATGCAAATGGTCCAAGATGTTCCTCCTTTTTGTGTGAGATTGTAGGGATATTTGTTAGTATTGGAACACTATGGAACCACAAAGTTATAAAGCGATAACATAGGACAGCTTAGCATAATCACGGTGTACTTCGTAGATTGGACACTAGTGATACTCATGTTTTTCTTTTGAAATCCTTATTCAGATTGCTATCTGAAATCCTTTGCTTTCCGCACAAAGCAAAACTAAATTTCGACGACCGGCCGATCGCTCTGCTTACTGGAGAATCCGGTTATTGAGTCAAAAACGCTTTGGCCGAAGATGTCATTTTGCTGAGAGTGGCATACGGCCGAACTAGTAATTTAGCCTCAAAAGTTGTTTGTCGTAATAGTTCATTTGGCCATAAATGCCGTTTGGCCGAAATTATCGTAACACCGAACAAGTCATTTTGGACGAGAAAGTCGACCCCTTCTGCCATTTCGGCCAAATTACCTGTGCGACAAAACAAAACATTCGGTCGTACGTCCATTTCGGTCAAATGACTATTTCGACCAAATGTCCCTTCTGCAAAACGACTATTCAGCCAAACGACCATCTCGGCCAAACGACATTTTTGGTCAAATGACCTATCCTAAGTAACATTTCAAGTTTTATTCCACTCTAGAAGCGGTTTTCAAGATCAAATTAAAAGAATAAATAATAAAACCCAATATAATATGACTACCTTCTGATGACTACTATAAGAGTGAAATATGACCAAGGTGCCCTCTCTCGATAACCACTATAAAGCTATTATAGGAGTATAGCAAATTCCTTTTAAAACTTCCCAGCTGTAATTTTGGAAAAAAAACGTTGCGAACAAATAATAACAAAACAGATTGTTCACGGAAATCATGAAGAGGATACCCGAGCATAGAATGAAAACAAACTGAAAACTTATTTTGATATTTTGATACTTTCATTTGCAATATCAAATTTTGGTGACCCTGTGGTCGAGTTAATAGTAATCACATCAAAAGTTGAGAACTAAATGTTGTATCCAAATAAACAAAGTGATAACAATTTTTGATATCATGGAAAACAAAATAAAACTTATTTTGATATTGGGCATTTTTTCTACGGTTTACATAATGAGTTTTCATTATGATAATGATTATATCGAGCAAAAACAAAAAAAAAATCTCAATTTGATATTATTTTGATTCATGGATCATATAGTGACATCAAAATATTGATATCTTATTTAGTTAGTCGTTTGATCGAACACATATTATGCGATATCAAGATTTACAAACCAGATTACTTATCATTTAGTTATTTTCTATGTCTTGATATCAGAAAAATATCTAATTCAGTTCGTATTTTATTTTAATTTATTTGAGATGATATCACAATAAAAATATCAAAATTACTTTGACTTTTGGGGTTGAATCATTTTATTTCATCATTATTCAGTCTTATTCGTAAACTGATAATAGAAAATAATTTTATCTCGATTTATTGCCTATGACGTAATGAGTAAGGGAGCGTCCACAATATACGTAACGCTTAGAGGGGGAGGGGGGTTGGCGAAAGTGTGACGATCCATACAACATTTTCAGAAGTTTCACACAAAAAATGTGACATAGGGGGGAGGGGGTTGAAAATGCCCAATTTTTGCGTTACGTAATTAATGGATCTTCTCTAAGCCTCTTGTAGTTCGAAGCCACTTTGATGGCTGCAGAATGATCGTCGTGCAGGAGATACCTTTGTTCAAGTAGTCGATCTGTAAAGTAAATTATAAAAAAGTAAAATGCGCACAAAACTTTGGAGTATTTCGAATTCTTCTTCATTTCATTAGAAAAGTGCAAATGGTATAATCCTAAAATATAGAACGGGGAACAATCACCCAGTTGTACAAATATCCCAAAAATATATTATAAAAATATATTAGGCAATTACCAGAATCATCAATAGTTCAAAATTGGCATTCGCGGATTTGGTACCCAAAAAAAGCGGTAAAGTTAATTTGTTTAAACAGTGTTTAAACAGCTCTCCTGGTAGTTGGTCAACTCCAGGGGCTTTGTTGTTTTTCTTCTCCTGGATTTCCTGGAGATTCGGAGCCGGAAGTCGCATGTCCTGCGCGCATGCTCCTAGGTTCATTACCATTACCATAACATTCGACATTGCATTAGTATCACTATTGAATTAGAACACAAAGTGAGCAATTTTATATCAGTTTATAAGTTCAGCACTCAGATAGATTCATATAAATAAATTTTAATAAACAAAAATTAAAAGATTTTCAATGCATTGACTTTGTAATTTATCTTTTTAATCCGTAAGAAAAATCTTCATATACCGTTGAACGGAAAATAATTTCTATTCATATAGAAGATAGGGATCGTACTTTTATTATGTATGATATTTTTCTGGATTTTTCAACCGCCCCTTCCCAATGTTAGATTTCCTTTAATATCTTTTTTGCAAATAACTTTTCATTCATAGGAACGTAAAAATGACAGACCCCTCCTCCCTCTTTAAGCTGTCACGTAATAAGTGTAAGCCCTCAAATATGTTTTCATGCGGTTTATAGAATGCGGACTCTTCCTCCTTGTCAGTGATGAACTCTGATTCGAACAAGAAAAATCACTTTAGAAAGATTGAAAAAAAAATACGAACTCTATTATTATTTTCAGTTGTCAAAATAATATCAAAATATGATATTTGCAAGAGTACTCTGCAATTCTATATCAAAGCATATTATAGTTATGATATCAAAAACTCATTTTGTTATCATTTTGATAATATTTTGAATGCGGACTCTGCTCGGGTAATATTTCTTTCAGGTTTTTTTGCCTTTCTCGTACAACTAAGTTGTACCGAAAGGCTATCATTTCACTCCGAAAACGAACTTTTTATAGAAGCCTCTGAGACCCATAGTATTATATACCAATCGACTCAGCTCGACGAGCTGAGCACATATCTGTCTGTCCGTGTGTATGTTTTTTTTTTTTTTTTACAGGGGTTAAAGGCCATCAAAAATCTGCACGACAGACACCTCGAGCATCCACACTATGCTCGAAGGCGAACAGGGATGGGTTCCTCCCGACCTGCTAAAATGTGCGTCCCGGATAAACCGGGTCCCTTATCCTCCTTGCCTCGATCCCCAGGACCACGGGATGCTGCGACTACTTCGGGGGGGGGCTGTGCTCATGCACTTCTTCTAAAGTTCCGGCCCCTAGCTTAGGCTAGTTCGCCGACTGGCTGACTAATCCACTGCTCCACTGCAACGTAGTCTCGATCCCTCGACGGCAATGCACCGAACTTCCTGACTCGAATCCTCCTGACTCCCCCCGGCGTCGAGGGTGGTCCACCAGTTCCGGTGAAGGAAACTTCCGCACTGGTGGTGCCCCGACTACCGGCGGCTATCGCAGGGGACACTTTCACGCATTGACATCGTCCTCGGGTGCCCTACGTACCCAAATCGCTTTCTTCTTCTTTCTTCTGCAGGTTGACTGTTCGAGTGCCGAGGTCGGTCCGACGATTCCGGTTGGCAGAAAACTTCCGGTTCACCGGCGCCGCGACGACCCGAAGCCAAACACTGCTCACTGCGCTGAATACTCCCCAGAATTGGCACTTATTCGCTGATCTCGCCTCCATCTACGCTGCAGCTCCGACAGTATTTGCGTCACGACTCTGCTTACCGAATTCCACGTGTCTTCCTCGTGACACATTCGCTCTGCGATATTATCCGCGCTTGGACAGGCATTTCTCTACGAATTTCCGCAAACCGCGGACAATAGAACACCACATGCTCCGGCGTCTCTTCAGCATTCTCACATTCTGGACATAGCGGGGAATTGGTGTGTCCGAACCGATGTAAATACTTCCGAAAGCATCCGTGGCCCGACAGGAACTGCGTCAGGTAGAAGTTTACTTCGCCATGCTTTCTGTTCATCCACGTCGACAGATTTGGAATGAGCCGGTGGGTCCACCTTCCTTTATTAGTACTGTCCCACTTCTGCTGCCACATCGCCATCGAACGAATTTTCGCCACCTTTCTCATGTTTCCGGCTTCTCTCCACTGGTAGCACTCGATGTCTTCCGCCAGGGTGATGCAAATGGGTACCATCCCGGCGATAACGCATACTGCCTCCGACGATATCGTTCTATACGCACTTGCAACTCGTATGGCCATCAGCCGGAACACACTTTTCAGCTTTTCCCGGTTCCGCTTGGTTTGCAGTGCTTTGCCCCAGGCAGGAACCCCATACCGCAGTATCGATGACGAGACACTAGCTAGCAGACGCCTCGTGCTGCTTCGTGGGCCACCAACGTTTGGCATGATCCTCGCTATTGCGTTCATTGCCTTCGCCGACTTTTCACAGGCGTAGTCAACGTGGCTGTTGAAATTTAGCCGGTCGTCGATCATCACTCCCAGGTGCTTCAGTGATCGCTTCGAAGCAATCGCATGTCCTCCGACGACGATTTCCATCCGCTGGATAGCCTTGCAGTTGCTGACTAATAGCACCTCCGTTTTGTGGTGAGCTATTTGTAGCTTAACTCCATTCATCCAGCTCTCGATCGTGGCTATTGCCTCTGTCACAGACGCCTCCACTTCTTCGAGTGTCTCGTCCATCACTGTTAATGACACGTCGTCCGCAAAACCCAAGCTTTTTACTTTCCTGGGCAGCCGCAATGTCAGGACTCCATCATACATTCCGTTCCAGAGGGTTGGGCCGAGTATGGAGCCCTGAGGAACACCCGCTGTAACACGCATCGACTTTTTCCCTTCGTTCGTGTCGTACACCAGGACTCTGCTCTCAAAGTGGCTCTTCAGGATGCGGCAAAGATATTCAGGAACCCGCATTCTATGCAGCGCAGCGGCAATGGCTTCAAAGCTGGCACTGTTAAACGCGTTCTTTACGTCTATCGTAACCACTGCGCAGTATCGATCTCCTCTTCGCTTCAGTTTAGATGATTTGTCAGCACTCTCGAGCACAGTGCGAATTGCATCCACTGTCGATACTCCTTTGCGGAATCCAAACTGCATGTTTGACAGTCCACGCTCACCCTCCATAGACTTCGTCAGTCTGTTTAGGATGATCCTCTCCAGAAGTTTCCCAACTGTGTCTATCAGGCAAATAGGCCTGTACGAGGCCGTATGTCCCGGCGGCTTTCCTGGTTTTGGCAGCAATACCAGCTTCTGGGTCTTCCACATTTCTGGAAAGTTACCCTCGTCTAGGCACTTCTGGAGTACCGTTCTGAACATATCCGGATATGCCAAAATTGCAGCTTTAAGGGCCACGTTTGGTATTCCATCTGGACCGGGTGCTTTCTTCATTTTCAGGCGCTTCGCAGCATCTGCCAGCTCATCATTGGACACTTGCCGACCCTCGGAAATTGCTTCTTCTTCTCCGTACGGTATCGGTGGCCACGTAGTCGGATTGTGTTTCGGGAAGAGACCTCCACGATTTCCTTCAGCATGTATGGGCACGTTTCAGCTGGCGTCGACGGGCCTTTAATCTTCGCCATTACAACGCGGTACGCGTCGCCCCAGGGATTGGCGTCTGCTTCTCGGCTCAGCTCTTTGAAGCAATCTGGTTTGCTAATCTTGATTGCCCGTTTCAATGCGGTTTTAGCTTCCCGAAACGCCGCCTTGGGCTCCTCTCTTTGGTTCCGTCCTCGCTCTCTGTGCGCGCCTCCTGGATCTAAGCCAAGCAGCGCGTAGTGCACTGAGCCTCTCGTTCCACCAGTAGGCTGGACGCCGATTGCTTCTAGGCTCCAGTTTTCGCGGCATTGCGGCATCACAAGCCGCTACCATCCTTCTTATCAGTTCGGCCGCATCGTCGTTCTCGAAACTGTTGTCCGGTCGAAGTGCCTCTATAAAGAGGTCCTTGTCGAAGGCTTTCGTCTTCCACTTCTGCTCAGCGGTCACTCTTCTCTGTGTTGTCGCTTGGTTTCGTCGCCCAATACAATAGCGAATCGCCTGGTGATCGCTATGGGTGTACTCTTCGCTAACTCTCCAGTTCATGTTCGCCATCAACGAAGGACTGCAGAACGTGACATCGATAATAGACTCCCTCCCGTCTCTCCGAAATGTGCTTACGGAGCCTTCATTGCACAGTCGTACATCTAGCTTCGCCAGAGCTTCCAGGAGAATATACCCTCTCGTATTGGTCCTTCGTCCGATCAGGTTGTCGGTTAACCGCTCTAGCATCTGGCTAAACTGCTCCACTGTCCATCTTGGAGGCGCATAGCAACTGCATACGTAAACGCTGCTGATTTTGACGATAATGAATCCCTCACATGAACTCTCTACCACTTCTTGGATAGGAAATCTGCCCATAACTTGTATTGCAGCCATTCCCGTTCTATCAGCCACCCAGTTTCCGTTATCAGGAGGAACTCGATACGGCTCTGCAATTATCGCTACGTCACACATCGTTTCTGTTGTTGACTGCCATAACAGTTGCTGTGCGGTATCGCAGTGATTCTTTACTGGCAGACGAATCATCGCTGTTTGTGTGCCTCCGTATGCTTTCCTTATTCGGATAGTCATTTGCACCTCACCCAGATTACACTGTGACTTTAGTGCATCCTTGAGCTCCTCTTCCGACGTGATCTCATCTAGATCCCTGCACATTATTACCATCTCTGGAGTCAGGGATTTAACTTCCGCCTCTGCGCCCAGCGATTTTGCAATACGCTCTTGCATAACCGAGCTATCAACCGTAGGGTCATTCTTTAGCTCGAAGAGCATCTCTCCGGTTTGAGTGCGCCTGGTCCTTACTACGTTCTCGCCTAAGTCCCTCAGCTCCGGATCCTCTCTAACCTTCTTCAGGAGCGCTGCATACGTCGTAGCGTCTTTGGCCTTGACGAGTACGGCTTGTCCCTTAGACGGTTTCTGACGCAACGGAGGCTTTCCTTTCTTGTACTGCTCCATTTTTCTCGCCTCTTTTCGCTTCAACTGTCTATTTCTTTTCTCCTTCTGGCCTACTACGGTACTCCACCCTTCTCCCTGTGAAGTAGCGTCTGTTCCTTCGACTGCGTCCTCCCGCGTTTGTTGCTTGAGCCCGCCTGGCCTTCCGTCTCTCGGCGAGGTTCTGGCCCATTTGGGAGTCATGAAGGCTGATATACTCCCCACTCCTGCCAGTTTCTTCTTTCCCTTGCTTTTTGGAGTACAACGGAACTGTGCCGATATGGCCCTGTTCTGGCGGAGCTAAGACAGCAGGAGCCTTAGTCAGCGCTAATGCGCACTCCGCTTCGTCGGCCCTCAGCGCTGCTGCATCGAATTCAATCACTGCCGATACTAGCGCCTTCCGGATCTTGTGAACCATGTCCTTAATCTCCTTATGGACGTTGTTCCTCCCATCCACGAAAGTGTGGAGCTCTTCTACCAATTTCTTCGCTGCCACTATTTTCGGCTTTTGTGAGGGCTTGTTTAACTCACTTTGCCCAGGCCGCTGCTGCTGTTGTTGCTGTAGCACTACTGTCGCTGGTGGCGGTGATCTCACCAACCCACTACTGGCGAACGGGTTCGCCGCTCCTGCATCTGCTTCTGTGTTGTATGTCGAATTACTCATTCTATAGGGTCCCCCTCCAAACCGTTATCTCCACCCGTCGTACGTAGTCGCTTATGATCCATGAATTGCGTTTGCAAGCAGTGAGGTCCATGCTAGGGTTGACACGGGCGCACTTATATGGCTTCAGAGCCGATCGCGCAATCGGGAGAATCTCAACCGAGCGTAGTACTCATCAATAAGATTGGTGGACGAGTATTGAACGTATTCGGAGGACTGCTAGTTTTTTACCGGGTCGGAGGCGGCCGTACTGTTAGCCCACTCGCCATTTCAAGCCCGTGTCACCCTTCCTTACTCAGGGAGTAGAACAGCACGACCGTTAGCCCAATGTCGTCGTTTCCAATCCACTATCCAAATTCTGTCCGTTGTCGTGAGCCGTAACCAGTATATCGTAATTAGGACCTTACTGGTATCGATCCTAATGTGCCGGTTGGCACTCCTGTTGATGGGCTGAAGTGCTTTGGAAGCGGCACGGGTCGCTTGTACAGAGCTGCTTATAGACTTGTGGTTTTTTGTAGAGATTCAACAGAGCCCACTGTCAAACCTCCGCCACGTCCTCTAGGCAGAATCCGCTTGGGCTGGCTGGAAACCAGTGAACTGGTACCAGGGCCCGGTCGTCTTCCGGAGGAAACGCCAACTGGTGGTTTTTCATTGGCGCCCAAGAACAAGTCCCGAGCTCCCACCTCTTGTCCGTGTGTATGTATGTGTGTATGTACACACGGACAAGAGGTGGGAGGTGTCCGTGTGTATGTATGTGTGTATGTGTGTGCACAAAAGCTATAAAAAACATTAGACTACTTTTCGTATAGTAATCCTTAACCGATTTTCTCTCAACAAGTTTCATTCGACAGGGGACAAAGCTTTGTTGATCACTATTGAATTTTATAACGGTCGTACCTCATTGATAAACAGACACTTGGTGGGTTGGGATCGGATTTGTTCGCTTTGAGTGGCAAGCGATCACATTGAGAGGGTCTAATTGCGGATACTTGCAGCTTTTTAAAGGTATTGACAGAGCCTACTATCACTCGCAGTGGCCTGGGTAGGGTTCGTCAAGCCAAGCCCTGCGAGCAAAGGCATGGGACTGCTAGTCCAGAGATGGCGAGTTCGATTCTGGGTCCGGTCCAGGACGTTTACGGGTGGGAAACTTTCTCGACACCCTGGGCATAGTGTATCTATTGTACTTGTCACATAAAATACATACTCATGCAATGGCGGGTATAGAAAAGCTTTCAATTAATAACTGAGGAAATGCATAGTAGCATAAGCTTTGAAAATCAGTAGGTGATTATTTGTGTTACTATATGGAGTTTGTTAATAAATAAAATAAATAAATAAAATAATAAAATACTAAGTTGAAAAACAGGCCAAGCTCCAGTTGGAATGTAGAGCCATAGATAAGAAAACCTCTGTATCTGGCCTTAATTTAATCAATTATTTTTTATTCAAATAGTCAAACCTTAAATAATAATGACTGTATGATTTGAAATATTTAGCTTATATCAAAATTGCCAAAGCATTATGGGCCTCCATATACAGATGTGTTCGACTTGCGGTTAGCGGCAGTATAGCCCTCGATCTACTGATCCTTTGCATATTTTGTAAAACAGTTGTATAAAATAAACGGATCAAATATGCCGAAAAATATTTTGAACGTTCAAAATCTTCATGATTTTTTTTTATTGTTGCTTCCTCAACATGATATTTTTGACCAATCAGGGAAACATAATTGCAAGAGTACTTACATAAGTATTGGTCCAATTAGTTTATATAATTTTCCAATAATTGTTGTAAACTACGCCGTAAAACCGAATTGGCCCTTAATAATTTATTTCAATCAAACTGCAATTTCTGAAATTCTGAAAGTCCCAAACACATACATAATATCAAACGTGTGCACTCGTTAGTATATTCATAGAAACATCATAATGGAAATCAAGCTTCAACAGAATCACAAAATGATCAAGGGAAAACATCTTAATTGGAGCAGCACAATGAGACACACTCTGTGACATTTTATTTCACTCACCATCCTGTAGAACGATTCATAATTCTATGTTCCCTCCTTTTCTTTGCAGGCATTGACCCTGAGGGAAGCAAACTACGATACAGTATATCGGGACCCGTTTTCAGCGTGGATCGTGACAGCGGCGTCGTGCGGTTACGACAATCGCTTGATCGAGAGCTTCAGGACAGCGTGGAAGTAATCATCAGCATAACAGGTAATGCAAAAATCGACGTCACTTTGAAGTTTAATCGTCCGATGAACTGGTTCAACCGATGTAGATGTAAACGCTTCGGATGTTTTGCCATTAATTATCAAAGCAAATCACCTTACATCACCTTGTACACCGGTTCCAACAAGCTGTTACTAAAACGCTTTCCCAATCGTTATTTGCAATTGCCGACTCTGCTGTCCCAACCGCATGTGTTTATACTTTTTTTTTCTTCCCATCCTAACAGACGAAGGTGTGCTGGGCACGGAACCAAACACCATCTCGCTCAGGCGTGAAATTCCGATACGTGATTACAACGACAACGCTCCGACGTTTATTGGACGACCGTACAGCGCAACAATGAGTGAGTCCACTAAACCGGGAAGCACCGTCAAGATTAGCCCGGAAATAGTGGTCACCGATCTCGATGAGGGCATGAACGCAGATGTTAAACTTTCTTGCTATCTAGACCCTACGAAAGAAAACGACGACATTTGCGAAGTGTTTGAAGTAATGACGGAAAAGATTGCTCAGGGGAAATACGGAGCAACTATAATTCTGAAAAAGACATTAGACTTTGAAACCAGGCCGTCCTATATCCTGACGATCCAGGCCAAGGATGGAGCTGTTACAAATCCATTGAAATCGTATGCTACTGTAGCCATCACGATCATAGATGTTCAAGATCAACCACCCGTATTCATAAATGCACCGTACTCAGCGTCAATACCAGAGAATACTCCTGAAGGGACAATAGTTCTTACGATCAACGCAACGGATGGAGACACGGGGAGTCCTCGGCCAATCGTACTTACTCTCGAAAATGAATCGATGGGACATTTCAAACTACGGTTTGTTGGAAACCCTCGAGCGGGAGTAGCCGAGCTTGTAACCACCGATCGTTTGCTTGATCGAGAAGATCCCAAAATAACTAAAAATGGTGGAGCCTATACCTTTTCTGTACGTGCCACGGAGTTGATAAACAATGAGGTTCCTGGAGATTCCACAAGCTCGCAAATTACCATAGTCCTGACCGATGTCGACGACCACATTCCTGTATTCAACAAACCATCATTTGAAGTCGCCATTCCAGAAAACTTGGAAAACGATACTCCCCTTCCAGATCTTGCAATTATTGTCACTGACATGGATCTCGGAGCAAACAGCCGATATTCACTTTCCCTCAGGAACATTCACAACTCCGAAGGAGTGTTTGCCGTAGTTCCAAAGCATGGTGAAGGACGGACTCCCATTGTGGTAAAAGTTGTAGATTCTTCTAAACTGGACTATGATGTTCCGGATGGCGACATGCGTATCTTCATATTCGACATAATTGCATCGGTGAATGGAGTGGAAAAATCCAAAACCGAAGTAACAGTACACCTGCAAGACGCCAATGATAACTCTCCGATTTTCCCACAAACAAATTACAAGCTTCGAGTGAAAGAAAACTCTCCCAAAGGTTTTAGAATTGCGGATATATCCGCAATGGATCACGACACCGGCATGTTTGGAAAACTCACCTATTCCGTGAAAGGTTTCGGAGCAGAATATTTCTACACAGATCCAGAAAAAGGTGGCGTGTTCGTAAATCTCAACTTAGACTACGAAGAGCAAAAGAGTTACAGTTTAGCGCTGGTCGCTACTGATGGTGGAAAACGAGAAACCAATGCCAACTTATTGATCGACATTATGGACGTAAATGACAACCATCCTACTTTTGAGTCGTTGGAGTACACCAGGACGATCCGCGAGGGAGCCATAGAGTTTGAACCACAATTCTACGTACATGCCACAGATCAGGATGGTCCGCAGCAAGGTGGCGGGAAAGTCACTTATTCTATCGAATCGGAAAACAGCATTTCCGGACATGTCTTCACGGTTGATCCCGACAGTGGAGAAATCAAGATAACGCAACCCGTAAACTCAATGGATACGGAGCGAGGCCAATATGAGTTGATTGTTGTAGCGACGGACCACGGAGTACCACCGTTGAAAAATGATACACGAGTTTTGGTCCGGGTGGGAATATCAGGCAATCAGCGACCAATATTCAAAGGATTGTTTATGAATGGAAAGAATGATATCCCCGGTCCGCCAAGCTACCGAGTAAGCATTCCGGAGAATGCACCCGCCGGGTATAATGTCATAAGTGTCAGCGCAACTGATCCCGATGGAATAGATGATCTTCTGATGTACAAAATCGTTGGTGCCAGCGATAATTTTGAAATAAACGATCAGTAAGTTTTCTCCTAGAACTATCCAACAGAAAAATAAACATAACAATGGATAATTTATTATTGACCACAACTAGGATGACGAATAATTTGATCCATATGTTATGATTGTTTATCTGTGACTAACAAGCTTTTTTCACGTGGTTACTTTCAACGTTTTTTTTTATTCCAGAAACGGTTTAATAACGGTTGCACGTGATGCTCGACTCGATCGAGACTCCAACCCTGAAAGTTATTCAATTGTCGTCAACGCAATCGATGCCGGTTTTCCAATCCCTGAAACAGCTACTACCACCGTGTATGTGAAAATTCAAGACGTTAATGACAAACCACCGAAATTCACTCAACAGTCCTATACGGCATATGTTTCCGAACGAAGCAGTGCGGATACCGAAGTGCTCCAAGTTACTGCAACGGATACGGACGTCAATGCTAGAATATTATATTCAATCGTCGATCCTATCACGGCCAAATCTAAGGCAGGCATTCCACTGCATACTACTTCAACATATGACTACAAGACCGCATTCCGAATCAGCGAAGACGAAGGTGTTATCTACGTGAACAGTACTCTGGACTACAACTACGCAGCAGTTATATCGCTCACGGTTAGAGCAGTTGACGTGAATGCGGAGTACAACGTAGACATGCAACAAGATCGAGCTGAAGTCACCCTCTACATACAGTCATTCAAAGATATCAATCCAGTTTTCAAAAACAAAGGGTGGAACACGGTTAGACCAAAAATTGAGGTCAAAGTGAAGGAAGAATCTCCGATAGGTAGTTCTGTGATGAAACTTGAAGCTGAAGACCCGGTGGCCGACATTCCAATTGTGGACTTTGAAATGGTTATGGCCGATGTTAATGGATACTTCAGTTTGAACGAAAAAACGGGTGACATTATTCTGAACAAACGATTGGATTATGAAACGATCAACAAAACCCATATTAATTTTGTGGTACGTGCAATGACCAGTAACCGCAAAAGGCAGTCACTGGCCTACGTGAACGTTACAATAGAAAATGTCAACGACAATGCTCCGGCGTTTGAAAAAGACGTCTATAGAGTGACAGTAATGGAATCGGATCGATATCCTCATCAAGTGCTGGTTGTGAAGGCCACAGATGACGATGCTGTCCTGACTGAAAAGGATGAGCTTCTGGGGTACAACTCCGTGTGGTACAGCTTATCCGGTTCCCATGCAAATCTGTTTATGATTGATAATCGAACAGGTGCGATCGCCATAGCAAAGGGACAAACATTGGATCGGGAGAAGCAATCGGTGCTGAAGCTAATGATCACGGCAGAGGATTCGCCTGGGAAAACGAGCGACGCCAAACGAGGATACACAGAAGTGATCATCGATGTTCTGGACGTGAACGATAATGCACCCGTTTTTGGCCAGAAGGCGTACACGGCCGTCATACCGGAGAACGTGTTGGCAGATACGTTCGTAATTGCCATTACGGCCAATGATCCGGACGAAGGTCCCGGAGGAGAGGTGCGGTACGATTTCCTTAATGAAGGAGAAGCAAACGGTTAGTACTATGATTTTTACTCACTTAAATTATATATTTCTTTAGCATTAGCCTTGAGCAATTTGCACAAAATAGTAGGTGATTTAAGTCTGGACTATTGTATGAGAGTAGCATTACTTTTATCCGTTACTTTGTAGCGGGATGATCCCAAGTAGCCCAGGAACCCTACAAATATCTCTATCATCATTGCATTGCAAGGTGCTACATGACGTGCTTTGACTCAATTTAGAAAATGCCCATTCTGTCCTCCGAATTGTGGCCTACGTGACCAGATTGAACCAAAGTGGCCCAGTAACACCTTAAAATATTATTCTGATCATTGTTTTATGAAATCATGAAGTTTGAGATGTCGCACGAGCTATTTGGTCTAAATTTAGGAAATGGCCATTCCAGAGGACCCTAAAAATATCATTCATATCAATGTTTTGTAAAATCATGCCGTTTAAAGCATCACACGTCCTATTTTGGTCTTCCGGATTGTAGCCGGATTGGACTCGAGTGGTCCAGGAAGCATTGAAATATCATTCCGAACATTGTTTTGTGAAATCATGAAGTTTGACACGACCACGGATTGTGGCTATTCGGGCGAATGGAACTCGGGCATTTGTCATTCAGGCGAATGAAATTCAGGTTAATGGTATTCGGGCATTTGCGATACAACCGCTGTAATACAAATTTTGGAAGCCAGGAATACACCTGTGCGCCGATTGAAAATTTGTCGGCGACAGCGTGATAGATCATTATTAGCCAGCGGTGGCGGCGTAGCGGCGTCACGCCGTTGATAATCGGCAGCGGCTGCGAGACGGCGTGAGCTTCTTTCAAGCAATAGAAATTTTCCGAAATTCTTCCACAAATTCCTCCGTTATTTCCACCAGGAAGTGCTCTGAAAGCTGCTGCAGGAATTCCTCCAGGAATTCCTCCGGAAGTTCCTCCAGGAAGTCCTCCGGAAGTTCCTCCAGGAATTCTTCCAGAAGCTCCTCCAGGAATTCCTCCGGAAGCTCCTCCAGGAATTTCTCCAGAATTTCCTCCAGGAATTCCTCCGGAAGTTCCTCCAGGAATTCCTCCGGAAGTTCCTCTAGGAATTCCTCTGGAAGTTCCTCTAGGAATTCCTCTGGAAGTTCCTCTAGGAATTCCTCTGGAAGTTCCTCCAGGAATTCCTCTGGAAGTTCCTCCAGGAATTCCTCTGGAAGTTCCTCCAGGAATTCCTCCGGAAGTTCCTCCAGGAATTCCTCCGGAAGTTCCTCCAGGATATCCTCCGGAGGTTCCTCCAGGAATTCCTCCGGAAGTTCCTCCAGGAATTCCTCCGGAAGTTCCTCCAGGAATTCCTCCGGAAGTTCCTCCAGGAATTCCTCCGGAAGTTCCTCCAGGAATTCCTCCGGAGGTTCCTCCAGGAATTCCTCCGGAGGTTCCTCCAGGAATTCCTCCGGAAGTTCCTCCGGAAGTTCCTCCAGGAATTCCTCCGGAAGTTCCTCCAGGAATTCCTCCGGAAGTTCCTCCAGGAATTCCTCCGGAAGTTCCTCCAGGAATTCCTCCGGAAGTTCCTCCAGGAATTCCTCCGGAAGTTCCTCCAGGAATTCCTCCGGAAGTTCCTCCAGGAATTCCTCCGGAAGTTCCTCCAGGAATTCTTCCGGAAGTTCCTCCAGGAATTCCTCCGGAAGTTTCTCCAGGAATTCCTCCGGAAGTTCCTCAAGGAATTCCTCCGGAAGTTCTTCCAGGAATTCCTCCGGAAGTTCCTCCAGGAATTCCTCCGGAAGTTCCTCCAGGAATTCCTCCGGAAGTTCCTCCAGGAATTCCTCCGGAAGTTCCTCCAGGAATTCCTCCGGAAGTTCCTCCAGGAATTCCTCCGGAAGTTCCTCCAGGAATTCCTCCGGAAGTTCCTCCAGGAATTCCTCCGGAAGTTCCTCCAGGAATTCCTCCGGAAGTTCCTCCAGGAATTCCTCTGGAAGCTCCTCCAGGAATTCCTCCGGAAGTACCTCCAGGAATTTCTCCAGAATTACCTCCAGGAATTCCTCCGGAAGTTCCTCCAGGAATTTCTCCAGAAGTTCCTCTAGGAATTCCTTTGGAAGTTCCTCCAGGAATTCCTCCGGAAGTTCCTCCAGGAATTCCTCCGGACGTTCCTCCAGGAATTCCTCCGAAAGTTCCTCCAGGAATTCCTCCGGAAGTTCCTCCAGGAATTCCTCCGGAAGTTCCTCCAGGAATTCCTCCGGAAGTTCCTCCAGGAATTCCTCCGGAAGTTTCTGCAGGATTCCTCCGAAAGTTCCTCCAGGAATTCCTCCGGAAGTTCCTCCAGGAATTCCTCCGGAAGTTCCTCCAGGAGTTCCTCCGGAAGTTCCTCTAAGATTTTTTCCGGTAGTTCCTTCAGGAATTCCTATAGAAGTTCCTCCAGGAATTCCTCCGGAAGTTCCTCCAGGAATTTCTCCGGAAGCGCCTCCAAGAAATTTTACGATAATTCCTTCAAAAAAAAAATAGAAAATCCTCCATAAGTATTTATATGAAAGTTTCAGGATGTTTGCTGAAGAAATCCTCGAGATGTCTTGTTACTTCTTAAATATTGTCGCGCTTATCTTTTTTAAGATTACAGCGGGGGTCTTACTCTCGCAAGCTCGACTGCGAAGGTAAGCGTCAAGATAGCCGCCGGATTGAAAGATAGGTAGAACTTTCCCGCTCAAAACAAAACTACGTGGTTTTTGTCAAATCGGAAGTAACCTATTTTGTAAACAAACATTGCTTTATGGATTCCGGAGAATGCAAGCGTTTTCATCCCAAACTAATTCCCTTATCTGGTAGAGCAAAGCTTAATCTGTCAGATCCGTACGTGGTTTCCTTATAAAATGCTTGTTGTGACAGGAATTCACCTGCCAATGTTTGTTTACAAAATAAGTTACGCCCAAATCGCAAATCGGTCCCGAAACGACAGCAGGGTTCAATTGTATTAGTGACAGACAACCGGAGTCACTGAGTCACATGGAGTGTGTTTTTTGACAAGTACATACGGTGGGTAAGATTTTCATTTACTCTATCGTGCTTAGTGACTATAGCAATATCATGAGGAGGAACCAGAAGGAGCCGCAGTATTCTAGTTTTTCTCGAGATGCATAATAGATACTCATAGAATTTCTCTTGAAAATCTCTCAGCAGTTCCTCCAGAAACTCCTCCAAGAACACTTCATAAATTACTTTGCAAACTCTAAAGAAATTACCACGAGGGCTCTTCAGATACTTCTTCTGATTTTTTTTCTGTAATTTACATGGAATTGCCCTAAATCCACCTCCCGGGAATTCTTCCGGAAGATTATCCAGGAATTCTGGAAGAACTTCTTATGGAAATTAAATTGCGAAATCTAGATCTAGAAAATCTTACGCGCATTCCTCTGGGAATTCTTCCAGAAATTCCTACCCCAAAATTCCTTCTGGGTTTCTCCCGGAGGGTCGTTCACAAATAAATTATTCTGAAAAATAATTCTCCGGGAATTTTATTGTTGTAATTCTTCCGAAAAGTTTTACAAGAACTCCTTCACAAATTCCTTCAAGAATCTCTCACGAAAATCCCAGGAAAACTTCTCCAGAATTTCTCCAAAAATTCGCCCAGAAAACCTTACAGAGTTTTTCCGGGAAATTCCCTTCATTTCCCTCCGAAAATTTTCCCGCTTTTTCTTCAGACCTCTTTAGAAATTTTCCAAGAATTTTCTTAAAAATACCTACTACAGTGACCTGCATAATAAAAAGCCCACTTCCCGTTTTTTATACAAAATGGTCAACTTTGGAAATCTAGATCTCGATTGCGTGTGAACCAATTTTGCTGAAAATTTTACCAGAGCTCAGATATAACTTGAATTTTACCACACCTGAGTTTTGACCATATTGATTCATAGGGTAAAAAATTATTGCAGTAATAACAAAATCAATTTTTTTGCGAAAAAAATATTAAAAGAGGAAGCCTGGAAATATCATTCCGATCATTGTTTTGTGAAATCATGAAGTTTGAGGTGTCGCACGACCTATTTTGGCTCAATTTAGAAAATAACCATTCCGGAGGTCCCGGATTGTGGCTATTCGGGCTAATGAAACTCGGGCGTTTGTCATTCAGGCGAATGGAATCAGGTTAATGGCATCCGGGCTTTTTTGATAGGACCGTTGTAATACAAACCCCCCTGCACCCTCTATTTTTGGTTCAACTTGTTATGGATAGAATGGCTAAAGATGTTCAATTCATGCAGCGAAGCACTGGCTTGGAAATCTCGTATGGTTTATAAAATTTAATTTTCTTTTCTCCTAGTTCCCGGATATTACAACTTTCAAATTGTTCGAGTTATGTTCAGTGCAATCCATGATTCTCCTAAAACGGGAGCATTGATATCACAAAATAATTGTTGAAATTATTTGTGTATCAGCCCTATTAAATAAATCAATTATTATTTAAACAATTTTTCAGGTCTTCTTCATATCAACCCGAAAACGGGAGAAATCAAAACCAAGGTGCTCCTCACCGGCAAGGGTCGTTCGGATCCGTACGAAATGGTTGTCCGAGCCCAGGACAGTGGAAGCCAGCTGCCGAAGCAGCGTTCCCTGTACAGTGACGTCACGTTCACTCTCTACATAGGAGATATCAGTGCTAACGATGGAATTCCCTTCTTCATCGCACCGAAAGTGGGACAAATAGCTAATGTGACCGAGGTAAGCATAGACAAGCTGACTTCTAACGATGATAAAGTGCATGCTCATATGGCGCTTGAATATGTCTAGTGTGAACAGGAGGGACGTTTTTGATTGATTGCTCTGGCGGCTTGCGAGAGCGGCAGAATGATGAAACAAGAGGGTGTGCTTAAAAGAACTGTTTTGACATATAATTGATGAGTTTTGTTCTCTTTCAGAATGCAACGATTGGGGCACCAGTATTTCAAGTGGTTGCTAGCGATCCGGATAGTCCTGCCACGCCAAGTGGAACACTGCGCTACCGTATTCAATCGGATATTGAGGATGCTAAATCGTTCCGAATTGACTCGAAAACGGGTTTAATTTCTACTACAAAGTCATTAGATCGCGAGACCAAGTCCATGTACAACATTATCATTGAAGTGAGTGACATGGGCGAACCACCACAAGCGTCGACCATTGTTCTTCGGATCAACGTTCTCGATATTGACGATCATAAGCCAAGATTCCTGCGAGATGTCGATGCTCAACCGACCGAAATGATGGTTCTTGAAGAACAACCTGCTGGATCAATTGTCGGTAATCTTTCAGCGGTAGACGAAGATATTGGGGATAATGGTGCCATAGACTACGAATTCATAGATGGTAATGAGTTGGGATTGTTCAAAATCTCGCGGACGGAGACAAATGCCGCTATAATCACCACAACTGCCCCGCTAGATCGCGAAAAAATAGATCAAATTAGCTTAACCATAAAATGCTTCAAGTATAAAATTGATCCTGTTCCTACAATAACGAGTTATAATAAGTACGATAAATCGGAACAAAAAATTATCATTCACGTAGTAGATATTGATGATCATGTTCCTAAGTTTGAAAAAGAAAATCAAACTGTTGGAATCCGACATAATGTTCCAATCGACACTCCAATAGCACAATGTAGAGCTCGTGACGAAGACTCAAGTGCATCTCCTATCTTCTACAGCCTTGAAGAAATTGCATTTGTTCCCCAGTTCTATCGAAGAGATAACCATACTGAAAACTACATTACAATTTTCAATCTCAACAATGCCACAGGTGAAATTCGAACAACACGATCAATGTCTGATTATGTGGATGGGTTCTTCCAAATGACTATTAGAGCCAACAACTCTAACATAGCGGATCGCATCACGGACAATCAGATGAGAATTTTTGTGATACGTGACAAGTCTTTACTGCGGTTCGTTTTCTCTAAACCACCATCAGATATAAACTCCATCCTGGGCAATTTTGCCTCCGAACTTCAGTCACGTCTTACAGAGTACAATCTCGAGCTTTCGATCTTCGACGCCCAAGTGCTAGCCAAACCAGATCACAGTCTAGATTTCAGCTCCACCAGTTCCTGCTTCCAGCTTTCGCGACACGGTTCGGCACTTTCACCGCTCGATATGATGAAAATTATGGACAGTCAAGAGATGAAGGATGCTCTGATCGAAACCTACCTGAGGTATTCCGTCCACAAGATTGATTCCTGTTCCGTATCGAGAAAGCCTCCCGCGGCAGCACTGATAGCATCATCTGGCACCTGGCTGGTAATACTGGCCGGGTTGATCGGGTTCGCTGCCTTTGCTTCCACCATGACTGCGTGCTGCTTAGCTAAGAGGTGAGTCATCAGAAATGTGATCTATCTTTCAATCAAGATTCAAAATTTCGTTACGCGGTATGATATCAATGATCGATTAGTCACATGTTAGAATTGTATCACTCAAACATCTTAAATTTCTATTTCATTTGCAGATACAAAAGTCAGATCAGATCGACGACATCGACGCAGCGCATTGCTGGATCCGATATCTACGGAAGTGCTACCCCAGTCCTGTACACTGAACCCATCTACGGTGCGCTTTAGTAGTGGATGCACAAGCAAAACGCAACAAATTATAGTCTGTACAAAATAAGTCAAACACAAGTCATGATTATGCGAAACAACAAAAAGGCAAGCATTTGCGTTTGTTTAGTACGTGCACAACACGTGTTTTGCAAGGCCATTCAACGGAACTGATGAAAAAATGGGTAGCACGATGAAATGGTTACGGTTACAATTCGGCACTCACGCGCGCTGATAAACATAGCTGGAAGCTACTGTTCGGCTGGCGTTAGCATATTAAGTTTTGACTATAGCAAGAGGTAATGCAGAATACAATTCGTAGGTAGGATAGTAGAAAAAAATCATATTTATTATCATTGTTTTAAAGAGGGACGTTCATGATCGTGACTGTGAATGAGTGCGAACCGAACACCACCAACAAATAGACTAACTTACTCATATAGAAATTTCAATCAAACACAATAAATCTACCGAAAATCTTTATTGCATGCAGCATGATTGCAAAGTGAGGATTCATTTGCAATTTACGTCAAGTTATTAACGTAAATTAGCTATATATTAGTAATTTGTGGATGAACTCTAACTGAGCGACAGATTTCTAAGCAAAATGTTATGGCTGTTATGACTATTTGTCTGTTCGACTAATACCATAACCAATGTATTCAATTAAAAAATGTTCTGAACTATGAACACATCAAATACACGACTGAATGAAAGAGAAATGTTGTTTGTAAATAAAACTAAATAGTTATTGAAACGGACTTTACATATATGAATATAATGCACATCTCCGAAATCCCCAAAATAGGAAACAGCATATCCCATGCACCACCCATTGGTTTCCTGAGCAATTACGATTGCTCTGGTCAATCACGCAGCAGCAACTATCAAATGTAAAGATTGTACCAACACTGATTTTCATATGAGCTTTTGTCACAAAGGATAGCGCTGAAGCTAACTATTCACACAAACATTATTACTGCATCAAGTACAAAATAACTCGTTCTGACATATTCCTGAAGTAGGTACATAACTTTGAACAATAAATAAGGATTAGCTTCTCTAAATTGCACAAAATAGCATGCTTTCCGTACTTAAATCGTTAATTACAGAGGAAATGCTTTAAAATAACATTATTTAACAACACAAAAAGGATTATACCTCATCATCTGAACCGTCAATACAAGGGCACGCTGATCTCTCATATCACCCATCCCTCACAACTTTGATGTCCTCCGTATCAAGCTATTTTATCAGATACGCACCACCGATGCCCGGTTGTCACCCAAAGGAGTCGACGAAAAAAAACACCACAAATAAAATTCAAATTACAAGCGTAAATCCGCTTTGAAGCGACATCGATGTTAAAAATCGCTCCGTTCAAACCAATAATAAATACATTTCACCAGCTAATCCTGCCGTTCTCATGGTGGGCACAACACGACACAAACGCGGCAAGAAGTTTAAATTCTGATATAACCCCCTTCGTTTGGGCAACGGGGCGACTTCCACAGTTGTGAGGCAAACCGGGAAGTATCAAAATAAATGTTACAGTTATTTGAAGAACAATACCAGCGAACCAGTGAATTACCACCCCTTTTTCGTCCGTTGTTGCTGGATGGGTGTCGATAGAATACCCTGATGCGCCAGGCACACAAACGCGGCGTGTGCACTGAAAATTTTAAAGAGCAGGAGAGAATGGGGCAAAATGCTCGGGAGGCTCTTTCAGTAGTTACTTTATCATTTTATCATGATTACTTTTAATTTTTTACTAGCTGTAGACGTGGGCGCCGCCCAAATGGCCACGTCGTCGAATATTTTTTGATCATCGACGTGGCCGAACTTCCGGAGGAATTCCTGGACGAACTTTCGGAGGAATTCCTGGACGAACTTTCGGAGGAGTTCCTGGACGAACTTCCGGAGGAATTCCTGGAGGTACTTCCGGAGGAATTTCTGGAGGAACTTCCGGAGGAATTCCTGGAGGAACTTCCGGAGGAATTCCTGGAGGAACTTCCGGAGGAATTTTGGAGGGAACTGCCGGAGCAATTCCTGGAACTTATGGAGAAGTTTCTGAAGGATTTTGTTTAGCTTTCGAAGAAACTTCGGGAAATGTCCGAAACGTAAAATTAGTTCACTCCAAGTCACGCCGTCGATCGCCATAGGCGTGATGCTACCACGCCCGCCGCCGCCACTGGCTGAAAAAGATCGATCACGCCAATGGCAACACAATTTAAATTGGCGCACAAGTCGAACATTATGTCGAATTCGTTTTTAAAAAGTTCCAACCTAGGTTGGAACCAGTACCAGTTCATCAGAGGGAAAGAGATGGCATATAAAAAGTACCATTTAATGAGTTAACGATTTATATGGAACAAACAACCTAATCCCAATGTGCAGTAGATGTGGTAGTATGGCTATAGCGTCCCATCGCCATTTTTGTTGATGTTCTAGGTTCAAATCCCATTGCGGTCATAACATTTTTGTAATTGTTTATCGAAAATTTTGGCATAAAAGTGATGATATGAAAAAAGAAATTCATCAAGTAGCACGATGTTCACTTATATTTCTAGGTTCGCTCTAGAGAAAAGAAGAGAGTTTAACCACGTTTGTCTGTAATCATGAAACCCAGATATCCAAAGCTATGGGACGCACTGAACTGTACTGTTCCAAATTCATAGTACACTGTATAGTAATTCTGAATGCTTAATCAATGTTATCCATGTATTCTTAAGTTGAACTGATTTTCTGATACTACTGGGAATCTGATGCCACTGATGTGGCATTTTGTATCCACTTCCCCTATCGCGTACAGACGGCGCTTACAATTTGCTCCTGTTGGCTCGGATTTCAATTGCGTTTTCCTATGGTATAAAAGTACACGTGTGCCACAGCGCTCATACATGACTTGCTCAGTATCACATTTGCTCGATAAAATATAATTATGTATGTCCTTTCCTGTTTGTACTTCCACAAAAGAACCGTCAGTAAAAGTTAAACAAATGCAGCATAAAATTGCTAACCCCTTTTTTGCCTATTTAAAAAAGTACACCACCAACTGGCAACACCCCTTCTACTCACTAGACCGAGATGCGAGGAAAAATAATGTTATAAAAAGCGGGAATTGAAGTGCACGTCGCCGTGCGGAAAGGCAAGATCTCGGTATTGCAGTCCTAATGTTGAAAAAATTATGTTAGTTTTTCGCCAACCTGAGCCCGTCGGGAGCGGACGAAGGGGGGTGGCGATAACCATTATTCATCTATTCCGTTCTGTATGTCTAACGGGTGATCGAGGAAACGAGTGGCAGCGAAAGGGGTGCCACTGCATATCAGTTAGAGAAGAGGGGTAAAATGTCATAAATTTTATCATAATCATAATCGGTGCAAGCGAGCGGTGATTTCGATGGTAGCGGGTTAACGGATTTTCTTGTCCTGACGGATGTGTGTGCAGTGTTGTGATTTTAGCCTAAGGACAAAATTTTATGACCCGCTTATGGTCAAGTCCCCAGGACGATGCAAAGCCAACCCCTTGTGCGGGTAATCAAGGATAGCTGAATAGTTTATATGAAGCGAAAATCCTATGGCATTCATGTTTTCAGCTCATAAACTACCATTTTCATTTCGCTATTTCGCTGAACTTGGGTGGAGGGATTCTGTTGCGATCGGGGAAGGTGCCGATGGGCCCTGATTCTTTAAGGAGACAAGAAGACACATTTTTGTCATGATTAAAACTACAAAGCTTCAAAATAAACATTTATTACATGAATAAAATACAATACTACTTACTAATTCGGTGACGATCTGTAAGAAATTCGTTATGGATTTCTTCCAATGCGTGCACCTCCTCACTATCATAATTCATTTCTGGTTCTGTTGACCTGTTTTGTGCTCTACCTTTAAGCAGCTATTTTATTCGTATAGTGTTGCTCAAGTTAATAGGGTAAGACGGTATAATGCGCCCACCTGGCCAAAACGCCCCCCTTTGATTTCTAGAAAATTATAACTAACTAAGGGTAAACATCAGTTGGTACTTTTAAATATTTGTAAAACTATCATACTATGTGAATGTGGAAGTATTTTTGTATTACATAATAAAAATAAAAGAAAAATACAAAAAGTTACAGTTTTGATGTAACTTTTAATGTTTGTTTGCTCAACAGTCTGGAGCGACTCGAGCATACTGTCCGCAAAACTTGCACTGGAACACTTAGTTGGCAACAACATAATTTTCTCAGTGGATAATATGATATAAAATTGCTTCCATCTGCAAATATGTAACGATTTTCGAAAATATGTTTCACTGGTCAAAACGCCCCAGTGCAGTGTAGGTAGGACGATATGTTCTTACCAACTAGACATAAGCACAGCGCACGCTATGTTTAAAGGCAACTATTATGCAAAGTGAATGCACCTCGGATGTTAAGCCGTTAGATCATAGTTTTTGACCTCTAGTTTGAGGATCTGTGTCGATTAAAATATTTCATCGGTGAAATTTTCACTTTTTTACTATTTAAGGTAATATTTTCAACCTAAAAACCTTTTCTGATTTTTTTTTTAATTTTTTGAAACAAGTTATATAAAATCCGACCACTACTTTTTTTCCTGATGTTTTAAGAAACATTTTCATATAAAAACATTTTTCATATGATGAAAATAGTAGAAGTTATATTGAAATTACTGCCAGTCTTAAATGTTCTTACGGTTTATTATGAATAGATCTGGAGCCTTCCTTAGCCGTGCGGTAAATTACACTGCTACACTGCAAGACCATGCTAAAAGTGGGTGAGTTCGATTCCCGGTCTTGTCTAGGAAATATTCTCGCCTTCCCTGGGCATAAAGTATCATCGTATCCTCATGATATACGAATGCGAAAATGGTAACTTGGACTAGAAACCTCGCAGTTAATAACTATGGAAGTGCTAAATGAACACTAAGCTCCGAGGCGGCATATGTCAGGGTGGTTGAGGTAATGCCAATAGGAAGAAGTATTATTAAATTTAAGAATATAATATCACTCTTTAACATTTCAAATCAACAAAAAGTTAAAACTACGCACTAGTTCAAAGTAGTATTTATGTTTTGTATTTCAAATTTGATTGAACCTCAATGGACGTCTGCATTATGTGACCACTGTTATATGCTACCACCGTGGATAACAGTTTACTTGCATACTGTTCGTGGTTATCTGGCATTTTGTAGTTTTGCTAGATAGTATAGAATTTTTTTTGGATGTCTTCCGATGTTTGCTCCGTATGCTTTGTAAGGCCTCCCTGTGATGCGCTTCAAGAACATGGAATATCAAAATAAGAAATTTTTCGGTGATTGGTAGCCCGGCTGCTATCCAACTGTCACAAAAAGCTCGTACGGCATCTGAATAGAAGTCCAACATTGTTACACTTAAACAGCAATCAACTACCTGTGGTAGACGACTCTCCAATACCTTGTAATAACCATTGCATTATTTTCCTTTCAAAACACCTCGTTTTACTAAAAGACTTCGGCAGTAACACCTAGTGAAACCATGTTGAGCGTGATGAGTTGCGTTGACCTCTGTCCAGACTTCAGATTTGTCTGGATGTTTTTTTTTTTTGCTACAGGGCCGAAAATTTGGTAGACCAATCACACCAGCTAATGTAGCGCTGGAGGAAGGGTTTTGTCTAAAATTGTGTCATAGTCTTCTCCTTCCAGTAGATGATTATGAACACAATTGAAATATAATCGAGCGTCTTCCTTGACCTGTCCAGCGTTAAATTCTATTTCTATGGTAACAAGTGGTGCATGGTTGCTGGTGTTTTAATAGGCACGTATGAGACATGCAGTTACACAAGAATTCGCTATCGAAAAATGCAATGTATGTTCGGTATCAACAGTATTTCTAGTATAACTTCTGCTACTTTCATCATATGAAAATTGTTCTTATATGAAAATTTTCCTTGAAGCATCAGGAAAAAAAGGTAGTAACTGGATTTTATATAACTTGCTTCAAAAAAATTTAAAAATCACAATAGATTTTTAGGTTGAAAATATCCCCTTAAATGGTAAAAAAGTCAAATTTTCACCGATGAAATATTTCAATCGACACAGATCCTTAAACTAGAGGTCAAAAACTATGACCTAACGGCTTAACATCTAAGGTGCATTCACTTTGCATAATAGTTGCCTTTAAACATAGCGTGCAGCGAGCCTGCAGCAGTTGCTTCCAAATGATATGGAAAAGATTTTAAATGTAATTCACAGCTGCTTAATTAGACTTATGCTGGGTTTTTAATGCCAGGCACATAAGGATTTGTAACCTTTTTATTATGAGAAAGATAAAATACTAATGAAGGGCTATGAAAGGTCTTAGGTTACGGTGGGGCGTATTGCCCAGGCACTTTTTGAAAGCTATTTTCCACGTCTTTTCAAAATAGATAATTGTTTTCCTCTACTGAGTATAGATAGAAGAAGCATGAGTATCACAAGAGACACACATAAACAGATATCAAAAGATCTGTAAAATATGTAAAATTGATCGGTGAGTGAAAAAATCATCGTACATAACTTGAATATTTTCTTGTGATATTGAAGCTCAGTGATTGTATTTTAAAAAAGAATAGTGGAAGATTCCCCAGTGCCGGACACCTAAGCCGTTTAGCGTAAAATTCTAAAATTAGCTGGTTTATGTTGGCTGGAATGAGGCAAGAATGTATTCCTCATCGTAATCGACGAGATTCTGGTAGGTGCGATTAACCGTGATCTAAACCGCGGGCTGCTATGCCAGTATATAACTATGGAGCACCAAATTGACTTTGAATTGGCGGTTGACGTTACACTCCAAGTTCAACGGCGCTCAAATATGCACATTAAACTCAACGACCTTGCCGAGCGTTCATCAACGGCAACACGTCGGCCGCTTCATGCTGGGCAATCAGTAGAGAATGTTGATAGCTTCCAATATCTTGGTAGCCAAGTAGCGTGAGACGGCAATTCCAAGATCGACATAACGGGTGGCCACTAAATAGCGGGAATGGAAAGAATGGCTCGGCTGAAACCTGTAATGGTCATTTTCATCATAGTATTATCCAATGGGACTGTTAAATATGAATGTTTGTTCAGGAAAAGTCGAAAAAAATATCCAAAAATAGTTCGTCCCAGATGGAAAATTACCGCATATGAGTCCCTTTTTCTTTGATAATATGACTCATATGCGACCATTTTTAAGATGGGACAAGCAGGCTTGATGTTTGTTCCTCATTTTATCCATTTGATGTTTTTTCATATGGGACTGATATGCAATCATAGGCAGTACAGCTCAATCTGATTAACGTTATACAAAGAGTAACCTTAGTATTTAAACATAGATTAATGAATAATAGTATATGTTCCGTGGTCTGCTGTGCGGCGTAGTTTAATATTGCAGATATCACTAGACTAGCAGGTACTATCACATAACCGCTGACCGGATGCCATTTCCGGATGCTGCTTCTTATCCGATTGATGAGTAGCTTCGTGTCTTTGGTCTTCCAATCACCTTTGTATTCAATTGAGCTCAGTAAACCAAAAACACTTTACCAGTTTTAGAAATATTTTCATGCTTAATATTGTCCACCGTGAATTTTTCCCACGATCTTACTGTTTTGATGGCATATTTTATAACTGAACATGTTGGAGAACAAGTTTGTGGGCGACAATTTTTTGAATATTATCTCAAAGCATTAATGTTTTCAAAGAAAATAATTGTAGTATTAAAATTCCCTTTTTTTAGTGGCCACCTGTTAGGTGCACGGAACAGAAAAGCAAGGGTAAACTTTCCGAGTAAAAGAAATATATGGAAAAGCAGACAGATAAGTGAACGCACCAAAGTTTGAATTTACAATTCTAATGAAAAATCTGTGCTGCTATATGCTAGAAAGAAACATGACGTGTATATGTGAAGTACACTCAACGGCTGCATCGCTGCATCGTCGTAGTCACCAGAGCCCGATAGCAACTGAAATTCGGGAGCGAAAGTGAGGCCGGATTCCCCACACCTTACATAGAGGCGAAACCGAAATCTGTGAGAAGTGAGAAGTATGTAGTGGGAAGTAAAAAGTGATAAGAAACATGTGATAGGTGAGAAGTGAAATAGTAAGAAGATGAAGAATAAACAAGGAAGAACGGAGAGAATGAGAGAAAAAGAAAGAAACAAGGAGGTAAAAGAAAGAAGGAAGAACAATGCAGTAAGAAGGAACAAGGATGAAGAAAAAAAGAAGAAAAATGCAGAAGGATAAAAGAAAAAGAAACAAGGGAAAAGGAAGAAGGTAGAATGAATAAAGAAGTAGGAAGAAAGAAAATGAAAGGAAGAATAAAAATAAGGAGAAAAAAAAGAAAGAAGAAGGAAAAAAGAGTAAGAAGAAGGAAGAAGGAAAAATGGAAACAAAAAGATGAAAACAGGAGGTAAGATAAAGGAATAAGGAAGAAAGATGCAGGATGAAGGATGAAGGAAAAAGGAAAACTGCAGAAGGACAAAGGAAAAAGGAGAAAGGAGGAAGAAAGAACAAAAAGAAAAGAACGAATAAAGAAAGCAGAAATAAGAAAGAAGATAGAGTTAGGAAGAAGAAAGGAAGAAGGAAAGTAAGAAAGAACGAAGAACGAAAAAAGAAGAAGGAAGAAGAAAGAAGGATGTAGAAAGAAAGAAGGAGAAAAAATAGAAGGAAGAAGGAAACTGGAATAATGAAAAATAATATTCTCAGTTTTCAGTTCTCAGTTTTCAGCTCTCAGTTTTCAGTTTTCAGTTCTCACTTCTCAGTGCACAGTTCTAAGTTCTCAGTTCTCAATTTTCAGTTCTCAATTTTCAGTTCTCAATATTCATTCCTGAGTTCTCAGTTTTCTGTTCTCAGTTGTTAGTTCCCAGTTTTCAGCTCTCAGTTCTCACCGCTTCTTCCCTCTTACTTCTCTCTTCTCAATTCTCATTTCTCACTATTCACTATTCACTTACCATTTCTCACTTCTCTTTTATCATTTCTCATTTCTCATTTCTTCGCTATTTTTCAATGCTCACATCCCGCTCTTCACATATCACTTTATAGTGGTCGCCATGCCGCGGCAGTTCTTAGAGGATTTGTTTAACGCGTGGCTTACGCGCCACATCTTTTTTTTTCTTCCTAAGCAATGGAGGGGGAATCTGCTCAACAGACATCCTGAGTTGACCAGGAAGTGCGGGGTTAGGGGCCACCTCCAACGAGGCAGGACTGCATCCCCGACCCGCTAAACCGTTTCCATTGCCGCCAAGCCCATCGTCCCTTCGGTATAGCAAGAAAGTAATGCTTCAAAGGGGGGCCAGTGCATAACGCACCCTCGAGGTTAGCTGCGTGTCCTTGCAGCATCGAACATCGTGACTCGACACCTCTTATTTGCGCCTGAACTAGCCATTCCTCGAGTCCACGCGCCACCTTCTGTGTAGCTACGAGACGATTTGGACGATAGCCGATAAAACGGCGTTCCAGCCAACTTCATCTTTACACATCCTCCGGACTAGGTTGTCCGGGGTAGTGTCCAGACCACATGTGGCAAGCATGTGGTCACGCATTGTGCGAAAACGCGGGCACACGAACAACACGTGTTCTGCCGTTTCCTCTAAACCTACGCACACCGGACACTCGGGCGAAGCCGAGTGTCCGAACCGGTGTAGGTACTGTCTGAAGCAACCATGGCCTGTAAGGACCTGGGTCAGATGGAAAGTGATTTCCCCATGGCGCCTCTTGACTAACGTACCTATCTCCGGTATCAACCTATGTGTCCATCTACCCTTAGTGGAACTGTCCCATGCACGCTGCCATTTGACCATTGAGGCCAACCTGACAGTCCTACCCAAGTAACAATTTCCATCCCAAGTAACAATTTCCATGCTTCTTGGATTTATCTAATTCTTATTGCAGACTTATGACAGCAATCACCAAGCTAATTGCTCAGTTTTATTGGCGCTCTTATCGCTATCAATAAACCTCTCATAAATCTGCTGAAAAAAGCTTCAAACGTCAAATGCTTGTTGACCATATGAACAGGTCTATGGTTGTGATAAAGAGCGTAACAAATCTAATTCTCAACGCTCGGATAAAGCTTCAATTTTTGGTCATAATATGGTCAAATGAATTACCCCCATAAGAATGTTTGCATTGCGAAGAGTTTATGACGGTGTTTAAAAAAAGCGAAAATTTTCTGATCAAATTCCATGATCGCCATATTGAAAATGAAAATGCATTTCGAAGTCAGTGAACGATTAAACGTAATTTTGACCGCGTATCATGCCTTTTCTGACAACAAATTTTACTTAATAATAATTTCGGTAAAAGTACTAATCAATTTAGCAGACATCTTAGATAATGTGGTAATAAATATTTTCAATATATTTCCCTGAGGTACGTTATATTGCCGGCGCGTGGTGTTCAACCTTATTTTTTCACCAGCTTTGACCATGAAATTAGACGCGTACCTCATTTTCAATGGCAGTAAATCAAAAAACAAACCTGAAAGCAAATATTATTTTGTTGTCATCATCATAACTTCCATCAAAAATCCATTTTGTTATTATTTTTCTGCAAAGTTTTGTTTCTCTTTTTTCAAAGCAACATTTTGACAGCTGCCGCAGCCAAATTCCCTTTTTTGCGGGTGGTTTAAAAAAGGTTTCTAAATGCTCTTATGATAGGTTTATAGTGGTTATCTGGAGAGGGCCACTTGGCAATATCTTACTCTTATAGGGGTCATCCGAAGGTTGCCGTGTATTATTCGGTTTTATTGTTAGATCTTATAAATTGATCTTGAAAACCTTTCCTAGAGCGGAATAAAATTTAAAATGTTACTTGGGTACGGATGCGCATTTCGAAGCACTCTATGTCTTCACCGATAACGATGTCAATGTCTCGCAACTCTTAGGCACATGAGCCTATACGTACTTTCTAACTTCGTTCTGTAGCAGTTAATACGCAGGGCCGTGCCCCAAGCTGGCCCCCCATACCTCAGTATGGACAGAGCAACGCTAGCCAGAAGCTTGCGCTTGCTGGCATAAACCGCAGAGCTATTGGACATCATTCGGGACAATGCCGCTATAGCTGTGGAGGCACGCTTGCAGGCGTAATTGACGTGGCTACCAAAGGTGAGCTTATCGTCGATCATTACCCCCAAGAGTTTAATGGAGCGTTCAGAGGTGACCGTGCAGTTGCCTGCCCTTATCACCGCTTGTTGCTCCGACTTTCGGTTGTTAACAACAACCACCTCAGTTTTGTGGTGAGCCAGTTCTAACTTCCTGGAACCGCTGCAGTCAACTCCACCTCTTCGATCGATTCGCCGTAGACCTCCAGCGTAATATCGTCAGCGAAGCCGACGATTGCCACGCCCACCGGAAACTTCAACCTCAAGACACCGTCGCACATGACGTTCCATAACACCGGACCCAGTATGGAACCTTGCGGAACCCCTGAGGTTATGTCAACGCACTTCCGACTCGCCTCCCAAGCAGCACAACTTGTTTCACTACTGAACATTTCACTGTGTTGCAACTATTCGGAAAGAAACAAACTTTGCGTATGTGCCATCAAATATAACTCTCTTGCAATCTAAAAAGCGCAAGAGGTGGAGCCTACGGAAACATTCTTCGATTGCAGTAATGTTGCAAAATACTACAGCGGAAAAAAATAAAATAAAAATATAAAACTGGATTCGATTTATGGATCTTGTGATTGATAGTCCTTCACTCTACCACAGCACCATTCAACACTTCGAAGGTACTGCATCTTGACTCACCATAAAAACCATACGATTAAGAAGTTTTGTACTCGGGTTTTCTGTTACTTTATTGTACCATCACCGGAAAAAATTGTGAATTGTCAAAACGTTGAACGATGCTGAATTAAACATGAAGACACACTCAACTTATCTGCAACTTAATTTAAACAAACAAATAAATTTTGAAAAGCGCATTGAAGTTACATGGTAAAAAATATGCAACTTGATGATGATAGTATTCTATGATTGTTTGTTTCCAAATGTCAAACACGTACTACATTGCAATATTAATGAAACATTGATCACAACTCGAACGTTTTTGGCATCTTGATGCAACTTTTTCGTGCTTTGATGTTTTTCCAATGCCTTTAATAAAACTGAATAGAAACAAGGTGCTTTTTGGAAGATGTTGCGTGTGCTACTTGGGCTCCGTGTCGTATACCAGTACTCGATTCTGGAAGTAGCTTCCGAGAATCTTGTACAGGTTCCCGGGAATTCCAAGACGCAGGAGCGCATCTGCAATAGCTGCCCAACTGGCACTATTGAAAGCATTCCTCACGTCGAGAGGCACTACTGCACAATAGCGAACTCCCCTCCTCTTACGCTGGATAGCTATCTCCGCGGATTTGGTAACCGACAAGATAGCGTCTACGGTCGACTTACCCTTTCGGAAGCCAAACTGGTTACTCGATAGACCATCCGCACCCTCCGTGCGTATCAACAACCTGTTGAGGATGATCTTCTCGAGCACCTTCCCCGCCGTATCAAGCAGGCATATTGGTCTATATGCCGACGGATCCCCCGGTGGTTTTCCCGCTTTTGGCAATAGTACCAAGCTCTGCCTTTTCCATGCTTCAGGGAAGACTCCCTCGTCCAGGCATCTCTGCATGACAGATCTGAACATCTCGGGAGCCTCGGCAATGGCCGCTTTGATGGCCAGGTTCGGAATACCATCCGGTCCTGGCGCCTTACCTATACTAAGGGACTGTGCAATCTCCGCAAGTTCCGCCACCGTTACTCTTCCCTCGTCGGCCACCCTGGCCCGTGGCAGCTCCTCAAAGGGAGGCCAGGGACTTGGGTCGTGACGTGGGAAGAGCCCCGCGATGATCCTCTCCAGCATCTCTGGAGACCGCTCTGTAGGGGCCATCGCTCCACGTGTCTTGGCCATTACGACCCTGTAGGCGTCACCCCATGGATTCGCGTTAGCACTTTGACACAGGCACTCGAAGCAGGCTTTTTTGCTTGTTCTAATCTCAGTCTTCAGAGTGGCTCTAGCAGCCACGAACGCCACCCGTCGTTCAACACGCTCCTCTTCTGTGCGTGCTCGCTGCATCCGCCTCCTTGCCCGTAGGCAGGCGCAGCGCAGGTTCGCAATTGCTTAAGTCCACCAGTAAGCCGGTGGTCTCCCATTCCTAGGGTGGACTTTCCTAGGCATGGTGGCATCGCATGCACGCGAGAGTACAGTTACCAGCTGCTCGCCGCTCAGACCGAAAGTATTGTGCTCGCGGCGGAGCGCTTCCTTAAGCACCTCGTCGTCGAAGTATGATGTCTTCCACATACGAGGACTAGGCCTCGCCCCTTCTTCCGTCCGCTGAATGCTGGTCGTATAGTCTATACTGTAGCGAACCGCCAGGTGGCGGCTACCGGCGTTTTTTCAGCCGAGAGGAAGGTTAAGTGACCCACGCTGGCGCTGCGCACTGAGCTGCCGACTATTGCCTCTGGCCTCCTAGGCGGAGACCTGAACAACCCACCTCTTGCGAAGGGGTTGTCGCCTACACTACTACCACTAGTTGAAGAATTGCCTTGGTTTTCCATTTTGGTCCCACGAGTTGCTCGGGAAAAGAGGTCCACCACGCCAGAGCCCAGCATGACGCGGTAAGGGACAATTACTGTGGAGGGTGCCCAGGTACCCCACAGGCTCCGTTAAAGACCTAGCTTATTATTTCACCCCCCTGGCCATGCATCCCCTCGGCACGGGTCGCTTGACGCCTTGGGATTAGGGGTTAGGGACGATGGTCCCGGTCTAACTCGCAGTGGCCATGGGGAGGGGTCGTCAAGCCCTTGGACAAAGTCCCTGCTGCCCCCTACGCGCCACCTCTGAAGAGAACCATCCGTCGTCGTGTTATATGGGGGGTGTTGGACAACAACAGTCGGATTAACGAGTTTAACAGTCGGATTAACGAGAGAAACCCCGATAGTCCGGCCATACATTTGTCGAATCAGCGGGAGTATACTATACTTCTAGCGCTTTTCGGATTGTGTGGATTGTGTCACTTGTCTTGCATGCAACGGCTTATTCTATTTGGCCACTTTAGCAACTGCGATAGCCTCCGACTGGAGTATATGGCGCATCGCTTACATTAACTTCTGCAACGCGTACGGAACCATGAACGGATCCGAAAAAAGATTATGGAATGATTTACGCTTTGGCGAATTCGGACCGATTCGTTCGATTTTATATAAAAAAAATGTTCCAAAAACAATATTTTCCCAAAAATAATATCTCACCGAAAAATATTCCCAGAAAATATAATTTTCTCGATAATATAATTTCTCCACAAATAAAATATGCCCGAAAATAACAATTCCTCGTAAAACTACTTTTCCCCGCAAACCACATTTCCCGAATATAACACTACATCAAAAATATTTTTTCCGGTAATGGAAATCGATTTCTCTGGGCATACGAGTATCATTGTGTTAGCCTCATGATATACTAATGCACAACGATAACGGAGTGCCAAATGAAGCAGCGCGGCGCAATGTCCTTGTAGGGGATGTAATACCAGCAAAGAAGAATGTACCCAACTATGAATCAAGGCAAGCGGTCGTAATTAAGTAAGCACTTATGGGGGAGGGGGTCTGCTATTTTCACACGCTCCACATAAATAAAAAATAATAAACGGGAAAAATCTTACATGGGGGGAGGGGGGCTAAAAAATCCTGAAAAAATGCTTACGTAATTAGTGACGGCCCCAAGGACAACATAGCATAATATATTATGTAAAAGCTTAACTATTCTTCCCCTGGCAGGGTTTGCAGATATCACTCTCAATAGATAACGAACAACGATAAAAGAAAGGCAAAAACTGTTCCGAATCATAATAATTAATGGCTTATTAGGTCACTCCTGACGGAATCCAAGTTTTAAAGTGCTCGCGTTTTTGGGGGCACACCACTCGATACGGAAGCAACGCACAACTATCATTTTTATTATTTCACGCATGCCGCGACGCAGCAAAGCAAAATCAACAAAAATGACAGTTGTGCGCCGCCTCCGTATCGAGTGGTGTGCCCCCGAAAACGCGAGCACTTTAAAACTTGGATTCCATCAGGAGTGACCTTAAAACAAATTTATCATAGGGAAGATCCATAAAGTATGTCACGCAAAAAACGGCGATTTTCAACCCCTCCTCCCACTACGTCACGCTTTTTGTAAAAAATCTCTAAAATTTTGTATGGATCGTCTCGCTGCTCTGAACCCCCCTCCCCCTAGAGGCGTGGCGTACTTTGTGGATGGTCCCATACTTGTATGCAAGTGCGAAAAAATAGAATCGGATGTGTGATCGGTTATGACAAGAGAATCGGATAGGCAGCCCACACCGAGAAGTGATGATTCTCGCTTTGTTCTTATTATTTTGTGTTGCGGACCGCACAGCTGTGTAGAACAAGTTATTCGGCAACTCGGCCGTACGAAAACCATTTTTTTGTTAAATATCTTGGCTGTGCATATGCACAGCACATGTTTCGAAATGGTTGAGGGTTCGAGTCCCTCCAAGACACGTGGATTCTTTTTCGCAAATTTCATATCAATTTGTCCATTTCGAAACATGTGCTGTACATATGCACAGCCAAGATATTTAACAAAAAAGTTGAAATGTCTCATCAGAACCAGTGCTCCCCACGTTTGGAACTTTTTAAAAGAAATTTATATGAGATAATTTATGTTAAGCCATTTGGAGAGAATGCGATTGTGTATTGTAGGCCGGGGACAGGAATAGGCGGTGCTGTTGAGTGTTGATATGTTACGTAATGATTGTTTGTCTCAGGCGTCGTTTAACAAATCGGAAGCTACTTTAGACACGTTAAGGTCACTCCTGGCGGAATCCAATTTTCAAAGTACTCGCGTTTTCAAAGGCACACCATTCGATACGGAAGCAACGCACAACTGTCATTTTTGATGACAGTTGTGCGTTGCTTCCGTATTGAATGGTGTGCCCTTGAAAACGCGAGTACTTTAAAAATTGGATTCCGTCAGGAGTGACCTTAAACACCAAATGGATAACTGGCAAAATTTCAATATCATTATTAAGGTTTCTGTTTTGGAAGTTGCGATGAATGCAAATCGATATAAAACAATCTTTTGCTTCCACCATACTGCTAAAGACTGATCCAGCTTCTGCCTTTAGAATTATTAACCTGTCTGCACTACTGCACTGCACTGCAATATACCAATATTTAACATGCACTTCATAGGCAAACTTTTTGATTTGAAAATTTTAAGCCGCAAAGGAATAGCTGATTAATCCAATAATCATCCAAAGTCATGATCTTGGTAATCAATCCGATTCCCTAAACACTCGTTTATCCATGTTCTAACGACTGTAATGCAGCGTTCAACCAACCGTTGACGAGAAGTGTCATAAAAGTTTTAATTAAATTTCCAACCCCCATCAATTTTCAGCCCACCAAGTGGAATCCGTTAGCTGCGCACTACAGCTCACTAGGCACCGAGTGCAACGATTTGTTTATCCTGAACGCCTTCGTCCATTCAGCGAGATCCTTGCATCCATCGGTAAAAGTCAAAAGGCTCATTACCACCGCGATTGTTATTCAAATTTTCCCGCTCTGCCGCCCTTCATCGAGACTGCAGGACAACAATGACGAACGAAGGACCCTTTTTGTCTTTTGCATTGCAACATGGTGGTGAAATTCGGTCTGGTTGTTGGAACACCTCTTCCAGAGGGGTTACCTTCGTCTGAATAAATGAAGAACCATTCCCAATTGGAATCGTTTGCATAAATTAAATTTTTCATGTTTGTTTCAGAAATGACAAAACATGGATAATTTATAGGACAGGATCGGAGGCATTCCCTTGTCGATGTAATACACGTGAGCTCAATAAACATGATACCAGAGTTAGCTGGTTTTGTATGTTATAACATACATGAGCACTTAAGCATCATCTTCTTCTTCTTCTTCTTATTGGCATTACATCCCAACACTGGGATAGAGCCGCCTCGCAGATTAGTGTTCATTAAGCACTTCCACAGTTATTAACTGCGAGGTTTCTAAGCCAAGTTACCATTTTTGCATTCGTATATCATGAGGCTAACACGATGATACTTTTATGCCCAAGGAAGTCGAGACAATTTCCAAGCCGAAAATTGCCTAGACCGGCACCGGGAATCGAACCCAGCCACCCTCAGCATGGTCTTGCTTTGTAGCCGCGCGTCTTACCGCACGGCTAAGGAGGGCCCCCACTAGCATACTTAAGCATCAGATGGGTGCTATAACTTGTACTGATTTTTAACAGAAAAGTTGAACAGTTTAACTGAAAAACTAACTGTGCAGTAGAATATTTTAAGAGAGCAAAAAAGGATAGCAAAAATTCAAATCGTATTGTGAAATTTGAGCAATAATAGTTACTACTTGGACTGCATATGTTATTAATCAATAATATTCAATATTATTATTATTTTTAGGAGAATGTCTCCGGTTATGGACCACCCTGAAATTTTTTTGAAGCTTGATAGATACGACAAATCTGAGCAATTTCAAACTTAAAGTTTAATAGCATACATAATCAGAGCCAATATCAGAGCATGCACATGCATATGGCTTCTTAGCGCGAGCAAACAAACAAAAAACGTGAAAATGTGTTTGTGTTTCAAAATTTTGTCAATTTTAAAAAGTGATAAAAGCAAAACATTGAAAAGAGGTGAGTGTTATACTTTATCATTGAGTATATTAAATGTACTTTGTGATGTGATATCAAATTCCAGTGAAATGTTTGTGTCGTGTAAATTTGATGAACAAAAGAAAAATGTCTACCATTCCCGAAAGGGACCACTAAATGTTCCTAAACATAGGCCGCTGCAAACTCCACTCATTGCAATGATCACTGCCTCAAAGGTGGCCCATAACCGGGTACAATTTTAATTTTAGTCAAAAATCAATACTTCATAAAAGTAGTCATAAACGTTGACTTTACATAACACGCCAGCTCACATTGTAATTCATCATCATAATAAAGTCAGAATTGCCAGAAAAGTATTATTTATATCCGATAATATCAATATTTAATAATATCAGAATTGGCAGCAATTTTATTCTAAATATAATAGTGCGTTTGGGGTGGAGAAACATTGTGCATCTACTCGAGAGCAAATTTTGGTAACAGTCCTATTTTACATGTTAGTCAATTACATAGTGTAGTGAATATAAAACTGAAATGATTGCTCATTTGTTCTTTCTTGTAAATGTTAGGATAAAATCTACTAGCATGGGTGGATGTATGTTGGCGGAATATCTATTCATATTGATTGATTTTCATTGGCTTTTATCGGTGAGATCGAACTACCTAAGCTCAAAGTGGAAGGGAGCATGTTTACAAAGCACGATGAAGCACAGAATTGAAAGTTATCGCAAGCGAGCGACAAGCCAATGAAAATCAATGAAAATCAACCAATGAAAATCAATCAATAAGTTTCTCGCGGTGATGAAACATCATAAACAAGGAATATCTATTCGACTATATATTGTATCGAAGCAGTTATCCTCGTAGTTTGACACGATTGTGAAAAGGTGATTCATTTCAAACTTCATGCCTTTTGGTCTGCAATTGAGAGCTTCGACATTTCTTTGCTTGATAAAATACCATCAGATTCAAGTACAGTAGCACCAATGATTATTATCAGCAATAAGCCGTCATGTGTTTATTTGTCATGTTTGCGTGAATGTAACATGATTCCAGTATGCTTGTTTGCATTAGGTAGCATTAACTTGGTAACTATCGAGAGCAAAGTAAACATAATCAACTATTTAGTGAATGAACTGGAGTGGTTAAAACCATAAAATAATTCTCACCATATGGTGGCTGTTTGCTCGAGAATAGTGTGACACTGAATAATAACTCACGAAGTCAAGGAACTAGGGGAATGGATCGTTATCATACACAGGAATATAGTTGCAGTTAGAGATATAAAAGTTTGTAAAGTATAGTGAGGAAAGTGTAAAGCATTTATTTGCAACATCTAAAAATTTACAAGATAGTATCATATAGATAGTAAATGATAACACTGTGTATAACTGATGTATATACTCTCCAACGTAAAAAGCTTTGGCAGCAAAAAGTACCAGAAACTCAACGATAATTACTTATATAATATGCAATTATTCTCAACAAACAAATTTACGTTTCATATTCAATTAAATTTAATTAAATTTTAAAAGGAATGTTGCGTTTATTTTTATGCTTCAAATAAGTATAACTTTTTGCATATCACCAGATTTTTCTTCAAAATTTGTAGATTTTTTCAAATCTACTAGCTTAATTGTAGTTGCACCAATGGCGATAATATATCGTATTTTGGTAAAGAAAGAATAATGCTTATCATGCTGGCGATTGATTCCGTAAATTTTTCTGTTTCGCTGTTTCAGCTCATATCAAATCACATTTTCCTAACCTTTTTTCATGCCGCATCAATAACGTTTGATCCCATTCTATTTGGGCGCAAACTAGATGAACCGTACAAAGCAAAAGAGTTGAAAGAGTTCCGAAGGCGGTGCACCGATTCGTTCCAGTAGCGTGTTTGCAACGAACAGCGATGCGCCAATTTCATGACGCTTTTTAGCAATATTTTATCGAACAAAAAAATCAAACATGCCGCTGCTATGACGAATTTTATTTGATTTTATGAATGTTACGGCAGTAGATGCCTTTGGTAGATTTGCAATGATAAATTGTCGTTAACTCCTTCTAGTACTGATGAACAGATGTTTATTTTTTTTGTTTTCGAGAGAGATTTCCTTCAGTAGCTTCCACTGAAGATGCATTCTCATAAGTAGATAATAAGTTTCTGTGCTTCCGGGAGTGTTTAGCATATAATAAAGGATCTTGTCATACTTGTAATTTTTTGGGCTTTGTTACAAACCTTTCAATTAGCATAATAATACACTGATCAGCAACTGCAGCACTTACATAGATGCGCTGTACAACAATAATTACTTCCTTTTTCTTTTCACCCCTCACTTACCCTCTTCGAATCCGTTAGTCAGCAACTTTTCGCTTTGGTTTGTCACCTTCTACAAAAAGGCAAGAAACAGCAGCAGTTCTAAGCACTCCATTCCTGTAACGGCCAACCGACACGTGTGCGTGTGCAACCGGTAAACTATATGATTATCATTGTTGCCGGCTTCAATAGAAATGGTTGCCACCCCTCGCATTTCGGAAGTTCACGCTCGGCTGCACTCGGTGAGGTGATCGTCAATAAAAATCACCACCTCGCACGTGTCCTTGTTTAATCACGTCCGATTGTCTACCTGTGACACCAAGGGAAGATTATTTTCCTACTTCGCCTGCAAAAGCAAACTTACACCTTTACTTCGAAACGAAAGAGGATCAACTGGCACTTCCGGGTATAAGACATCTGCCTCAGAGGCAGAAAGGTTCGGCCGATGCCGAGAGCGATAATTCCTACTGAGAAATGGGCGTTAATCCATTTTCCGTGAACAATCGAACACAGTACTCAAGACTTGTCAGTCCTCGTAAAATGATGTTCATCATAAGTGTCCAAAAGATAAACACTGTTAAGTGGCTTGTTATCCGTAAGAAAACTCTTTGCCGAAACAAAAACATCACTGCGCAGCAAGGGATTATAACTGACAATCCTTCCTAAAGTTATCCGTTTCAATAAATTATCGCAAGCTCTGTTTATCTTTGATAAATTCTTCAAACCGATATTGTTTTGGAAATCTCAAAATAGTTGGTTGACATGCAGGTTGTTAATAAAATATGTTTTCTCGTGGTAATCTCTATCGCAATATTCATTTCCCCAGTAGTACCCGATATTTTTGAACAAATCGTGCGAGATCTAAAGGCTAAAAGCACTAAGTCTCCCATAAAAATGAACAAAATTAATCACCAACCAACGCAAGGGCTGATCGCAGTCAAGTAGCTTTTCCTCACGCTGCTGAAACCAATAAGTAAATAGCGATAATAAGTCAACGCTACGTTAATTGTAGTAGTAAAGTAGTAAAGTGACTTTCGGCGTTACAATTTCGAAGAAATTTAAAAAAAAAACTATTCGATTTTTTTCAAGTCTGTAACGCCGATTGTACACCAAATTTGTTGTTGAAACCAAATTTTTAAAAGCAGTCCAATGTTTAAGTTTGAGTTTTCAGTGAAATGGGGGTTGAAGACGTACTTGTTATAAACTCTGTTTTCCTTCATTTCTTGGAGATAGAAGAACTCGGTTGGAGTTGGGGTCAATCTCCTCTGAATGATAAATTGGAAAATGATCAGTTGGGTTCAATATTTTGTTTGTTAGACAGAAGCTAAGAGAATGCAAGTATTCTTATATGCAAACATCGAGTACTCATGAGTCTTTATTGCTTGTCCGAAATTAGCCCAAATGAAAAGCAAATGCAATAAGATCGCTCTTTGATGGTGTCCCGACCAGTAGATAGTAACTGATTTAAATCAGAATTTGTTATTCTGTTATTCTTATCACTCGTTGTGTTACAAGTTTAAAGAATACACTTTCCATTCGTTAGCCATGTAGAAATATGCCATTCGTAATGATTATAACACATTGTGTTACAATCATGTTATGACGATCATGGAATATTCATTCCTCCATCCAAGTTAGAGAAATTATAAAAAAATATTGCAGATATTGTTATTGTAACACATATTGACTTAACCCTCTACAACCCAAATTTTAGTTTTCGCTCAAAATCACTATTTTGCTTTCTAAAATCGATTTAAACACGGTTTGGGCATTAAAAAAAATTAATTCGCGATTTTATCAATTTCACGCTTTGATTTTTTAGAATTTTGTTTTTCAAGTTTTTTATCCAATCAAATATTTTTGAATCTATTAATCTTTTTTGATTTTTTCACCATGTTTAGAGTTTAAAAAATCCTATTCCTATCCCTATTCCTATTCCTAATCGCAATTTTTAAAATTTCGAGTTTTTTATATTTTCCATGTAACGAGTTAGATTAATATTGTATAGTGTGACATTCATCACTTTTAACTTCTATTGAATAAGGTTAGTTGTAGAAAAAAAACTACCAATTTTTCACTCTTCAAAGGTATACGAGTAAAAACACGGAGGAACAAAATGTTAGTCAATTTTCAATATTTTTTTAATAAATTTGTAGAACTTTGAAAATTGACTTTAAACCACATTCCAACATGCATTGAAGTTTATATTGTTGATTAGCATCAACAACTTTTCGAAATCTGATCAATTGAAAATTACAAACAAAATAATCAGAATACCACGTTTGAAGGCGGTCTTGGGCATTAGAGGGTTAATAGTGGTTAAATTTTGTTATGACTATCAGGTCGGAATGTCGTTTCAAGTAAAGCCTAGATCATTTAGAGATGGGGCACTTCCTTTTAGAGATAATGGCGTTCCTAGTGGTCAGAAATACAAGTTTTTCACAGCGTTGCATAATTTGTAAACCATTGATTTCGGTCTGTTTTTTCCAAAGTTTGAAATTAATGTGGTTTCAAAATAATCACCATGCAGGAAGAGAAACGAAAAATAATTATTCACAGTCCTGGAAAATCCATATGCGTCAAAAGCCGGATTTTATCCTTCATTCAGTTCCATGATGGCCCATTTACGTTTGGCTAGATTTCGCCAGCTGCCAATGTATCTTAATACTTAACACAACGGACAGGACACATAACACACCGGTGGAGAAAAAGGCTCGTTAGTAGGTATAATGAAAGCAGAAGGAAGAAGAAGAAATAAGGAAAATGGAGGAAGGAAGAAAGGAGGAAGAAAAAAGAAGGAAGAAGGAAGAAAGAAGAAGGAAGAAAGAAGGAGAAAAAAATAAGAAAGAAGGAATAAAGAAGAAGACGAAGATAGGAAGCAGGAAGAAGGAAGTAAGAAAAATGAAGAAGTAAGAAAAATAAAGGAAAATAGTAGAAGGAAGAAAGGAAAATAAAGAAGGAAGAAGAAAGAAAGAAAAAAGAGAAGCGAAGAAAAAAGAAGGAAGAAATAAGAAAGAAGGAGGTAGAAAAAGAAGGAAACAAAATAAAAGAATACAAAAAACTTAAAAAGCAAGAAAGAAGAGGAAGAAAGAAAAAAGAAGAAAAAGGAAGAAAGAAAGAGGAAGATATAAAGAAGTAGGAATAGAAAAGGGAAAACTCAAGTAGGAAGAAGGTAAAAGGAAGACTGGAGTAAGAAAAAAATAAGAAGGAAGGAAGAAGAAAGAAGAAACGATGAAGAAGAATTAAAAATGCAGGAAGAAGGAAAAAGGCAGAAAGAAGAAAAGGGGAAAGGGTCATTTGGCCGAAACCCATTCAGCTGAAAGCCATTTGGCCGAATGCCACTAGGCCGATAGTTGTTTGGCCGAATATACCATTTGGTCGAACAAACCATTAAGCCGAATGGGTCATTTGGCTGAAAGGGACATTTGGCCGGAAGGGTCATTTGGCCGGAAGGGTCATTTGGCCGAAAGGGTCGTTTGGCCGAAAAGGTCGTTCGGCCGAAAAGGTCGTTCGGCCGAAAGGGTCATTTGGCCGAAAGGGTCGTTCGGCCGAAAGGGTCATTTGGCCGAAAGGGTCGGGGTCTTCTCCATTCGGGCCAGTTGCCTGATACCTTTTATTCTACATGTGTCATTTTCTAGCAGTTAGTATCTCACTGTCTGTCGACGGGTGATTCCAACAGGAGTGAGAAATTTGACACTGATGGGCTCGATATTGAGATGTGCGCCACCGTGCCACGCCACCGCCGACAAACGGCACACCGCTGTTTAAAATCTGGCACGCCGCCAATCTATTATATTTCACGTCGAATCAAATCTCTAAATGTCTACCGATTTTTCTGTGGATATTTAGAAGAACCAGTAGAATTTCCCGGTTGATGTATGTATGTATGTAATTAGCCACCATCCTGGCTGGAGTCTTGCTCTGCATGCGGTTCCACTTAACAGTAAGGTCAAATTTCAATATCATTTTGAATTCAACATATTGCTGTATGAAGGGCCAAAAATGGGGGTGGTGGACCTGTAAGCAGAGACACTTACACGAAACCCACGGGAAAATGAGAATCTCCTTCCAGCAGAATGATCCAACAAAAAGAATAATGAAATTTGCGATACTTATCAAGCTTTCCACGGGATGGTTTGTTTGAAGAAGGGCGCGTCAACTGGTTGACAACTGTTGGAGATAAAAGTAATAGACGCTAACGACTAATACTTTCCTTCCTTGACTCCGATTGGCTACCACTTCATTGTCCAGTTGTAAATTCATTGATGCCCTTATGCACTCTCCCAACCCCATATCATATATTTACAGTCAAATCGGGACTGATTTGCGATTTGGGCGTAACACATTTTGTAAACAAACATTGGAAGACGAATTCCGGCTACAGCAAGCATTTCCTTAGAAAACCACGGTATGTATCCGATATAAAAGACTTTCTTCTAGCATGTGAGGGAATTAGTTTTGGAGAAACACGCTTGCATTCTACGGAATCCACAAAACAATGTTTGTTTACAAAACAAGTCACGCCCAAATCGCAAAGCGGTCCAGAAATCAGTAATATAATAAGGAATATTCAGGTATTTGTAGAAAATATATGAACTAGTTATCCAGCAGATAATCCAGGAAAGCTACTGTGCACCAATTCTTTACTCTGAACCAAAATATTATCGTAAATTTAGGTTATTAATAACTACTTCCTGTAAGCACAACGTAATACGGTGTCGTTTCTTTTAAATAATACCGCTACTACTGGACCTCGGGCAGGTGTAGGAAATATTATTCCTGACGACATCAGCAATCGTTAATACACTGAAAAAAATATTACAGATACTTATATATTTTGTCTTGATATAATATATAACATATGAATTATAATTCAAAATGAAATATATGCATGATAAGAAGCAATGTGATGAGTATTAAATAATACTAATAAATACCAGTAGAATTTCCCGGTTAATATTTACAAAATATCCCGTTGAAACTCCAAAGATTTCTTTGTGTGAAAATAATTATGATTTCCTTGAAACTTCCATACAACTTGTTATGGAAATTCCAAACACTTTATTGTGAAAACACTATAGAATTCCAGTGTACAGTTTCCGAAGAATTTTCCGTGGAAATTCACAAGAGGACCGTTTGTCCGAAAATCATTTGGCCGAAAGCCACAAGACTGAAAGCTGTATGACTGAATATGTCATTTGTGCCAAACGAACCATTTGGCCGAATGCTTATTCGCCGAAAAAGTTGTCTAGCTGAATCATTTGGCCGAAAATGCCGTTTAGTCGAAGTGGTAGGACGAACGGATCGACATTTTCGACCATATTGTCTATTATAAGTTATTACCAGTTCGGCCAAATGGCATTTTCAGCCAAATGACCTATGAAGCCAAACGCTCTTTCCGCAAAAATGACCTGTTCAGCCAAACGACCAGTTCTGCCAAACTACTTAGTTGGTCGTATGTCCCTTTCGGACGTATATCGGTTTCAATCAAATGCCACTTTCCACCAAACCATTTTCGACCAAATCATCGATCATCGACCTAAAAACCGGCCAAATTGAATTCGGCTAGTAGAATTTCGGCCAAATGACCCTTTCCCGTGTTGAACAATTCCTCGTGAACCTTCCGAAGATTTTTTTGTGGTCAATACAAAAAATTTCCCGTAGAAATCCTAAGAAATTGCTACAATATTCCAAATAAATGCTTTCTGAAATCCCAAACAGTTCTCCGAGGAAACATAATTAAAATAAAATTTAGAAATTTCACATAGGAATACTAAAAAATCTTAGTGAAATTCTGAAAAATTCCTCGTGAAAATTCCGGAGAATTATCCATAGCCTAAAAAAATCTCGTACAAATTCAAAAGAATTTCGTATTCCGAAGGATTGTCTAGAGTACTTCCGAAAACCAATTTCTTGGAATCCATCAATTTTTTTGTTCAAATCCACATTTTGAACAAGTTTTCACATTATATCCGAAGAATTGCCTTAAGAATTTCTTCTTCTTCTTCTTATTGGCATTACATCCCCGACTGTGACATTGCCGCCTCGCTGCTTAGTGTTCATTCAGCACTTCCACAGTTATTAACTGCGAGGTTTCTAAGCCAAGTTACCATTTTTGCATTCGTATATCATGAGGCTAACACGATGATACTTTTATGCCCAGGGAAGTCGAGACTATTTCCAAACCGAAGATTACCTCGACCGGCACCGGGAATCGAACCCAGCCACCCTCAGCATGGTCTTTATAGCCGCGCATCTTACCGCTAGGCTAAGGAGAATTTGCATAGATTTTTTCTTGGAAATTATGATAAAATTCCGAGAAATTTCCCATAGAAATGTTGCCCAATTTCCCTGAAAAAATCTGAAAAATCTCCCATGGAAATTCCGAAGAATTTTCCGTGGAAATTTCAATTGATTTTTCATAGATATCCCAAACTTTTTATACTATGGATTATAAACAATTTTCCTTGGAAATTACATATAATGTTTTTTGTAAAAATTTTGGAAAATTTTCCGCTGAAATTTCGGAGAATTTCGAAGAGTTATCCCGAAAAATTTAAATAAAATTCGTTAAGAAACGAACGCAAAAACAAAAAATTGCCACGCCGATTCACGCCCCCGGCAAAAAAATTAGATTTCGGCTCGACGCCGGTGACGACTTTTGGACCGAGGCACACTTCTACCTCGATGACTGTTTGCGAACTCGGCAGTAGACAATAATGTACAAATCAGCATCGCATGTGCAAATCACCAAGCATGTTTAATTGCTTGCTTTCGCGACACACCTCGTGAAGAATCCCTGATTGACTGGCTGCGATTGTATGTCCTTTGCGATGGCTTCTCACAGTGTGTGTCTATGGGGAAACATGATTTTTCAAAAATCAGTATCTCTGAAACACCCACCACGTGAAAGTAGATGCTCTCCTCTTTCATACAGTGGGTAAACCAAATTGTTCTATCGGGGGATCTAGATGTAATCGTCGCATATTGCCATTGGCAATCAGTTTCAAAAACGTTCAATGATTTGGTCACCAACATAAAACGCAAACAGAAAATCTGGACGATCAGAATCAGAGTCTGAGTCTGGATTTTTAGTCAGAAACATCGTGAATTTAATGAAAACAAAATCGTCCAGTTCAGAACAGTCAACCAGTAAACGAAAATTATACATCTGTTCTATGCATCAAATGCATTTTATCCTGAAAGACACTTATTTTCATGAACCACTAGAATGTGAAGTAATCGATGAGCCTCACTCACTTTCATACATTCTAGGGGAAATAATCTAGAACAATGATCAGAATCGTAAGTTCAAAAGGCTTCACTAAAGATTAGGCCACGCTAACATATGTCAAAACTTCATAGAAGAAATGTGCTCCTTACTTACAAAACCCAAAATATCTTTATTAAACCTCCCACATAGGATTGCCAATAAAATATGCAACCTAAAAATGGCCTAAACCGAACTGGGGATACAACTCAGCCACCTCCAGCATGATCTTGGCATGCCTATGGCACAGGTAGCGATAATGATGTCCTTTGAAATGTTATAAACATCGTTAACCTATTCTTTATGAATCAAATGTTCAGATGCGGAGAAGAATATCGGAGCCGCAAATACTAAATTCAATCATTAGCTAACAAACATGACCGCTCCGCAATGGTTAATCCCACTAAATTATTATTAACAGCAGCCTCTCCCTGGTCAATTTACTTTTATTTTTTGGTGAAACTTTTCGGATAATAATGTAATTAGCAAAGTTCATAGAGATTAACTATATCTTTGCAATTTAATAGTTTGAACTCGAAAAACGGATTGGATTCCGGCATTCAAGACATAAGGATTACAGCAGTGCTTGTCTTATATATAAAAACTCAGATTAATCCACCTAGCGGTGATGGTGCCTTTCTCGTTCGTTCAAAAGGTTTGGAAAAATCTCAAATAACACCAATATGTGGATTGGTCTTATTTTTCATATTTGTTTATATGCATAAAAAAAATTCTCGCCAAACGCAATTTGTTGCAAACAAATCGGATGAGCATTAGAGCAAAAAATGGCATTTTATTTGGTACTTTTCAAATGAGTATTTTCGCCATAACTTTTGACCCAATTGTACGATCCGGCCAAGTTTCTATAGGAAACAATGGGACAAGATTCTGCGTCGAATGCAATCTGTTGTGTACACTGTAAAGTGCCTGAAAAATGAGTGACATTTTTTGCGCGATTTTTTCGTATGAATTTGTATTTTGGCCATAACTTCTGATCCCATAGTCCGATCTGACCAATTTCAAATAGGAAACAATGGGACAAGATTCTGCGTCGAATGCAACTTGTTGCGAGCAAATCGGTTGAGGATGAGTGCCCGAAAAATAAGTGACATTTTTTACGCGATTTTTTTGTATGAATTTGTATTTTGGCCATAACTTCTGATCCCATAGTTCGATCTGGCCAATTTCAAATAGGAAACAATGAGACAGAATTTTGCATCGAAAGCAACTTGTTGCGAGAAAATCGGTTGAGGATAAGTGCCCGAAAAATGAGTGACATTTTTTACGCGATTTTTTTGTATGAATTTGTATTTTGGCCATAATTTTTGATCCCATAGTCCGACCTGGCCAATTTCAAATAGGAAACAATGGGACAGGATTCTGGGTCGAATGCAACTTGTTGCGAGCAAATCGGTTGAGGATAAGTGCCCGAAAATGAGTGACATTTTTTACGCGATTTTTTCGTATGAATTTGTATTTTGGCCATAACTCTCGATCCCATAGTCCGATCTGGCCAATTTCAAATAGGAAATAATGGGACAGGATTTTGCGTTGAATGCAACTTGTTGCGAGCAAATCGGTTGAGGATAAGTGCCCGAAAAATGAGTGACATTTTTTACGCGATTTTTTTGTATGAATTTGTATTTTGGCCATAATTTTTGATCCCATAGTCCGACCTGGCCAATTTCAAATAGGAAACAATGGGACAGTATTCTGCGTCGAATGCAACTTGTTGCGAGCAAATCGGTTAAGGATAAGTGCCCAAAAAATGAGTGACATTTTTTACGCGATTTTTTTGTATGAATTTGTATTTTGGCCATAATTTTTGATCCCATAGTCCGACCTGGCCAATTTCAAATAGGAAATAATGGGGCAGGATTCTGCGTCGAATGCAACTTGTTGCGAGCAAATCGGTTGAGGATAAGTGCCCGAAAAATGAGTGACATTTTTTACGCGATTTTTTCGTATGAATTTGTATTTTGGCCATAACTTTTGATCCCATAGTCCGACCTGGCCAATTTCAAATAGGAAATAATGGGACAGGATTCTGCGTCGAATGCAACTTGTTGCGAGCAAATCGGTTGAGGATAAGTGCCCGAAAAATGAGTGACATTTTTTTTAGTAGTTTTGCGCACACACACACACACATACACACACACACACACACACACACACACACACACACACACACACACACACACACACACAGACATCACCTCAATTCGTCGAACTGAGTCGATTGGTATATAACACTATGGGTCTCCGGGCCTTCTATAAAAAGTTTGTTTTTGGAGCGATCATATAGCCTTTACCGTATACTTAGTATACGAGAAAGGCAAAAAAGAAAAAAAGTAGAAAAAAGAAAAAAACAAGAAATAAGGAAAAAAAAGGAAGAAAGAAGGAAGAAAAAGGAAGAAAGAAGGAAGAAAAGGAAGAAAGAAAGAGGAAGATATCAAGAAGAAGGAATAGAAAAGGGAAAACTCAAAGAGGAAGAAGGTTAAAGGAAGACTGGAGTAAGAAAAAAATAAGAAGGAAGGAAGAAGAAACGATGAAGAAGAATTAAAAAATGCAGGAAGAAGGAAAAAGGCAGAAAGAAGATAAGGGGAAGGGTCTGAAGGGCTGAAAGCCATTTGGCCTGTGAACACTAAGCTGCAATGCGGCTCCTGTGCCAGTGTGGGGAATTGGGGATGTAATGCCAATAAGAAGAAGAAGAAGGTCATTTGGCCGAAAGGGTCGTTTAGCCGAAAGGGTCATTTGGCACGAAGGGTCATTTGCCGAAAGGGTCATTTGGCCGAAAGGGTCGGGGTCTTCTCCATTCGGCTCAGTTGCCTGATACATTTTATTCTACATGTGTTCTAGCAGTTAGTATCTCACTGTCTGTCGGCGAGTGATTCCAACAGTAGTGAGAAATTTGACACTGATGGCCTCGATATTGAGATGTGCGCCACCGTGCCACGCCGCCGCAGACAAACGGCCCACCGTTGTTTAAAATCTGGCACGCCGCCAATCTATTATATTTCACGTCGAATCAAATCTCTAAATGTCTACCGATTTTTCTGTGGATATTTAAAAAAAACCAGTAGAATTTCCCGGTTAATATTTACAAAATATCCCGTTGAAACTCCAAAGATTTCTTTGTGTGAAAATAATTATGATTTCCTTGAAACTTCCATACAACTTTTTATGGAAACTCCAAACACTTATTTGTGTACACTGTATAGTTTCCGAAGAATTTTCCGTGGATATTCACAAGGAAATAAAAAAAAAACTCGTTGAAATTAAATATTTGAATGGAGAAGGGCCGTTTGTCCGAAAATCATTTGGTCGAAAGCCACAAGACCGAAAGCTGTATAGCTGAATATGTCATTTGCCCAAACGAACCATTTGGCCGAATGTTATTCCACTGAAAAAGTTGTCTAGCTGAATATGTCATTTGGCCGAAAATGCCGTTTAGTCGAAATGGTAGGACGAACGAATCGACATTTTCGACCGTATTGTCTATTATTACCAGTTCGGCCAAACGGCATTGTCGGCCAAATGACCTATGAAGCCAAACGACCATTTCTGCCAAATTACTAAGATGATCGTATGTCCCTTTCGGACGTATATCAGTTTCAATCAAATGCCAGTTTCGGCCAAACCATTTCGACCAAACCATCGATCATCGACCTAATAACTGTTGCGGCCAAATGGATTTCGGCTAGAAGAATTTCGGCCAAATGACTTTTCCCCGTTTTGAACCATTTTCCGTGAAACTTCCGAAGATTGTTTTAGGGTCAATACAAAGAATTTCTCGTAGAAATCTTAAGAAATTGCTCCCGAGAAAAAACTAACTAACTAACTAAGTGGAATTCTGAAAAAATCCTCGTGGAAATTCCGAAAAATTACACATAGACTAAAAAAATCTCGTACAAAAGAATTTCGTATTCCGTAGGATTGCCTGGGGAACTTCCGAAAAACAATTCCTTGGAAACTTTGAACGCTTTTCCGTTGAAATCCATTGATTTTTATCTTCAAATCCGCATTTTGAACAAGTAGCCGCGTTATATCCGAAGAATTGCCTTAAGAATTTCTTCGTCTTCTTCTTATTGGCATTACATCCCCACACTGGGACATTGCCGCCTCGCTGCTTAGTGTTCATTCAGCACTTCCACAGTTATTAACCGCAAGGTTTCTAAGCCAAGTTACCATTTGTGCATTCGTATATTACGAGGCTAACACGATGATACTTTTATGCCCAGGGAAGTCGAGACAATTTCCAAACCGAAGATTGCCTAGACCGGCACCGGGAATCGAACCCAACCACCCGCAGCATGGTCTTGCTTTATAGCCGCGCATCTTACCGCTAGGCTAAGGAGAATTTGCATAGATTTTTTCTTGGAAATAAACAAAGAATTTCTACTGAAAATTTTAGAGTCTCCCTTGAAAACTCCTGAGAGTTTCCCGCGGATATTGCGAAGGGTTTTTATGAGTAAATTCCGAAAAATTTCCCATGTAAATGTTGAACAATTTCCCAAGAGAATTCTGAAGAATCTCCCATGAAAATTCCGAAGAATTTTCCGTGATTTTTCAATTGATTTTTCAAAGATATTCCAAACTTTTTAATCTATGGATTTTAAACAATTTCGCTTGGAAATTGCATAGATTTTTTTTTTTTGAAAATTTTGGAAAAATTTTCCACGGAAGCTTCGAAGAATTGCTAGTGAAGATTTCAAAGAAGAATTTCGAAGAGTTATCCCGAAAAATTCCAATAAAAATAGTTAAGAAACCGCCACCGGCAAAAATGGTTTTCGGCGTGACGCCGTGACGATTTTCGGACCGGCGCGGCACACACTTCTATCTCCCTCGGTGACTGTTTGCGAACTCAGCAGCAGACAATAATGTGCAATTCAAATTGCAAATTACCCAACATGTTTGATTGCTTGCTCTCGCGACACAACTCGTGAACAATCTCTAATTGACTGACTGCGATTGTATGTCTTGTGCGATGGCTGCTATGATCTGTAATGCGACTGAGGAACAGAGTGTTATAGGCTTGTTCATCTACACATCTTCCCTCTTCTGACAAAATAAACAATTTTAGATAAAAAGAAAACTCTGAAGCAAAAACACACAACACACTCAGTTTCGAAGAAAAGTTTAATTGCCGGACCCGGTAAAATGTGATTGTTCTCGAAAACATCCGAATTTTGTTTGGGCTGTTTGGCAGAGTTGAAAATTTAGTAAATACCAGTCGTTACAAATTAAGACCGATTACCCAATAAAAGCAGCATTGAAGGAAGATAAAATGGTGAAGTAAATTATTTCAAACATAAGTACACTCTGGATGGCAGTGGAAACCGTTTTTCGAAAAGTGTAACCAGAATGAGTGCAGACATTCCGAAAGCAAAACTCGGCCAACTAGCCCCGCTCTTTCATACAGTTTCTGTAAGGGTCTTATGCAAAAATGTATTAAAACCCGCCATCCACTGGTTTTGGTGTACTATTCATGCAATATGTGTGTAAACACCCAACCAGCGGATGGCAGATTTTAATACAGTTCTGCATAAGAATCTTACAGAAACTGTATAATAATTGAGCATATGTATACAATTTCAGAAGATTTTATTACAATGAATTATTGGCAGTGGCTGATTTTCTACCCGCCGCTGTCACATCCAGGCGCTCTAGTATATGCGCAAAATAGCCAGCATGAGTTAACCACCTGAAGTTTGTATGGCGAAAGACATCTAACGCGGGTTTTCTCAACCGTAGGAACTTTTCACGAAAAACTATTTGGTACCGGCTATGTAGGAAGGTGTCCGCTACTACGCCTACCAAATATTTGTTTTGATGAAGGTGCTTGATTTTGATAAATCGAACTGTCGTCAACCGTCGTTGCATGACGCGTTGGCACGCCATTTTCACCAGCCGATTCCAACTGGCCGGATACACCGGCTGAAGCCACTCGGACGAAGCTTCCCATAACGTCCATGAGTTTGGTCAGAGAAGTAGACGAAGATGGACGTCATGGGAAGCTTCATCTGAGTGGCTTCAGCCG